>NC_053494.1:180351499-180681499 GCF_905171775.1 Rana temporaria | reverse complement strand
GTGCCAGTGGAATCGAACTTCCCCTGCCATTGTATGTATTGTACGTCACCGCGTTTGAGAACGAGGAGATTTTGTCTTGACAGTGTGTACGCAAAGCAAGCTTGTCGAGTTCCTCGACAAGCCTAACAAGGAACTCGTCGAGGAAAACGATGTGTCTTTTCCGACGAGTTCCTCGGTCGTGTGTACGAGGCCTGCGAGGCAGTGCCGATAGAGCATACACAAGGCCGGGATTCCTGGGCCAAAGCTCGCATGGCAGTTTTCCTGCCGGGTTCTCTGCTTTCCCCGGTGGACTTTTTACCGCCGGGAAAACTGAGCGTGTGTACAGGGCTTTACTGTACCAATCCTTTGAGAGCTCCCTCTAATGGCTATGCAAAAAATAAATAATGCAAAGCAGATAAAATGTAGTAAACAGTAATAGAAAGCAATAATTTACAAAAAGACACTATAAAAATAATAGAGAAGATGTACAGGCAGTGATAACTGGGTTTATGCAACTGAATGTTCAGTCTTGAACATTTATGAACAGTCATGAACAAACAACCTCCCCTCCTCTAACCCCGCTAGAACATTTAACACACATCCCTGGAGAAGACTACAAGCAGGGGCAGACTGACAACTCATGGGGCCCCCGGGCAATAGAAGATTATGGGGCCCCTCTGGCTTACAGATGGCCACCACGCCAGGAGGCAGTGCAGAGGCAGGGCAGCTAAAATCTTGGGATATTCACATTAAAAGCATGTCAGTTTCGGACATATCAGGGACAGATCTAAAAAAAACACAGATTTTTACATACTGTCCCTGGTTTTACTGAGCCTGGCAACCCTGATGGGGCCCCCTAGTGGCATGGGGCCCTCGGGCAGTGCCCGAGTGACTCAATGGTCAGTCCGCCCCTGACTACAAGTCATAATCAGTTGTTGTCACTATCAGAGAGACAAACTAGAACAACAATGTGCAGTCAAAACTGGAGAGGAAGTGCCCAAAACGAGGATAAAGAAGATCTGCGGCACTAAGGTGCAAAAGACAATGAAAAAAAAAGTGAAAACAGCATTTGCTTCCAAAAAAAATCCTGTCCAGATGTTGAGGTTTGCTTTAAAGTAAGAGACGTAAGAGAACTAGCAACTGCTATAAAATGCTAGCAATGGCAACTCCCATAATACTGTGATGACAGGTTTAGTTTTAAAGCATGCATGCCAAACTCATATCTAAGGATGGGCCATGAAGGCACTTTGACTTTGTAACTGCAAATATTTCAGATGTAAAAACTTTTCTAATCCCTGTTTGAATTTTTAAAAACTTTGTTCCCTGCTCCCACCTTTTTTTAACTATAGTTGACAACCTGTCACCTTTTTCAGTCCAAATGTATTGCTCACTACCTTCTGCAACTCAAATTCACTGCCTGCAACCTCTATAGTGCACATTTGCTGCCCCTTCTTCTTTAGCCTAAATCCATTGACCACCACCTTTACTTCAGCTCAAACTCCCAGCCCCACACACATTGTTTAGCTCAAATTCACTGCCCACCACCTTCTTAAGCCCAGCTTTACTGCCCACCACCTTCTCAAGCCCAGCTTTACTGCCCACCACCTTCTTAAGCCCAGCTTTACTGCCCACCACCTTCTTATACACAGATTTACTGCCCACCACCTTCTTAAGCCCAGCTTTACTGCCCACCACCTTCTTATACACAGATTTACTGCCCACCACCTTCTTAAGCCCAGCTTTACTGCCCACCACCTTCTTATACACAGATTTACTGCCCACCACCTTCTTAAGCCCAGATCTATTACCTACCACCTTCTTAAAGCGGGGGTTCACCCAGAAAACAAATTTTTAACATTAGATTGAGGCTAATTGTGGGAAGCACAATCGGGTGTTTTTTTTTTTTCAAATCAATGCAGTACTTACCGTTTTAGAGATAGATGTTCTCCCTGGCTTCCGGGTATGGTCTGCGGGACTGGGCGTTCCTATTTGATTGACAGCCTTCCGACCTTCGCATACAGCGCGTCACGAGTTGCCGAAAGTAGCCGAACGTCGGTGTGCAGGTGACGTATAGAGCCGCACCGACGTTCGGCTTCTTTCGGCAACTCGTGACGCGCTGTATGCGACGGTCGGAAGGCTGTCAATCAAGTAGGAATGCCCAGTCCCGCAGACCATACCCGGAAGCCGCGGAGAACATCTATCTCTAAAACGGTAAGTACTGCATTGATTTTAAAAAAAACATCCGATTGTGCTTCCCACAATTAGCCTCAATCTAATGTTAAAAAAAATTTTTTGGGTGAACCCCCGCTTTAAGCACAGATTCACTGCTCCCCACTTTCTTCAGCATAAACTCACCCCCCACCACATTCTATGCTGCCCAGTGTTAATTTCGTAGACTAAAACGAACTAAGACATTTTAGTCGACTAACTTTTAATACCATTTTAGTAGACTAAAATCCGACTAAAACTAAAACAATTGAGATGACTAAAATACGACGAAAAGTCTGATGTGAGCTTTTGGTCGGAAATTCCGAACGTGTGTAGGCTCCATCAGACTTTTGCTGTTGGATTTCCCCCAACAAAAGATTGAGAGCAGGTTCTCTATTTTTCCGCCGTAAAAAGATCGGAAAATCTGCTCGTCTGTATGCGTTTCCGATGCGCAAAAAAAATGCATGCTCAGAATCAAGCAGAAGAGCCGAACTGCCAATTGAACTTGTCCTTTACGTCACCGTGTTCTTGACGGTCTGAATTTCCGACAAGATTTGTGTGACCGTGTGTATGCAACACAATTTTGAGCCAACATTCCGTCAGAAAAAATCCACGGTTTTCTTGTCGGGAATTTTCGATCCTGTGCACGCGGCATAAGACTAAAACTAAAATGAAATTTGATGTCAAAATGAACACTGGTCTGTAGTGCATGTTCCTACCTCAATAACATAAATAATAACATTACATTTTTCAATCCAGCAGTATATAATGAGTTTGGAAATTGTAGAGAAATGCTTAAATAATGCATTACAATTTAACTACACCAATTCGATTTTAGATGACTAAAATGAGTTTTAGTCAAATAAAATGATTTTAGTCGACTAAAATGTACTAGAGATTTAGTCGGGGAAAAAAACGACTAAAACTAAAACAATTGCAGAAGACAAAAATGGGACTAAAACTAAAATGCCATTTTAGTCTTAAAACTAAGTCTAAAACTAAATCGAAATTTGCTCTCAAAATTAACACTGATGCTGCATCCACCTTTTTTTTAGCTTAAATTGACTGCCCCACCTTCTTCCGCTCAAACTCTCTGCCTTGAACGCATTCACTGCCTTCACACTGCTCACTGCTGCCCAACCACCTTCACACCAATGACAAAAGGGTGACAAATTTATACTTCTTCACAGCTTCACATGCATGCATAGATTCGCTCTACACAACATCAAGGGCCATAATCGTGCCTGCTCACCACCTATTATTCACTTCATGGATGTGTGGCCATAGCGGCCACTGTGGCCACTTGTGGTGGGCACAATACCCCGCCCACCACCACCTTCATTGTGCAGCAGCAAGCAACTTCTTTTGGGCTTATTAAAGGTCTCGGCTCCCCGCTGAAGAGTAGGCAGGGACATTTTTAGTGAGATGCAACTTACACATGGCTGTTTTAAAATGTATTCAGACAAAACTTTTCTTACATTTATTTTTTGGTCGAGAATGGATGCCCTTCTTCAGCCTGAATTCACCGCCCACCACTTTCTTCAGCCCAAATTCACTGTCCGAAACCATTTGCCGCCCAAATTTCCCCGCCCCCATCTTCTTCAGCCTAAGATCACTGCCCACACCTTCTTCAGCCCAAAGCCACCACCTTCTTCAACCTAAATTTTCACTGCCCACCACCTTCTTCAACCTAAATTTTCACTGCCCACCACCTTCTTCAGCCCAAAGCCACCACCTTCTCCAACCTAAATTTTCACTGCCCACCACCTTCTTCAGCCCAAATTCAGTTTATTTAATTGGGACGAGTAAGGATGAGTGAAAATCTTTGTCAGTACTAGTGTTTACTTGGAAGACCCTAGAAATTAATTAGATTGCTGAGTGCATGTGTGGGCCTGGATAGAAAGATATTAGAGACGGGGCTAGGTGATGTAGGCCTCTCCTGCTGGTTTGATAACAGGTATAAGAGTGTGAAGAGGTAAGGTTGGTGCTCTGATATAAGTGAAACCAATGAGGGTCTTTTAAATACAGTAAAACCTTGGTTTGAGAGTAACTTGGTTTGAAAGCATTTTGCAAGACAAGCAAAATTAAAAAAAAAATTGTGACTTGATATGCAAGTGATGTCTTAATATACAAGTAGCGTCACAACTGAGTATAAAAGAGAAGAGAGGCACCTCTAAGTGTAGCAATATGGTTACATTTAACCACTTGATCACTGGGCACGTAAACCCCCTTAATAACCAGACCAATTTTCAGCTTTCGGTGCTCTCTCAATTTGAATGACAATTACTCAGTCATACAACACTGTACCCAAATGAAATTTTCGTCCTTTTTTTCACACAAATAGAGCTTTCTTTTGGTGGTATTTAATCACTGTTGGGTTTTTTATTTTTTGCGCTGTAAGAGAAAAAAGACTGAAAATTCTGTAAAAAAAATGAATTTTTCTTTGTTTCTGTTATAAAATTTAGCAAATTTAGTATTTTTTCTTCATTCTTTTGCATAAATGTGAAAGATGAAGTTACCCCGAGTAAATAGATACCCAACATGTCACCCTTCAAAATTGCACACGCTCGTGGAATGGCGCCAAACTTCGCTACTTAAAAATCCCCATAGGCAACGTTGCAGGGTATTGTGGGGTATTGCAGAGTATTGTGAGGTATTGCAGAGTAGTGTGGGGTATTGCAGAGTAGTGTGGGGTATTGCAGAGTATTGCGGGGTATTGGTATTGTGTATTGCACAGTAAGGGGCAGGGATGGCTGAGCAGGGATGGATGGCTGGCTGGATCTGTGACTGCATGTGTCACAGATCCAGCCCACAGCACTCTCATCTGCTCTCTCCCCCCCCCTCTCCTCTCACACTGTACCGTTGGGTACAGAGAGGGGAGGGAGGAACCGACGTCATCACATAACGCCGGTTTGTTTACAAGTTAACGCTCCGTCATTGCTATCAGCGGCGATTTACCGTTATCCGTTGTCACAGACATTCCCGTGTGCGCGCCCCAGAGGCCGCGCGGGAGCGCGATTCTGGGAGGATGTCCGTGGAGGTCCTCCCAGAGTTAAGCAACCGCCTTGTAGACGTATATCGTCTATAGGGCGGTTGTTAACTGGTTAATAAAGGTACAACATTTATAAACTCACATGATTGATGATTAAAACAGGCACATCTAAGTATGCAGAAATCCAGGGAAAAGCTGTCCACATAGACCATCCTCCGCACCGTCATCGACATCATTCCTTCCACGCTGCGCTCCATGTGCGCTTAAAGCCTCACTTTCAGATCGCTCTACTGCAGGGTAGTCTTCCCGGTCATGATTGTAGACTGACAGCGGTGAGAGCCGGCGGTGAGGAGGGCGGTTATGTGGACAGCTTTACCCCGGATGCCTGCATACTTAGATGTGCCTCTTTTAATCATCAACCATGTGAGTTGCTAAATGTTGTACCTTTATTAAATGTAACCATATTGCTACACTTAGAGGAGCCTCTCTTCTTTTTTATACTCAGTTGTGACGCTACTTGTATATCAAGACATCACTTGCATATCAAGTCACAATTTTTTTTTTAATTTTGCCTCTCTTCTCTTTTATACTCTGGAGCTCCTGCTGGATTTTCCTTTAACTCCCATGTGGAGACTTCCATTTGTGGATGGACATTTTATGGTTACACAACCTATCACATTTCTATAATCTTTTTATATAGACTATAAACTGGCGGACTAATGAATTAAATGGTTGTGGAACGAATCATCTGAGTTTCCATTATTTCTTATGGGAAAAGTCGCTTTGATATACAAGTGCTTTGGATTACAAGCATGCTTCCGGAACGAATTATGCTCGCAAACCAAGGTTTTACCGTACTTTAAAAGCATTAAAACCAATAAGCTGCGCTGCCTGCCTTCTCTAATTTCTCGCTTTGTAATCATTTACCCCAAAATATATTTAGGTAGGCTTGAACATGTCTTGCCTCAAATGGTATTCAATTATTAAAACTCTATGCATGGAAGATGCAGATAATCGCTGAATTTACACAATGATAATCTGTTGTTTTAGAAATCGGAATTGTCTTTGGATCTGTATCAACAAATTCTCATAGTTTATAAAATGACAGGATCAGTGAGCTTCTCCTGCATGTATAATTTAGAACCATCTGCTGCAAATGGTATTTCACTATTTAAATATTTCCCTCTATCTAGAATTTCACTTAACTGGCAGAATAAAAAACATTTTTAGCCAGAAAAGACACTCCTTTTTATATACTTATTTATTTTAAGCTAAGACTGAATTGTAAAAAAAAAAAAAACACACATACCTGGGGAAGTTTAAAGGTGCATATTTTTTCACTTTCTGTTCTGATCTGTATAATATTAAAAGAAAATTAATATATATTTTTTGAAGGTTATATTGATCACATGTATGCATTATGATGATCAACAATAAGATCCATTACTTGACAGTAATCTCTATAAGAATCTCTAAACCTTGTGGACAGACTTCCCAGAAGAGTTGAGGCTGTCATAGCCGCAAAAGGTGGGCCAACAAAATATTGAACCCTACAGACTAAGACTGGGATGGCATTAAAGTTCATGTGCGTGTAAAGGCAGGTGTCCCAATACTTTTGGTAATATAGTGTATGTCAGGTCACCTGTGGCCAGGTGACAAGTGCACCCCGTTGGGGTCAGGGATGCACCACAGGGTAGTGAACCCTATAGCCGACTGCTGCTATCAGAGAGGAAGCGTGAACCAAAGATTCCCCAGGGCGTGGAGTCTAAGACCCAGCTTTGTGTTCACCAGAGCCTCTAGTGGTGAGGATGGCCTTCGCCGCAGCTGGATCCAGGTCGCAACACCTGGGATCCCCTAGGTCGCGCTCCGCAGGGAGAGAGGGGAAGCAGCAAGCAGGACAAGCGATAGTGATGGGTAAGCCGAGGTCAGAGCAACAGGCAGACAAGGGTAACCGAGGGACAGGCAAAAGGTCAGGGTCACAGGCAAACAGGAGAAGTCAGGGACGAGCCAAAAACGGTACAAAGGAAGGTAATCGTAGCACACTGCAGGAACTTAAGCTAACAACACGGTTGAACAGCACTGCAGACCTGTAGTGCAACAGTTAAAGCGGGAGTTCAACCAATTCCTTTTTTTTTTTTTTTTTCCTTAGCTTCCTGCTCGTTCGGTCTAGGGGAATCGGCTATTTGTATTAAAATATGATCCGTACTTACCCGTTTTCGAGATGCATCTTCTTCCGTCGCTTCCGGGTATGGGTCTTCGGGAGCGGGCGTTCCTTCTTGATTGACAGTCTTCCGAGAGGCTTCCGACGGTCGCATCCATCGCGTCACTCGTAGCCGAAAGAAGCCGAACGTCGGTGCGGCTCTATACTGCGCCTGCGCACCGATGTTCGGCTTCTTTCGGAAAATCGTGACGCGATGGATGCGACCGTCGGAAGCCTCTCGGAAGACTGTCAATCAAGAAGGAACGCCCATTCCCGCAGCCCATACCCGGAAGTGGCAGAGAAGATGCATCTCGTAAACGGGTAAGTACGGATCATATTTTAAAACAACTAGCCGATTCCCCTAGACAAAACGAGCATAAAGCGAAGGGGAAAATGTGTAAGGTATGGATGAACCTCCGCTTTAATATAGACTTCCTGGGATGGCCTGGGTGGGGCCATACAGGAAGGAGAGGTGATAAAAAAGCAACCAGAACAGAGTCAGGCCTCTAATGAACATATGGAGACAGGTAAGCTGCCAGACTTTATTGCATATCCATGACAGTGTATCATCCTTACACCAAGAATTGGTGTCAGTTTTATGTTTTACACATATATCTCCCAGAAGCTTTGAAGACTCCAATGTAGGTCTTATATGGCCATTACTGCTCCAGTCCATAAAGACATGGGGCCAGATTCACGAAGGACTTATGACGACGTATCTCCAGATACGCCGTCGTAAGTCCAAATTTGCGCCGTCTTATCTATACGCGTATTATGGAAATCAGATACGCCTGAATTTTGCCAAGATACGACCGACGTAAGTTTCCTACGCCGTCGTATCTTGGGTGCATATTTACGCTGGCCGCAAGGGGCGCTTCCGTAGATTTACGCGTCGAATATGCAAATGACCTAGATACGCCCATTTACAAACGTACTTGCGCCTGTCACATTAAGCTACGCCGTTTACGTAAGGCGTACGTCCGGCGTAAAGTTATCCCTGCTATATGAGGCGCAGGTAATGCAAAGGTATGTACGTCGGAACAAGTGTCAAATTTTACGTCGTTTACGTAAGTCGTACGTGAATGGGGCTGGGCGTAGGTTACGTTTACGTCTTACGCATTGAGCCGTCGTATCTTAGGGAGTATATGCGATGTGATTCTGAGCATGCGCGCGCATGCGCCGTTCGATCGGTCATTCATTTACATGGGGTCACGGTTAATTTAAATGTAGCACGCCCACTACCTGCCTACTTTAAATTAGGCGGGCTTACGCCGGCCCATTTACGCTACGCCTCCGTAACTTAGGGAGCAAGTGCTTTGTGAATACTGGTCTTGCCTCTCTATGTTACGTCGGCGTAGCGCATATGAGATGCGCTACGCCCGCACAAAGATACGCCGCTGTACCTGAATCTAGCCCATGGTTTGTTGAGATTGGATGTCCAACAAGCCCATATTGCTGTGATGGCCAGGTGACAGTAAGAAAAACATAGCACAATGGTGGTGTGAAGCGCCTTAAAGGTGAAGATCCTGTTAGGAACATCCTAATGATGTAAAGGTTTATACCTACCTCTTATAGGCCTGGGAAGCATCCTTCCCCTTCTTTATCCAAAACAGTCCCCCTCATATTCTCTCCTGAACTTGCTTCTCATCCCTCCTATCTACCTCTGCTTTCTAATGCTTTCCTGTCCCCTCCTTGCTTTCTATTACCCATTAGACTGTTGGACCTTCCTGGTCTGAAATCCGCCTACCTCCAATATATGGGGGAACCCAATACAGTGTCTAAGCAGAATTATAATTGTAGAGCTAGTCTGTTGAAAAAACTAATTGAAGGTGCCACATCCCTTTTTGTAGATCAAAACATGGAAAAGGAGAATTGGGACTTTTCAAGTGCATACAAAGACAATATTTAGAAAAATAGAAAATGTATCATTTAAAATTCATAGGTGAGAACATAAAAATTCCACAATAGATAACAAAGTAGTAGCAAATACCAACAACAGTGCAACTGTATCTCTCTACATGTTTCGCCCTTTACGGCTTCTTCAGGAAATCCTGTTACAATAGACACTGTGGATGTACACTGATCCCTTTAAAGATTTAAAGTTACAATCATCAATAATCGTGGAGAAGCATATGAGAAGAGTAATAGACTAGGAAGATCTGAGAGTCAATCTTAGTAGTTTTTAGGGCAAGTCTAAATCTTGGAATCCACCAAAAGATTTCAAGTGCTCCGTTTGCAGACAAGGGGAAAATAAACTTTTGTACCAGAAACATTTTCAAAGTATTCCAGACTTCCCTATGCTCTGAATAAGTTGCTTCCTTCTGTGGACCGAACATGTGCAGTGTCTAGAAAAAGTATTCATACCCATTAAAATGTTCCACATTTTGTCATGTTACAACCAAAAATGTAAATGTATTTTATTGGTATTTTATGTGATAGACCAACACAAAGTGTGAAGTTGAAGAAAAATTATAAATGGTTTTCCAGGTTTTTTACAAATAAATATGTGAAAAGTGTGGCGTGCATTTGTATTCAGCCCCCTTTACTCTGATACCCCTAACTAAAATCTAGTGAAACCGATTGCCTCCAGAAGTCACCTTATTAATAAATGGTCCACCTGTGTGTAATTACATTTTAGTATAAATACAGCTGTTCTGTGAAGTCCTAATAGGTTTATTAGAGAACCATAGTGAACAAACAACACCATGAAGGCCAATGAAAACACCAGACAGGTCAGGGATAGTGTTTAGGGAAAGTTAAAAGCAGGGTTAGGTTATAAAAAAAGCTTTAAACATCTCATGAAGCACTGTTCAATCCATCATTGGAAAATGGGAAGAGTATGGCACAACGGCAAACCTACCAAGACATGGCCGTCCACCTAAACTGACAGCCTGGGCAAGGAGAGCATTAATCAGAGAAGCAGCCAAGAGGCCCATGGTAAGGCCCCTTTCACACGGGGCAGTGGAGGTGCGGTGGCGGTATAGCACCGCTAAAAATAGCGCCGCTATACTGTCGGAATTGCAGCGGGATTTGGCTCCTAGCGGTTCGGTATTAACCCCTGCTAGCGGCTGAAATAGGGTTAATACAGCCCGCAATGCGCCTCTGCAAGGCGCCTCTGCAGAGGCGCATTGCAGGAGGTATTACCGCGGTTTGCCATTGTTTTAAATGGGAAGGAGCGGTGAAGGAGCGGTATACATACCGCTCCACTCACCGCTCCAAAGATGCTGCTTGTAGGAGATTTTTTTCTCTCCTGCCAGCGCATCGCCTCAGTGTGAAAGCCCTCGAGAATGCTGGGCAGGAGTTTTTCAGGCGCTATTTAGGCGCTATTTTTAGCGATGTACCGCCTGAAAAACTCCTCAGTGTGAAAGGGGCCTAACTAAGAGATTATTATGACGTTAAATATTCCTCAGGATTTATACTTGGTTTTGTTTCGGAAAAACAAGAATGTACAAAAAAAAAAAAAGCGTTAGTCGTAGTTGACCACAAGTTATAGTGCCCCTAGTGGACATTAATTTATTCTTCCTCTTCTGTGATAAAAAAAAAGAGAAAGTATCTGATAAATAAAAATAAAAATGCTAAATAAAACAGCAATGAAAAAAGAACAAAATCTCATAGCACCTTAATTTATAGAGCTTTAATGAATACGTCTTGCCATTAAAAAACATTCACAAAGCGCACATGCTCAGTGGGCTCCCGTCTGTGAAGCTGCAAGCAGCACAGCCAGCTGCCCAGTAAATATGCCACTGCTGGGAACCCAAAGGCTAGTGAAAAACTAGCCCAGGTGAGGATTACGCTGGATCACTGGACAGGTAAGTGTTCTGTTATTCAAAGTCAAAAAAACGACAAAACCGGTGACAACTCACTGGACTAGATCTCAGAAGAAGCTCCACTCGGAACTCTTCAAAACAACTCTAGGGAACAAAATAAAAACAATCCAACAAAAACAAACAGCCACAGAAACACTTGACGCCATCAACAAGGCGCTACTACAGTCAGCCGACTCAGTAGCACCTAAACGCAAAACTTGCATCCGGGAAAAACAACTCCAGCTGGTTTAATGACCAGCTGACGTTGTTAAAGCAAGAGCGTAGAAGAGCAGAAGCCGCTTGGAAAAGGTGCTCTTCAGATAAAAACCATACCATTTACAAGATAATAACAAAGAAATATCATAAAGAAATTGACAATTGATGGCACAGTGGCGACAATTGATGGGCACAGTGGCTGCGTTTGGCACAGTGGTGACAATTGATGGCACAGTGGCGACAATTGATGGCACAGTGGCGACAATTGATGGCACAGTGGTGACAATTGATTGCACAGTGGCTATAATTGATGGGCACAGTGGCAACAATTGATGGCACAGTGGCGACAATTGATTGCACAGTGGCGATAATTGATGGGCACAGTGGCTGCGTTTGATGGCACAGTGGTGACAATTGATGGCACAGTGGCGACAATTGATGGCACAGTGGTGACAATTGATGGGCACAGTGGCTGCGTTTGATGGCACAGTGGTGACAATTGATGGGCACAGTGAGGCTGCAATTGATGGGGGTTTTTTTTCCGCTTGTTTGCCCAAAGGATTTTGAGCAACAGCCGCCACTGCCGCAATACGTGTACAGCCCTCAGAGGATGCATGTCCATATTCAGGTGGGTGGTGGGGGGGGGGATGGGTGCGGTAAAACCATGGCTCAACTGAATGCTATTACTGCCCCCTGGCTGCACATCTGAATGAGCCATTTCTTTTTCATGTTTAGTTTCAAGTAAAGTCGGTTTAATGAGCAATAACCTTACCACTGCAGCTGCTAATTTAATATAGTAGTTTGTAAATTGTCTTTGAGAATAAATTACCAAAAAAAAAAAAAAAAAAGGAGGAAAGTTAATGATCTGGGAGTTAAAATCAAACTGTCTTATTTATAGCTTGCACTTACTGCTGATGAGCCATAGAAACATTTGTTGATGAGCCACAGAAAGTTTTGCTCTGATGAGTCACGTGACCGGCAGAAGTTTTTATCCAACAGAAGAGTAGCTATTGTTCAGGAAACAATTTCCCGAACACTGAAGGTAATTGTCTTTCATTCTCACATGGGCTGACAAGCCTGGAGTAGCCGGGGGTAAGGCTGTGTGTTTTTTTAACAAATCTTGCTCACATCACTCCTTTGCTTTAAACTTTTATTTCACAACCACGCGCTGGATTAACCGTTGAACATCAAAAAAAAGGGGAAGGTTCTCACGAAAAAGATGATTACAAAAAATGAACAAATAATACTCCCTTTATAATTAGTGTTTTATGCTTGTCCTGTGCTAATATACTCATGTTCATGCAGGAGGGCGGGTGGTAAAAACAGCCGTCATTGTACTGACCACCATGCCACAAGGTAACGTGGCCAAGGGCCATGATAGCAATCACTGTGGTCATAGTGTGGCAAAATTTAAACCCGCAAATATGCCACAGCCAAATGCAATCAAGTGAATGTGGCCATGACACAACCACTCAGGAAAACACTGGCCCAGATTCAAGAAGCAATTGCGCCTGTGTAACCATAGGTTACACAGCGCAATTGCTTACTTGCCCCGGCGTTACGAATGCTCCTGATTCAGGAACATCGTAACGCCGACTGCAGCCTAAAATCTGCGTGGCATAAGGCTCTTATGCCACGCATATCTTAGGCTGCATTCTAGCGATGGCCGCTAGGTGGCGTTCCCGTTGTGCTCAGTGTATAGTATGCAAATTGCATACTAACACCGATTCACAACGTTGCGCGTAGTTTGCGTACGTCGGGTTTCGCGTAAGGTTACACATCCTAAAAGCAGGGGCAGCCAATGCTAAAGAATACCCGTCGTTCCCGCGTCGCGAAATTTGAAATCTACGTTGTTTGCGTAAGTGATTCGTGAATGGCGCTGGACGCCATTCACGTTCACTTTGAAGCAAATGACGTCCTTGCGACGTCATTTGCCGCAATGCACGTCGGGAAAGTTTCCCGACGGAGCATGCGCTCTACGCTTGGCACGGGAGCGCGCCTAATTTAAATGATTCCCGCCCCCTACGGGATCATTTACATTAGGCGCCCTTACGCAGGGCAAGTTTACACAGCGCACACGCAATTTACGGAGCGCCTCCATAACTAAGGGGCAAATCTACCTGAATCCGGGCCACTGTAATTCACATGGTTGTGGTGGGCTTTCAATGGTTAACACACAAGACACGTCATACATATGAGTCCTTATGGGCTCTTGAAGTATCGCTGTGCCCAGCATTAACCACTTAAGACCCGGACCAAAATGCAGGTAAAGGACCCGGACAGTTTTTGCGATTCGGCACTGCGTCGTTTTAACTGACAATTGCGCGGTCGTGCGACGTGGCTCTCAAACAAAATTGGCGTCCTTTTTTTCCCACAAATAGAGCTTTCTTTTGGTGGTATTTGATCACCTCTGCGGTTTTTATTTTTTGCGCTAACAAAAATAGAGCGACAATTTTGAAAAAAAAACAATATTTTTTCCTTTTTGCTATAATAAATATCCCCCAAAAATATATAAAAAAACTTTTTTTTCCTCAGTTTAGGCCGATATGTATTCTTCTACCTATTTTTGGTAAAAAAAAATCGCAATAAGCGTTTATCGATTGGTTTGCGCAAAATTTATAGTGTTTACAAAATAGGAGATAGTTTTAATGCATTTTTATTTAAAAAAATGTTTTACTACTAATGCCGGCGATCAGCGATTTTTTTTTTCGTGACCGCGACATTATGGCGGACACATTGGACAATTCTGACACATTTTTGGGACAATTGTCATTTTCACAGCAAGAAAAAGCTATAAAAATGCATTGTTTACTGTGAAAATGACAATTGCAGTTTGGGAGTTAACCACTAGGGGGTGCTGAAGGGGTTAAGTGTGACCTCATATGTGTTTCTAACTGTGGGGGGGGCGGGGCTGGACGTGTGACATCGTTGATCGTGTTTCCCTATATCAGGGAACACATGATCAATGACAGCGCCACAGTGAAGAACGGGGAAGCTGTGTTTACACACACCTCTCCCCGTTCTTCAGCTCCGGGGATGTGCTATGCATACTAGCATATTATGTTTTTGTCTTGCAGGACTTTTTTTTTTTTTTGTGCCTTTACTTCCTCCTAAAATTATGCTCAATTGGTACTAAATGGCCCAAAGTGTGCCAAGAAAATATCCCCCACACCATTACACCACGACCAGCCGGAACCATTGGTACAAGACAGGAGGGATTCATGCTTTCATGTTGTTTACGCCAAATTCTGACCCGACCATCTGAATGTCGCAGCTGAATTTCGAGACTCATCGAATGTTTTTCCAGGCAACATTTTTCCAATCTTCTATTGTCCAATTTTGGTGATTCTGTACAATTTGTGGCCTCAGTTTCCTAACACCCGGTGTGGTCTTCTGCTGCTGTAACCCATCTGCTTCAAGGTTCGACGTGTTGTGCGTTCAGAGATGATATTATGCATACCTTGGTTGTAATGAGTGGTTATTTGAGTCACTGTTGACTTTCTATCATCCTGAACCAGTCTGCCTATTCTCCTCTGACATCAACAA
The DNA here is from genome assembly GCF_905171775.1 of Rana temporaria. NCBI lineage: Eukaryota > Metazoa > Chordata > Amphibia > Anura > Ranidae > Rana > Rana temporaria. Next base: position 180,666,552 of record NC_053494.1, on the reverse strand, counting down.
GGCATTTGCCTCCATACAACTGCCGCTCACTGGATATTTTCTCTTTTTCAGACCATTCTGTGTAAACCCTAAAGTTGGATGTGCTTGAAAATCCCAGTAGATCAGCAGTTTTTAAAATACTTAGACCAGCCTGTTTGGCACCAACAACCGTTCCACTTTTAAAGTCACTTAAAACCCATTTATTCCCCATTCTGATGCTTAGTTTATACTTCAGCAAGTCATCTTCACTACGTCAAGATGCTTAAGTGTATTGAGTTGCTGCCATGTGATTGGCTGTTTAGCTATTTGTGTTACCGAGCAATTGAACAGGTGTCCCTAATAAAGTGCCCGGTGATGAGTGTATAGTTGTATGCAGTGAAATCTTAGGGGCAGATCCACAGTGAGAGTACGCCGGCGTATCTACTGATACACCGGCGTACTTTCAAATTTCCCACGTCGTATCTTTAGTTTAAATCCTCAAACCAAGATACAACGGTATCTGGGTTTGATCTGACAGGCGTACGGCTTCGTACGCCTTCGGATCGTAGATGCAATATTTCGGCGTCCGCTGGGTGGAGTCTGTGTCGTTTTCCGCATCGGGTATGCAAATTAGCTATTTCCCACGATCCACGAACGTACGCGCGGCCGTCGCATTCTCTTACGTCGTCGCTAGTCGGCTTTTCCCGGCGTATAGTTAAAGCTGGTATTTTGCGCCGTATAGATAGACTTGCCATGTTAAGTATGGCCGTCGTTCCCACGTCGAAATTTAAATTTTTTTTTTTCCGTAAGTCGTCCGTGTATAGGGATGGACGTAATTCACGTCTAAGTTTAAAAAATGACGTCGCTGCGGCGTCATTTCACGCAATGCACAGCGGGAAATTTCGAAACGGAGCATGCGCAGTTCATTCGGCGTGGGGACGCGCTTCATTTAAATGAAACACACCCCCTAGTCGCCGATTTGAATTCCGCCGCCAGAAATACACTACGCCGCCGAAACTTACGGCACAAAATCTTTGAGGATTTGAAAGAACGCCAGGTAAGGTACGGCGGCATAGCGTATCTCTGATACGCTGCGCGGGTGCAGATCTCTGTGGATCTGCCCCTTAAAGCTGAACTTACAGCCCTGTCACATAACACAGCCCTGTCTTGCAGGCCAGGAAACCTTATTTTTTTTTCTACTGCAGTTAAGTAACAATTTAATGTCTTGTCCTTCCACCACCCAGTGACTGGACAGTAAAATGAGATGAATTCATCTGTCTTACACTCTGTTCTCTCCTCCTATCAGCATGCCCCTTGTTAGTGCATTAGGCTGTACTGTAGCACAGCTGACTTCCTCCATGTGCTGCTTCTACCTCTCCCAGTCTCAATTGTGCTCTACTGGGATTGAAAGAGACTCTTATCTATTCAATTCTCTTACTTGCACTGTTTGCATTAAAAAATGACATTTCATGCATATTAATGATTAAAAAGTTGCATTCATATATGTCTTTTATATCTGCCTAGACATCTATCTTATGTTTTCCCATTAGAGATAGAAGTTAAAAAATTAAACCAGCTGCTCCAAAGGTTTGAACAAGCAAGAAGCAGCACAAGTAAAACAAATATATATATATATATATATATATATATATATATATATATATATGTATATACACACATATATATATATATATATATATATATATATATATATATATATATATATATATATATATATATATATATATATGTGTATATATATATTTTTATTTATTACAGGTACTTATATAGTGTCACCAATTTATGCAGTGCTTTACATATATATTGTACAATGACATCAGTCTCAGCCTTCAAGAAGCTTACGATCTCAGGCCCCAAATGTTCAATCATACATACTGTACACATACGAGGGCACATTTAGACAGGACCCAATTAACCTGTCAGTATGTCTTTGGAGTGTGGGAGGAAATTGGAGTACCTGGAGGAAACCCATGCACAGGCACAGGGAGAACATGCAAACTCCAGGCAGGTAGTGTTGTGGTTGGGATTAGAACAGCCGACCCTAGTGCTAACCACTATGGGCCAGATCCATGAAGAAGTTACGACGCCGAATCTTTTGATACGCCGCGTAACTTCCAGTTTGCTCCGGCGTATCTTTGTTTTGTATCCACAAAACAAGATACGCCTGAAGCTGGGCTAGATCCGACTGGTGTACGTCTTAGTATGCCGTCGGATCTAAGGTGCATATTTACGCTGGCCGCTAGGTGGCGCTTCCGTCGATTTCTGCGTAGAATATGCAAATGAGCTAGATACGGCGATCCACGAACGTACGTCTGGCCGGCGCATTTTTTTACGTCGTTTCCGTAAGGCTTTTTTTGGCGTATAGTTACCCCTGCTATATGAGGCGTATCCTATCTTAGGTATGGACGTTGTTCCCGCGTCGAATTTTGAAAATGTTACGTTGTTTGTGTAAGTCGTTCGCGAATAGGGCTTTGCGTAGAATTACGTTCACGTCGAAAGCATTGGCTTGTTGCGGTTTAATTTGGAGCATGCGCACTGGGATACCCCCACGGACGGCGCATGCGCCGTTAAAAAAAAACGTAATTTACGTTGGGTCAAGTAAAATTAACATAAAACACGCCCACATCTTTATCATTTGAATTCCGCGCCCTTACGCCGGCAGATTTACGATACGCCGCCGTAACTTTAGAGGCAAGTGCTTTGTGAATACAGCACTTGCCTCTCAAAGTTGTGGCGGCGTAGCGTTACTACAATACGCTACGCCGGAATAAAATTACGATGCGCTACGTGGATCTGGCCATATGTGTATATATATATATATATAATAGACTGCCCTACCCCCATCATTTATTTTCAACAAGGACTCTGAATTGTGATAATGTTTACCCGAAAGATCAGCCATACTTGCTGTTTCATATTTAGCTTTTTGTGTTTCATTCACACATTTGAAAGCACTCCCTCTAGTGGACATCTGTATATCAGGGAATGTGATTATCATCTAACATTTTTTCTGAATGACTGCCTATAGCAAATCTATTGCTTTCAGTCAAGTGACCAGCGTTGCACGAGAGCTGCAGTGAAGGCCAATCATTGTTCAGCATTGCAAACAGGAAACCAAGCATTTTATATGCAAACATGGCTGCCCCCAGGTGCATACAAATTTACAAACTATAAACTGAAACAAGGTATCCATTACAAAATTAAAATACATTGATAAAGTTATTTAGATTAAGCTAAGATCAAAATATTAGTCTATAAATTCCTTTTTATATATATATATATATATATATATATATATATATATATATATATATATATATATATATATATATATATATATATATATATATATAGATAGATATATCTATATATAGATATCTATCTATATATATATATAGATAGATATCTATATATAGAAATATATATATGGTAGATAGATATCTATAGATAGATAGATAGATAGATAGATAGATAGATAGATAGATAGATAGAGGTAGATATAAATAGGTAGATATATCTATATATAGATATATATGGGAAAAGTGCAATTGTCCTTCAAATATAAAGATGTGACTTTTTTACTCAGTTGCTGCCAAGGGCTGGCAGGGAAAAAAATCACATTCTGCATAAAACTCCACTAAACGTTACATAAAATTCCTCCATTATTAAAAATCAAGAGACATGAAATATAATAAGCCATGCATTATACATTAAATAATTCAAGGTCAGCAGCTACAAGAAATAAGTTATGTGCAGCCATCTGTAGCATGCAGCGGTAGACCAGCATTGTGCATAAAAATAAAAATTAAACTAATTAGCATTGGCAAATGGTCTTGCATTTACAAGTCATAAAATGTGACAGGTCTGCAAAAAACACCTCTTTAAAAAAAAAAAAAAAAATGCACTATTTCATTCCACACAGGACACTCAGTTTATTCACACACTCAATACTATATCCATAGGTGTGCGCAGTCTATTGCATTAGGATGTGCACCCCAAAGCTCAAACACACATGCGCAGTAGAGCAGTGGACGGCGTCAGTAGGGATGAGATTGGTGTCGTCGTTTTTTTTTTATTATTATTATTATTTTATTTTGTTTTCATTTTTTACAATTTTATTTATTTTTACAATATAATTTTTTTTTTTATAATTTGTTAGGAGCCCCATTGAGGGGCTTTGGTGAAATAGCAAAGAAAGGGACTGAGGACAGATTCTCCAGTGCTTTTCTCTGTAGCCTCAGCTGCCACGGGGGGTAGGGGAGTTCGGCAGGGGGAATCTGAATCGCACAGGGTGATTAGGGGTTGCCCAGGCGCACAGTGTGTGCTGGGTGTGCCTGGGCACAGGGTGATTAGGGCGTGCCCAGGCACACCCAGCACACACTGTGCGCACACCTCTGACTATATCATCTATAAAAAATCTGTTAAAATATAAACAAATTACAAATTGAAAATATAGTTAAGTTTACAATACTGCAATCCAATTTGGATCCGATCTTTAGAGCGATTATGTTGTGCGATTGGCTGCATTTTAGATGTGGTTTGTATATTCTATTAGCCAGATTCAGCAAGACTGGCATAACTTTGAGGCGGCGTAGCGTATCGCATATACGCTACGCCGCCGTAAGTCAGAGAGGCAAGTGCTGTATTCACAAAGCACTTGCCTCCTAATTTACGGCGGCGTAGCGTAAATGGGGCCGGCGTAAGCGCACCTAATTCAAATAAGGATGAGGGGGCGTGTTTTATTTAAATGATTGGTGACCCGACGTCATTGACGTTTTTTACGAGTGGCGCATGAGCCGTCCGTGTACATATCCCAGTGTGCATTGCTCCACAGTACGCCGCAAGGATGTATTGGTTTCGACGTGAACGTAAATTACGTCCAGCTCCATTCACGGACGACTTACGCAAACAACGTAAAAATTTCAAATTTCGACGCGGGAACGATGGCCATACTTAACATTGACTAGGCCAGCTATTTGTTCGACTAACTTTACGCCAGAAAAAGACGTACGGAAACTGTGTAAAAAAAATCCACCAGGCGCACGTACGTTTCTGAATCGGCGTATCTAGTCATTTGCATATTCTACGCCAAACTCAACGGAAGCGCCACCTAGCGGCCAGCGTAAATATTGCGACGGCGTAGGAGACTTACGCCGCTCGTATCTTAGCCTAATTTAAGCGTATCTGGTTTCCAGAATACGCTTAAATTTACGACGACGTAGATTCAGAGTTACGTCGGCGTATCTACTGATACGCCGGCGTAAAGCTATCTGAATCCAGCTATATGGGTCCAAAGTTGCCCTGGAATCGCACAAGAGTAAAACAGGACACTTTTTCCAAAATTGCGCCGTGCTGTGTTGCATTGTTGTTAACAGGCACCTTTAAAAACAACGTTAATTTACTAAAACTGAAGAGTGCAAAACCTGGTAGCCAATCAGCTTCTAACTTCAGCTTATTCAATTTAGCCTATATAAAAAAAAATCTGGAAGCTGATTGGTTTCTATGTAGAGCTGCACCAGATTTTGCACTCTCCAGTTTTGGTAAATCAACCCCAATATGATTTCCCTTGTCATGCGATTATGTGCAACTCGAATTGCATCTAAAATCGCACTAGTGTGAACCAGGCCTTAATTAAAAGAATTAATCATCTTGATAAATTGATTGCCTTAATACATTTTTTTTTTTTTAATGACCAAAGAGTTGAAAGAGTCAACTGGCAGGTAGACAGAACTCTGGTGAAAATCTTGGTTAAACTTTAAAGGATGTCACGTTTGTTATTCTAAACTTTAAGCCTGCTCTAGCAGGAGAAGTTATGAATATTGCCCTCTGATCCACAAAGGGAAGGAGAAATAAATGGCAGCGGACCAGATAAAATTATACAAAATGGCGAATAGCTTGTTGTTTAGAGGGCAGGAAAAAAAAAAAGAAAAAAGAAGGAAAATGGAGGATATTGTTATATACACAAAGGGATAAATTTCAACAACTCGACCAGTCGGCAGCTGCTGTTCTGTACAAGCAAGACACACAAAAGAGTAGGAGAGATGAGGAGGGCAGAGCTAAGGCAGAGCAGTGATCAGATGCTCTACATACAGATCCATCTCTCATCCTCCCCCCTCCCCTTCCTCCAGATCCTGCCTATCAATTCCCATTACCCTCCTGGCACCAGTCCTGGCATTTGGACAGTATTGTGGTGGCGATTTTGGCAAAAGGTTCACTTTATAGGTAGCCTTACCTCACTTAACCCGTGAGATACTAACTAGGGAGGTGCTGGCTATGCAAAGCAGAAGGTGGGGTTAGAGACTCAGTCAACACCCCTCTTAACCCCAGGACATGGAGCTTTAAAAGCATATAGGTATGAATGGGATGCTTGGAGAGGCGGTGGACGAGTCATTCGGCAGTATTACCAGTTTAAGGTTACTGGCAGATGTTCCTGGCATTGAGTTGCAAGACATATGGGATTTTTTTTTTTTTTCAAGGGAACTGAATTACTCTTAAATACTGGGCTGTTTTTTCACAAGAAAAAAAAAAAACGCCTGAATACTTGGACTACCAAAGAGGTATTCAAACAAGGAAAAGAAAAAGGAAAAAAGAAAATTAGATAAATACGTAAGCAGATACGTAGATGATATTCTCAAGGAAAAATAGCACTATGGTAAAAGATACTAATTTATCTAAAACGTACACACTTGGAAACAACTACTAGCAGAAAAAAAACAATCTGAATGTCTGGAATATACAAAAGAGGATGTCTTGTTGTATAGATAGAAAGATGTTTTGTTGTATAGATAGACAGAAGATAGATAGATAAATAGATATATAGATAGATAGATAGATAGATAGATAGATAGATAGATAGATAGATAGATAGAATACATCATTGGTTAAATAAAACATTTAAAATGATTAAATAAATTATTATTATTATAATAAAAATAATTTTTCTGTAAATAAATGTAGTTCTTAGATAGATAGATAGATAGATAGATAGATAGATAGATAGATAGATAGATAGATAGATAGATAGATAGATAGATAGATAGATAGAAAAACATAGCACTATGGAAGACAGAACTATTTTTTCTAAAGAGTAGTAAATACTTGTAAAGAGCTACCAGCAGAAAAAAAAATATGTATACATGGAATTTACTACAATAATAATAATAATAATAATAATAATAATAATAATAATAAAAATAATAAAAATAATGTTATTATTAATAATAATGATAATAATAATAATAATAATAATAATAATAATAATTAAAAAAAATAATTAATAATAATAATAATAATAATAAAAATAATAATTGTAATAATAATAATAAAAATACAGAAAAAGAATAATGAAATATAAAAAAGTGTTTTGTTGACATTATTCAACATCAACAGAAGAGAAACTGGAAAATATAAAGGGAATAATAATAATAATAATAATAATAATAATAATAATAATAATAATAATCAAAAATAAGGTATTCAACAAGAAAAAAAGGGGGGAAAATGTAGACAAGTGATAGATAGATAGATAGATAGATAGATAGATAGATAGATAGATAGATAGATAGATAGATAGTTTAGATATAAAAGAAAAACTAAACATAAAATAAATAGCACTATGAAAGACAGGACTATTACATCGAAAGAGCAGTAGACACTTGGAAAGAGCTACCAGCACAAACAAAATCTGAATACCTGAAATATACTACAATGATAATAATAATTATTTAAAAAAATAAAAATAAAATAATAATATACTAAAAAGTGAATTGTTGACATTATTCAAAATAAAAAGGAGAAAAAAGGGAAAATAGGGTATGATAATAATAATCAAAAATAAGTTTGTCAAGATAGATAGATAGATAGATAGATAGATAGATAGATAGATAGATAGATAGATAGATAGATAGATAAGATATTCAAAAGATAAACCTAGCACTATGGAATACAGAACTATTTCATCTAAAGAGTAGTAGACACTTGGAAAGATCTACCAGCAAAAAATATATATATATATATATATATATATATATATATATATATATATATATATATATATATATATATATATCAGAATGCCTGAAATCTACAATATAGATAATCATATAAAAATAATAATATTATATTAAAAAGTGTTTTGTTGACATTATTTAACATCAACAGGGGAAAATGGAAACTGGAAACTAGGGTATAATAATAATAAAAATAATAATAATCAAAAATAATGTAGTCAACATAGATAAGATATTCAAAAGAAAAAACTAGCACTATGGAAGACAGGACTATTTAATCTAAAGAGTAGTAGACACTTGGAAAGAGCTACCAGCAGGAAAAAAAAAATCTGAATACCTGATATCTACTACAATAATAATACAAATAATAGAAAAAATAATAATAATAATAATAAAAAGAGTTTTGTTGACATTATTTAACATCAACAGGAGAAAAACAAAAAGGGTACGATAATAACAATAATAGCAATACAAATAATAGTCAACATAGATAAATAAGATATCCACAAGAAAAGACTAGCACTATGAAAGACAGGACTGCTTCATCTAAAGAGTAGTAGACACTTGGAAAGAACTACCAGCAGATGTGGCAGAAATAAGAACTGTGTTGAAACACGTCCAGAATAAAGTGATTTATCTTCAGACAGAACAAGCATTACTCTATATAAGAAATATGCAGACGAGGATGAGCAGTATGTCTTCATCTGACCTCAGTACATACAAATATAAACCACACATAATCCCAAATAAGATCTGTATTTGGACAGATCTCTATATACAGAGGGATACTCTATATATCCAGCCTAGGTGTGCATACTGTGGGTCTCGCAGGGGTTAAAAATGTCCTGTCCCAGAAGGGTACACCCAGCACCCACCTGGAAAGGGTTACTCCCTGTAAGCCCTACCCCTTTGCTGGGCTGCCAGGGAAGGAAGGGTTAAGGGTCTGTGCTGCCAGAGAAGAGGACATGTTTAGGAAGCTGGGTTCCTGGGAGTGGGGGGGTGATCATGGGGACACTGGGCGACAAGGGACAGGGACACAGTGCTGGCAGCGGCCGTTGGGAAGAGATTCAAACATAAATAGAGAGAAAGGGAAGGGAGGGGGGAAGGCAGCAGCATTAGCAGCCAGTGTCCGAGAGATCAGCCTGCTGGAGGCTACAGGAACACAGCCGGGGCTGGGAAGGCTGAGGGCATAAACTAAGGGGGGCAGAGGATGCCATGGAGGGGACAGGGGGCACCCCTGGGAAACTTTCAGCAATTTTTTTCTTAGAAGCTAACTGCCCCCTTTGCAGCCCGACCCCCCCCTCTCTCTTTCTCACCCCCCTTTCTTGATGCCCTATTTACAGCAAGCCTCTAGTCCTAACCCCCATCACGGGGTGCCCCCCCTCTTAATCCAGCTTTAGAAGTCTTTAGAAACAGGGAACCCCCTTCAGCGGCTGTCGGGACCCCCCACTTGTAAGTAATTGTAGGTCAGTGCACCCCTCTGGTGCTGCAGCCCAGAGATCACTCACCTCCAGAGCCAGCAGTGCCTTGGGGAGGGGGGTGCCCCCTCTTCCTTTGCCCGGGGATCAGGGGGAGAGAGAGGTGAAGGAAGGTTATCTGCTGCTCTTGCCAGTCTCTTTTTGTGTGCTGTGTGTCTCCAGGAGCGGTGGGAAAGGACATAAAGGAAGAGGGTGTAATTGTGCTCCCTCTATGTGTGTGTGTCTGTTTAGTTCCTTGCAGCAGATTGAAGGAGATTCTTCTCAAGGTTTTTATTCAGCTTCACTTCAAGGCAAAGCTTCATGAACCAAAAGTGACGTCAGCCAACAAGCCTCTCTAACAATGAAACTTGCTGTTAACCAGGGAGCCTGCAAAGGAGGCGAAGGGGAAAAATATGGGTTATATACTGTTTATATGCTTTTATATGCTGCTTTTACCTCTTTTCTAAGTTTCCCTGTCTGCGCAGCAATACAGTACAGCTGTCTGCTGGAAAATACATCGCTACACTTTACAGAATCAGGCAACTTTGTTGCTGTAAATGTAACAATTTGTTTTAAAAATACACCTTTGTTTAGGTTTTGTATCAATATTGCGTCCTGTTTTTTGTTATATTTTTATTTGCCTTTTGTATACTTATAAAACAGTTTTGTGCTATACATGTGGAATTTGTCTTTTATAGATATATCTATCTATCTATATTTTATATATATATTTTATATCTATCTATCTATATATATATATATATATATTGTCTTTATTTATGATGTATAAAGAGGAAAAATGTTCTGTAACCCATCACAACCAGGTGCTTAAAGTTTAGTTGAACTTCTCAATATTCTAGTGGTGTGCCTTACATGTATTAATTTTCTTTATACATTGTTATCTTATAGTTCTGTCTATTTTATGGTTGTACAGTTTGTTTTTATTTAGTTTTTTTTTTTGCTGAACTTGTAAGAATGGGAAATTGTCTTATATATTGTCTTTTGTATGGTTGTACAGTTTTTTTTTTTTTTTGCTGTACTTGTAAGAATGTGAAATTGTCTTATACATTGGGCCAGATTCTCAAAAGAATTACGCCGGTGTATCTACAGATACACCGGCGTAATTCAAAAATCCCGCCGGCGTATCATTGTTTTGTATTCTCAAAACAAGATACGCCGGAATTAGGCTAGGATCCGACTGGTGTAAGGGCTCTTTCACACGTCCTGTCAGTTTCTTTTTCCGCTCCGTCAGCTCAGCGGGGATCCCCGCTGAGCTCTCGGCGGATAGGGCGGTCCCCGCACACAGTGCAGGGACCGCCCTGTCTCAGCTCCGCTCTGCCCTATGGGGAACCGGATGCAGACGGACCGTGTGTCCGTCTGCATCAGTTCCGTTCCGCCGGACGGAAGAAAAATAGGGTTTTCTTCCATCCGAAAACCGGATCCCGACGGACGCGGACGCTAGCGGATGCTCCATCCGCTAACGGACGCGTTCCCATAGGGATTCATTACAAGTCCGTTAACGGACTTGTAATGAACGGACAGGCGGAACGGACATGTGAAAGGGGCCTAAGTCACTTACATCGTCGGATCCTAAATGCAATACTACGCTGGCCGCTAGGTGGCTTTTACTTCGATTTCAGCATTGCATATGCAAATGAGCCGATACGCCGATTCCCGAACGTTTTTGCGCCGCTTTGCCGTAGTTTACGTCGTTTCCGTAAGCGTAAGGTTACCCCTGCTATATGAGGGGTAACCTTACGTATGGCCGTCGGGACAGCGTCGGGTTTTTCCGTCGTTTACGTAACTCGTCGCGAATAGGGCTGTGCGTAATTACGTTCACGTCGCAACCAATGTATTTTGGCGTACTACGGAGCATGCGCAGTGGCCTACGTTTAAGGCCGGCGCATGCGCAATTTGTTCGGCACGGGGGCGCGCTTAATTTAAATACAAGCCGCCCCCTTTGAATTACGCGGGGATACGCCGGGCCATTTACACCACGCCGCCGCAAATTACGGAGCAAGTGCTTGGAGAATATGGCACTTGCTCCAGCAAGTTGCGGCGGCGTAGTGTAAATAGCTTACGCTACGCTACGCCAGAATCTACGAGAATCTGGCCCATTGTCTTTTGTATGGTTGTACAGGTTTTGTGCTGTACTTGTAAGTATGGGAGTTTATCTCATTTATTGTCTTTATTTATAATGTATAAAGCTTCGTACACACGACCGAGGAACTTGACGGGCGAAAAACACATTGTTTTCCTCGTCGAGTTCCTTGTTAGGCTGTCGAGGAACTCGACAAGGCAAGTTTCTCCATTCCCGTTGAGGAAAAAGAAGACATGCTCTCTTTTTGGCTCGACGGGATCCTCGACAGTTTCCTCGTCGAAAAATGTACACACGACCGGTGCAAGTTTCTTGCTGGTTTTTGCCGAGAAACTCGGTCGTGTGTACGAGGCCTAAGGAGGAAAGATGTTCTGTAACCCACAACAACCAGGTGCTTAAAGTTTAGTTGGACTTCTCATCGTTCTGGTGGTACGCCTTATATGTTGTATTATTTTTCTTCATACATTGTTATCTTCAGAGCTTTTTTTCTCAGAAAATAGGTGCAGGAACTCAACCACGACCCGTTCATATTTCACAAACAGTAGAAGGGTCTTAAAGGGGCATTAAATACCAAAATTGCATTACATACATAGTACAGAGTTCAGGGGGGTTACAAAGCTGTCACTTGTAAACACATAAACCAGACTTCTGTGTTTACAAGTGATTGTGGTGAGCAGGCACCAAAGGGTCTGAGCCAAAGGTGGTGGAACTGAGTTCCCCCAAGTTCCCCCTGAAAAAAAGCCCTGGTTATCTTACAGTTTTGTCTATTTTATGGTTGTACAGTTTTTTTTAGGGTTAGGGTTAGTACGGGGCAGGTGACCGACTGGAGGGAGTGGTTTGGGTAACTGACCTGGTGACCAACTGGGGGCGGGGGTTTGTGGGCCACCACTGGTTGTACAAACAGTTTTGTGCTTTACATGTAAGTTTTTGGAATTTGTCTTATATGTACTGAGGTTGATTTACTAAAGAAAAATAGACTGTGCACTTTGCAAAAGCAATTGCTCCAGAGGTTAGTAATTAAGCATCCAATTATGTGCAAGTAAAATTTTTTTTTTTTTCCTGGCATGTGATTTAGTATTCTATGCAAAGTGAAGCTTTACCTCATTTACTAAGCTTTGTAAAGTGCAGTCTTTTTGCCTTTAGTGAATCGCCCCCTTAGGCTCTTTTTTGGATGCATAACCAGGTTTTGAAGTTTAGTTGGACTTCTCATTGGTCTTAGCCATATTTTGGTATGTAATTTTTCTGTACAGTTTGTCTTTTATTTGGTTATACAAACAGTTTTGTGCTGTACATGTAAGTATGGGAATTTAAAATAAAAAATAAAAAATTGCGCTAAAAGTCCAAAGAAGTGCTTTAGCATTTACCATTTATGGTTGAGTCCAAGAAAAGGAGTATTTGGAAAAAGACTTCCTGGGTCCTAAGTACCAGATAAATTGAATGCTTACCAAAAAGCAAACCAATGAAGCGGTTGGCTAAACCTGGCCCAGGTCTTTGGTTAGTACACCAGTACCAACTCCTCCAATATAGATGGATCTTTAGCAGATGGGGAATTGACTCCACAGATTGCGTAAAAAAAGGGAAAGAAAAAAACATAGCGTGGTTCTGCCAAAACTAGTGACCCTTATAATAGGATCAATAACATGGGGTGTAGGAGACACAAATACACCCAGGGGCAGATCCACATACATCTGCGCTGGGCGCAGCGTATCTAAGATACGCTACGCCGCTGTAACTTACTTTGAGTTGGTTTGAATCCTCAACGAATCCGCGCCATAAGTTACGGCGGCGTAGCGTATCTCTCGCGGCGTAAGGGCGCGGAATTCAAATTCGGCGGGTAGGGGGCGTGTTTCATTTAAATGAAGCGCGTCCCCACGCCGAACGAACTGCGCATGCACCGTCTGTAAAAACTCCCAGGGTGCATTGCTCCAAATGAAATCGCAAGGACGTCATTGGTTTCGACCTGAACGTCCAGCCCCATTCACGGACGACTTACGCAAACAACATAAAATTTTCAAAATTATACGCGGGAACGACGGCCATACTTAACATTGAGTACGCCACCATATAGCAGCTTTAACTATACGCCGGAAAAAGCCGAACGGAAACGACGTAAAAAAATGCGACGGCCGGTCATACGTTCGTGGATCGTCGGAAATAGCTCATTTGCATACTCAACGTGGATTACGACGGGAACGCCACCTAGTGGACGCCAAAAAATTGCATCTTAGATCCGACGGCGTACGAAGACGTACGCCTGTCGGATCTAGCCGAGATGCCGTCGTATCTTGTTTTGAGGATTCAAAACAAAGATACGACGCGGGAATTTTGAAATTACGCCGGCGTATCAGTAGATACGTCGGCGTAATTTCTTTGTGGATCTACCCCCCAGTGTCCACAATATGGACGATAGATGCAGACTCTCACTGCTACAACCTCCACTTTCGTACGGCTCGTAGATATGGAGAGTGCCCAAGAAGAAATGACTAATAGTGCAGTACCATCGATACATTTATTGTAAAAAAAGGAATACACTTAGGGCTCTTTCACATGACATCGACCCGCTCCGATCCGCCAAAGTATGAAGGAGGAAAAACCTACTTTTCCATCTGTCTCCCATAGGGGAGAGTGGAGAAAAGACAGGGCGGTCCCTGCACAGTGTGCGGGGACCGCCCTGTCATCCGCCGGCTCAGCGGGGATCATTGGAGCGATCCGCCCCGTGTGAAATGGGCCTTACTTAAAAACACGATAAGATTAAAAATGTAAAAATGAAGCCGGCTGGCTGCAATACAAAAGCTCCCGTCCTGCGAACGTGGTGACATCAGCACGTACCCCCGCTATCGTCAGCCTGTAGTGGTCTCATACCCATTAATGTGCACAAGTTTTTGGATCTGGTAAGGAGATTACCTGTATGGTGGCGGCTCACATTACAGTGGATTTATATGTCTTCTGTTTTGTCCTGACCTTTTTGCTGGTTAACATCTCTTGTCTGGTAAGGGGATATCTTACACTTATACATATTGTGGACACTGGGTGTATTTGTGTCTCCTACACCCCATGTTATTGATCCTATCATAAGGGTCACTCGTTTTGGCAGGCTCACGCTATGTTTTTTTCTTTCCCCTTTTTTACGCAATCTGTGGAGTCAATTCCCCATCTGCTAAAGATCCATCTATATTGGAGGAGTTGGTACTGGTGTACTAACCAAAGACCTGGGCTGGGTTTAGCCAATCACTCGATTGGCTTGCTTTTTTGGTAAGCATTCAATTTATCTTGTACTTTGGATTCAGGAAGTCTATTTCCAAATAGTCCTTTTCTTGGACTCAACCATTTAGCACTTCTTTGGACTTTTAGCGCAATTTTTTCTTTTTTATCTTTATTGTGTTTATCCCACCATTATTGCTGCTGTAATGGGTTCTTAGAGTTTATATTGTTTTATTATTTATTTTGATTATAGTAAACACAGTTTTTTTCTCTTTAAGTATGGGAATTTTTCGTATATATGTTATTTTAAATTTTGATGAATAAAGAGGAAAACATGTTAGACTTACAGACTTACCATCACAGCCAGGTTTTTGAAGTTTAGTTGTACTCATTGGTCTTGGCAGTATGTTTTATATGTTTTGTTACTTTTCCTTTTACATTGTTATCTTGCAGTTTGTCTTTTGTATGGTTGTACAAACGGTTTTGTGCTCTACATGTAAGGCTGTGAATATGTCTTATAGATTATATTTATTTTTGATGTTTAAAGATGAAAGATATTATGTAACCCATTACAACCAGGTGTTTGAAGTTTAGTTGGACTTCTCATTGGTCTTAGCCATATTTTGTATGTTATTTTTCTTTACAGTTTGTCTTTTATTAGTTGTACAAACAGTTTTGTGCAGTAGTTGTACTGCTCATTGGTCTTGCCAGTTTGATTTATATGTTGTATTACTTTTGATGTATAAAGAGAAAAGATGTTCTGTAACCTATGGCAATCAGGTGCTTCATCTTTACTTGGACTCCGTATTGGTCTTATGCCACGTACACACGATCGGTTAAACCGATGAGAATGGTCTGATGGACCGTTTTCATTGGTCCAAACCGATGGTGTGTGGGCGCCATCGGTTAAAAAAAAGCCAACTTGTTTTAAATTTAACCGATGGATTCCTAACCGATGGGAAAAAAACGATCGTTAGTAGGCACAATCATCGGTTAAAAATCCATGCATGCTCAGAATCAAGTTGACGCATGTTTGGAAGCATTAAACTTATTTTTTTTTCAGCACGTCATTGTGTTTTACGTCACCGCGTTATGACACGATCGTTTTTTTAACCGATGGTGTGTAGGCGCGACGGACCATCAGTCAGCTTCATCGGTTAACCGATGAAAACGGTCCATCGATCCGTTCTCATCGGATGGACCGATCGTGTGTACGCGGCATTATAGGTTGCACAATCTTAAAGGATAATAAGAAAGGATCAGGGTAAAGAGGTTGGGACACTTTCATGCAGATGGCCCTTCAAGTTCTGCCCTTTTTTTCCTTATATGTAAATCGCTTGTACTGTACTTATCTTGGCATATGACAACTCTCTTTGTACCACCTTTTTGTACCCAATAAAAATAGTTTGTAAACAATAAAAAAAAGTTCTGCCCTTTTTTAGTATCCTATATTCAGGTATGAGTGGCATAGTGGCTTAGTAGTTAGCACTTATGCTCCAAAGAGATGAGCTTGGGTGTCCTCCAAACTCATCTCTAGTCGAACTCTAAACTCAGGTTCCTTTTTTTTACTCTAATGCGCTGTGGGCCAAGTCATTCTTGCAACTCACATAAATGACCCAGCTCACAGCAAATTGGAATAAAACAGAGCTTGAGTTTGATGTTCGGATAGACATAAGTTTAGAGGATGCCCAATATCATCTGTAAACTGGGGGTTTGAAGTTTAGTTGGATTGCTCTTTGGTCTGAGGCCTCGTACACACGACCGGTTTCCTCGGCAGAATCCATCAAGAAACTTGGTGGGAGAGCTTTTTTGCCGAGGAAACCGGTCGTGTGTACGTTTTTCATCGAGGAAACTGTCGAGGAACTCGACGAGCAAAGAGGAGAGCAAGTTCTCTTTTTCCCCGACAGGAGTCTGAATTTGCTCGTCGTGTTCCTCGTCGGGCTGGTTTTCGACGACAAACTCGAGCGTGTGTATGCTAAGAAACCCGCGCTTGCTCAGAATAAAGTATGAGACGGGAGTAAAAGTAGCATTTGTAATGGAGATAACACATTTGTCTCA
This sequence comes from Rana temporaria, assembly GCF_905171775.1. NCBI lineage: Eukaryota > Metazoa > Chordata > Amphibia > Anura > Ranidae > Rana > Rana temporaria. Next base: position 180,649,750 of record NC_053494.1, on the reverse strand, counting down.
CTGTAACAGACTGAAAAGTGCAAATCGTCTCTTACCAAACTTTTACTTAACACGCAGTAACATGAGATTAGCAAAAGCAGCCCCAAGAGTTGTGTCAGTGGAATCGAACTTCCCCTGCCGTTGTATGTGTTGTATGTCACCGCGTTTGAGAACGAGGAGATTTTGTCTTGACAGTGTGTACGCAAAGCAAGCTTGTTGAGTTCCTCGACAAGCCTAACAAGGAACTCGACGAGGAAAAATGTGTTTCGCCCAACGAGTTCCTCGGTCGTGTGTACGAGGCCTTAAGCCTTGTACACACGACCGAGGAACTTGACGGGCGAAACACATCGTTTTCCTCGTCGAGTTCCTTGTTAGGCTGTTGAGGAACTCGACAAGGTAAGTTTCTCTATTCCCGTCGAGGAAATGGAGAACTTGCTCCCTTTTTGGCTTGTCGAGTTTCTCGACAGTTTCCTCAACGAAAATGTACACACGACCCGTTTCCTCGGCAAAAAAATATCTCACAGCAAGTTTCTTGCTGGTTTTTGCCAAGAAACTCGGTCGTGTGTACGAGACTTTAGTCTTGGTTCACATAAGCAAAGACAACGCTGGAATTTCGGTGTATACTCTGCAATCTTGTGTTTATTGGCGAGCTGCAAATGACGGCCACAAATGTCAACACGTTTCAGCCAAACTGCAAAAGTTCACACCTGAGCGACATGAAGTGTGTTTTTCCCGAATCGCTGTAACAGCAAGATTCCCATTATATTCAGTGGTGCCATTTACACCTGAATATTGTGTTGCTTGTCTCTCAGAAAAGTGCATGAGCTTCTTTGGGGCAGCGCTGTGCATTTTTGGTCCCTACAGACTTCAGTGGGCGCATCTGAAAAAAATAAAATTCTCTTAAACCCCGTACACACGATGGGACCTTTGTCCGACCAAAATCACATCGGAATTCCGACGGAATTCCATTGGAGTAAAAGAGAACATGGGGCCAAATCCTCAAAAGGGATACGCAGGCGGAACTGCTGTTCAGCCTGCGTATCCCTGTGCCTATCTTTGGAACTGATCCTCAGAAGCAGTTTTCCAAAGATAGGCAGAAGATCTGACATCTGTAAGAGACTTACACTGTCGGATCTTAGGATGCAGCAACGCATCCGCCGCTGGGGGCATTTCGAGTCGAAATGCCGCTTTGCGTATGCAAATGAGGACTTATGGAGATCCACAAAGCTTTTCAGCTTTGTGTTTTCTGCGTAAGTTTACGTTTGCATACATAAAATTAGTTCTGCTTTTACAAAGTGTAAACTAGTAACACCTTGTAAAAACAGATCTTTTTTTCGATCGCCGCGTTTTTTTTTTAATTTTGAATTTTTTTTCCCGGCGCGTAACTTTTTTTTTACCCAACGCAACTTTATTGTCCCGTCGCAATCCACAAAGCCCGACGTAGCGTAATTTCGCACGCTGCCCGTCGGGAAAATTACATCACGAGCATGCGCAGTACGGCCGGCGCGGGAGCGCGCCTCATTTAAATTGTCATCGCCCCCTGCAGAAGAGGACCGCCTTGCGCCGGAGACATTTAAGTTACACGGCCTGAAATTTCTAGGTAAGTGCTTTGTGGATCGGGCACTTTGGGCCATATTCTTATACATCTAAGGCGGCGGAACGTATGTACTTTACGTTACTCCGCCGCAAGTTTAAGTGGCAAGTGCCTGATTCACAAACCACTTACCTGTAAACTTGCGGCGGCATCGCTTAAAGTCCACCCGCGTAAGCCATCCTAATTCAAATGATCCTGGCAGGGGGCGTGGATCATTTAAATTAGGCGCGCTCCCGCGCCGATCGTAATGCGCATGCTCCGTCGGGTAAATTACCCGACGTGCATTGCGCTAAATGACGTCTTACGGACATCATTTGTTTTGACTGTAACGTAAATGGCGTCCAGCGTCATTCACGGACGACTTACGCAAACGACGTTAAATTTTGAAATTTCGACGCGGGATCGACGGCCATACTTAACATTGAGTACGCCACCTAGGGGGCATCTTTATCTTTACGCCGCGTATCGCTTACGGAAACGACGTTAAAACACTACGGCGGGCAAGCGTACGTTAGAGAATTGGCGTGACTAGTCATTTGCATATTCTACGCTGACCGCCACCTAGCGGTCAGCGTAAATATTGCAGCCTAAGATACAACGGCGCAAGCCGTCGTATCTTAGGCATGTTTAAGTGTATCTCAGTTTGAGAATACACTTAAACATAGGAAACGGACTTACGTAGGCGTATCTGCTGATACGCCTACGTAACTTGTTTAAGAATATGGCCCTTTGGTAGAAATTTTAAGTCAGTGTAACTTAAATGGGAAAAGATAAGTTAGGCAGGATTTTTGAGGATTTGGCCCATGTTCTCTATCTAAACTCTATCTAAACTCCGATGGAATTCATTGGAATTTCCCATGGAATTACTCCGGTGGGGCATACACATGGTCGGAATTCCCGATGGAAAATTCCGATCGTGTTCAGTAATCGTCTATGAATTGGCTAAAATAAAAATGCTAAAGCCTGAAAATTTGTTTACAAATGTGCACAAAAAATATTCTAAAAAAAAAAAGACGCTCAAGTATGAAACGAATGCCTTGTACACACGAGCGGATTTCCATCGGACAAATCCGTGGATTTTTGTCCGAAGGGCGTTGCCTGTAAATTTGTTTCTTATACAGACGGCAGAACTTTTTCAGCCAACATATACCAAACTACGTGGTTTTTCAGATTTTTAGCGCCACCCTTTGGGCAACTTCTGCTAATGTTGTCGGATGGTTAGCATTGGTTCAGAGCATGCGTGTTTGTACTTTGGATTTTAGTCCGACGGACTTGTGTACATACGATCAGATAATCCGACGGAACACATTTGTTGTCGTACAATTTGAGAGCATGCACATCCAACATTTGTCCAATAGAGCATACAGATGGACGGATTATCCGACAAAACCCTTCCATCACACAATTGTCAGAATATCATCAGGAATTTTCTTTCCATGATTCCACGGGGGGGGGGGGGGGCTGTCCCCACTGGGAAAGACAGTGATTATCGCAAGCGAATCAGCCGCTAGCAACAATCGCAAGAGAATCCAGCAGGCTGGTTGTACCCAAGTTTATCAATCGATAAAGGTCTGAAACAATTCAAACCGTGTATGGCTGGCCTAACCTTAGTGGTTAACACTTGTGTTAGCTCTTTGAAGTTTCTTTATAATTCTCATTGTTTGGGGGTTGCATGGTTTAAAACAACAGTACATATTGCCATCACACACATTCCTGGAATGGGCTGTCAAAAGTATTGGGTGCTGCAGCTACCACCAGCTGGATACTGGAGCATACACGACAGAATGGAAATATTCGCCGGCACACCTAGAATCTTCAATAGCATCCAAGTGTTTTTTATTGAAGAAAGATCACATCACAAACAGTGTAGTGCGACTTTTCGGAGCTGTGCAGGACCCCTTTGTCAGGCATGGCACACACACACAGATCACATGCCTGATGAAGGGGTCCTGTGCGGCTCCGAAATGTTGAATTAGGTGTACAGAATTATCAGCATGCAGCACCGCCATCAGGAGGGTACAGGCATTACACCTGAAAGGGGCCCGATGGTCCCCAGGGGCCCGGCTGCCCCCCCTCCCGTTTTATTTTTTTAAATGAAAAAAAATGATGTTTTTTTTGCATTACACCTTTAATGGTCCCTAGGGCCCCTTACAGGCCCGGCCGGCCTAACTCCCATAATTTTTTTCTGCATTACACTTGTAAGGGGCCCATGGTCCCCAGGCCCCCCCCCCTGCTTATTATCCCGGGTCAGAGAAGAGATTACACTTTCTTCGTCACCCCCCCCCCCTTCCAGTTCTCTGCTCCAGGGGGTCCCTGCCTAAAGCTGTGTAAGGGCCCCAAAATTTGTGATGGCTGCCTTGCCCGCACAAGTTTGACAGGTATACATGGGCAGGTGTGTGGCCCGAATATACTCTGTCTGTATTCGGTAGACCATGCATTTGACCCTACATGCCTGTCAAGCTCAGCTGTGTAGGTGAGTCTGTACAGCCGCTGCATCTTCTTTCCCTTTTTTATAGGCTGCCTGCACGCAGCTCCAGGTGGGACACATTCACGTTGTACAGGTCTCTGTGTCCTTGTGACTTAGGCACTGATAGGGTTGCCACCTGTCCAGGATTCACCCGGACCATCCGGGTTTTCAACCATATGTCCAGGTTTCACGCTGACTGAAACTCACATTATTCAGGTCTGGCTGTGGCCCCCCCAAAAAAACAAGATAGTCACACATCAATCTGTAGCCGCCCGGGAGCTGCGGGCAAGTCTGGGGGCAGGTTCGGCATAACTGGGGGGCAGGGCGATGATGTCAGCAAGAGCAATTTGGCCACACCCACTGTTCTCTGCGGCACGCTATGTGCACTGCATTACTACCGTCCTTGGGGCCCCCAAAGGTATCACAGGCTGCTAAAATGTTCAGGATTGTCTTGAAGAAAAGGTGGCAATCCTAGGCACTGAGGGTTGGGTTCCATCAAACTGATCTCACCCCAACTCACCAGTAGATTAATTAAAGCTCATTAATCCTTTGATGACCCTGCAGACTGTTCGGATGACCCCAAAATAAAAGGGAGGTAAAAACCTCTAAAAAATGCTCATGCTCTTTTTATTCATTTTACGACTAGTAGCTGTAAACAGCTGGCGTTCTCATCACAGAGGGGAGGCTGTGTGCTTATTTCAGAGGATGCGAATCATTTCTGTTAAAGTACACCTGTCATGATATATGCAGCGTACCACTGCTGACCTCTTCTACTTAAAATGCTTGTCGCCAGAGTTTTTTTTATAGATATGCTGTGGCTTCAGCAGCATCTGACTCACTGATGAGGAACAAGTACATAAGATAAAGAGTTTCGTCAGAATGGCTCGGCTGTGCATTTGGATGTACCCGTACATCCGCTTTAAGAGACGACATTGCAGGCGCGCGTAGGTCGCAAGCTCTGTGACCACGGGTCCCGCGGACTTGATATCCGCAGGGTGCTCGCGATCGTGTTCTGCCTTGTGATAGGACACTAATCTTCTGCTCCCTGTAATCGGGAGCAGTGATTAGTGTCGTGTCACAGTAAGCCCTGCCCCCACACAGTTAGAATCACTCCCTAGGACACATTTAGCCCCTTCCCTGCCCCCTACTGGTTAACTCCTTCCCACAGCACAAGGACATGGATGAGCGAGTTTGGGGTGGAGGAACTTGACTGGCCTGCATACTAGGTTGAGTCCTGACCTCAACTGATAGAACACCTTTGGGATTAATTAGAGCAGAGATTGCAAGCCAGACCTTCTCATCCAACATCAGTGCCTGACCTCACAAATAAACTTCTGGAAGAATGGTCAAACATTCCCATAGACACACTCCTAAACCTTTGTGGACAGCCTTCCCAGAAGAGTTGAAGCTGTTATAGTTGCAAAGGGTGGGCCAACTCACTGTTGAACTATTAGGAAGAAAATAGCGAATATTAATTCACTATCGTCACACAACTGGGTGGGCTCAGGGTGCAGTGCTCTGCGCCCCAAGCCCTCCCTTTCTTGAAGTCAATCAGAGCCTCAGGATCTAATCATGTGCTTAAAAAAAAACATTGAAATCCATACATGTAGCTTAGGGGCCAGGCGCATGGATCGGTCACCTCGCCCAGTCAGTCCCCTTCCCCCACAGTTAGAAACACTATGCAGGGTACACATTTAACCCCTTCCTCACCCCTAGTGTTAACCCCTTCCCTGCCAGTCACATTTATACAGTAATTAGTGCATATTTATAGCACTGATCGCAGTATAAATGTGAATGGTGCCAAAAATGTGTCCGATATGTCCGCCATAATGTCGCAGTCCCAATAAAAAATTGCAGATCGCCGCCATTACTGGTAAAAAAACAAATGATAAAAAATAATAATAATTCTGTCCCCTATTTTGTAGGCACTCTGGGCCAGATTCACATATAATTACGTTGCTCCTGGGCAGCGTAATGTATGTGATTTACGTTACACCGCCACAGGTTTACAGCGTAAGTGCCTGACTCTCAGAACACTTACCTGTAAACTTGCGGCGGTGTATCGTAAATTTGCTAAGCGCAAGCCCGCCCAATTCAAATGGGGCGGGCACCATTTAAATTAGGCGCGTTCCTGCGCCGAGCATACTGCGCATGCTCCGTCGGGTAAATTACCCGACGTGCATTGCGCTAAATGACGTCGCACCAACGTCATTTGCTTAGACGTTAACGTAAATGGCGTCCAGCGACATTCACGGACGTCTTACGCAAACTACGTTGATTTTTAAATTTCGTCGCGGGAACGACGGCCATACTTAACATGGCTTAGGACAACTAGGGCTAAGCCCTAATTTTACGCGGCGCAACTCGACGGAAACGACGTACAGTTAGATTGACGGGCCGTTCAGATGTTCGGGGATCGCCGTAAGTATTCATTTGCACAGAGCTTTTTTTCTCAGAAAATAGGTGCAGGAACTCAACCACGACCTGTTCAGATTTAACAAACAGTAGAAGGGTCTTAAAGGGGCATTAAATACCAGAATTGCATTACATACAGAATGCAGAGTTCAGGGGGTTACAAAGCTGTCACTTGTAAACACAGAAACCAGACTTCTGTGTTTACAAGTGATTGTGGTGAGCAGGCACCAAAGGGTCTGAGCCAGAGGTGGTGGAACCGAGTTCCCCCAAGTTCCCCCTGAAAAAAAGCCCTGCATTTGCATATTCTACGCCGGCCGCAATGGCCTCGCCACCTAGCGGCCGGCCTAGAATTGCATCCTTAAGATCCGACAGTAAGATCTTAGGGCTAGCTATGCGTAACTGATTCTATGAATCAGCCGCATAGTTAGGACGGCCCTAACACAGAGATACGACGGCGTATCAGGAGATACGCTGTCGTATCTCTTTGGTGAATCTGGCCCTATAACTTTTGCGCAAACCAGTCGCTTATTGAGATTTTTTTTTTTACCAAAAATATGTAGAAGAATACGTATCAGCCTAGACTGAGAAAAAAAAAGTTTTTTAAAAAAAATTGAGCTATTTATTATAGCAACAAGTAAAAAAATATTGTTTTTTTTTTAAAAAAAATCGCTCTTTTTTGGTTTATAGCACAAAAAAAAACACGCAGAGGTGATCAAATACCACCAAAATAAAGCTCTACTTGTGGGGAAAAAAGGACGCCAACTTTGTTTGGGAGCCACGTCGCACGACCGCGCAATTGTCAGTTAAAGCGACGCAGTGCCGGAAGCTGAAATTTCACCTGGGCAGGAGGGGGGTATATGTGCCCAGTAAGCAAGTGGTTAAAAATCCACATTAATTTCAGTGGTCACAATACAGTGCAATAGTGACCCCCGGCTAAAGCTCACCGCAGTTTAGAGTTAGTTTTAGCAAATCTGAAGAAGATTGTACAGTCAGATTGTAACCTGTATGGTGAGCTTTAGTTGATTAAACTCTTTAAGACCATTTATATGGGCAGTCTGGTATCTCAGTTTATTATGTTGACGTTTGAAGTGATAATTACTGCCTTGGTTATAATTGCTTTTTTTAAGCTGGCAATGTGTTTGATGAATATTGTCATTATAGCTATAACAAAATGTCAGGATAAAAGAGTGTAGACAATGTTCTTTCTGCACATATTGTATTATATCAAACATTGTGATACAGATGAATGTATATACTGTATATCTTTTTCTATCTGTTGTAACTAAAATAAAAAACATATTTACATAAAAAAGTCCAGCCTGAAATCACTATGAGGACTGTTATTGGCTCCTGGGAACATTGGCTTTGAATTTCTAGCTATGGGTTGGTTCACACCATTACCATTTAGGGCCCATTCAGACCGGTGCCATTAGGGTCACATTCGCATCTTAGCGTTCCATTAATGTGCGCAAATCCCCAACAGGGCAAGGAGGTGTGTGTTCAATTCTGGCACTTCTCTCCTTCATGTAAAAATCATATTTTCTTTTGCTAGAAAATTACTCAGAACGCCCAAACTTTATATATATTATTCTAGCAGACACCCTATGGAATAAAGTGGAGGTCATTGCAACTTTTTATCTTGCACGGTATTTGCGCAATCATTTTTCAAACGCCTTTTTTTTGGAAAAAAAAACGGTTTCAGGAATTAAAAAATAACAAAACAGTAAAGTTAGCCCAATTTTTTGTATAATGTGAAAGATGATGTTACGCCTAGTAAATAGATACCTAACTTGTCGCGCTTTAAAATTGCGCACACTCATGGAATGGCGCCAAACTTCGGTACTTAAAAATCTCCATAACTTAAATTTTTTTTACAGGTTACCACCAGTTTAGAGTTATAGAGGAGGTTTAGTGCTAGAATTATTGCTCTTGCTCTAAAGCACGTGGCGATACCTCACATGTGTGGTTTGAACGGCGTTAACATATGTGGGCGGGACTTCTGAGTTTGGAGTTTTCTCGCTTCTGAGTGCGAGCTACTGGGGACAGGGGCATTTTAATTTTTTTTTATTATTTTATTTTTTTATTTTATTTCATTTTTTTATTTTTACACAAAAAAATTATCACTTTTATTCCTTTTGCAAGGAATGTAAACATCCCTTGTTATAGGAATAGTGTGTGACAGGTCCTCTTTATGGAGAGATGCAGGGTCAATAAGACCCCACATCTCTCCTCCAGGCTGGAAAGCATGACATCGGGAAAAAAAATTCACAGATCTCATGCTGTCAGCCGCTTTGTTTACTTCCGGGTACCCGGGTGTGACGTCATAACGTCGCACCCGGGCCTCCGACAGTCATAGAGATGACCGGTGACCATCTGGTCACCGGAAATCTCTATCCTCCCCATCCGGCACTGGCCGATTCTTTCTCCCCTTCCGCTGCCTATAAGAATGATCAAGTGGTGGAACTGCCGCTTTGATCATTCTTATGAATCGCCTCCTGAAGAGAAGGATCTCTGAATGATGCCTGTAGCTGCAGGCATTATTGAGATATCCAGGGCCGCCATCAGGGGGGTACAGGCAGTACACCTGTAAGGGGCCCGGAGGTCCCCAGGGCCCCGGATGGCAACCCCCCTTTTTTTTTATAAAAAAAAAAAATTATACACATTTTTTTTTTTTTTTTAATTTTTCTTTTTTATTCCTTTTTTTATATATATTTTTTTTATTAAAGGGCCCAGAGATGTCCAGGGGCCTGGAGGTCCCCAGGGCTCCGGATGGCAACCCCCCTTTTTTTTATTTATTTTTTATAAAAAATTATATATATTTTTGTATTTATTTTGTATTAAAGGGCCCAGAGGTTTATTTTTTTATTTTTTATTAAAACGACAAGAGGTCCCCATGGTCCCAGATGGCAACCCCCTTTTTTTGTAATATATATATATATATATATATATATATATATATATTTTTTTATTTTTTTTATTAAAGGGCATATAGGTCCCCAGGGCCCCGGATGGCTAATCTCCCCCCCCCCTTTTTTATAATTTTTTATATATATTTTTTTTGTAAATGCCCCCCCCCCCACCGCTTCGCAATTTTTTCAATTAGTGGCGGCACCCACCTTGCCTCGCTTCTCAATTTCAGGCGGCAGTACCCCCCCCCAGGGGGGCCCATGCCTGAAGCTGTGTAAGGGGCCCCATAATTCCTGATGGCGGCCCTGGAGATATCCCCCATTAAACTCCAGGACGTCATAAGACATCCTACTTTATGGAAGTGGTTAAAATGTGCAAAGCTCAATGCTCAAAAATGTTTACAAAGAGCTTCTTTGGCGCATTTGTTTTATGTAAAGCAAAAAGACGGCAAAAAGTGCATACAAAAACATGCTTTCCCAAAGTGCTGCGTGTGAAAAAAATCCTGCTTGCAGCATCTTTTAATCGAGTTCAATGGCTTTGCATGTTTAATGCAACCCACATACTGCATCTAATTCACAAAGCTGTCAACTGATTTTAAAGGAGAAGTACAGCCAAAGCTTGTTTGTCTATACTTCTCTTGTGGATCAAAGCAGTGCAGTTCATTCTGCACTCCTGTCACCTGATTTTCCAGGGAAAATCCAGTTGCCTCTCGGGGGACCGGGAAGAAATTTTTTCCCCCGCTGTAGCAAATTGGAGCATGCTTTGCTGGGGTTTTTCACCTTACTCTGGATCCACTGGGGGTGAAGGATTTTGTATATGGGATTGTTTTATTTCTTTTTTTTTTGGTTGAACTAGATGGACTTGTGTCTTTTTTCAACCGGACTATCTATGTAACTCATGTTTTCAGCTGACGTCACAGAGCCAGTCCAGACTCGGGCAAGATTACGACAATGGAGTCAGGATCCACCCAGATGCCTCGATCGGCACCAGGCTCAGCCTCTCACTGACGCGCTGAGAGGTTGAGTGGGCCACTCCCGCCCCCTCCACAGCCCAGCGCTCCAATCCAATGAGTGTGTGGGGGGGGGTGGGGGGGGGCAGAGCACAGAGCTGGTGACTGACAATGTCAGGGAGTCCTAAGAACTGAGCAATCAGCTGTGTTTGAACGCTTGGCTCTTAGTGTTGGAGCCAGCAGGTGACAGATGCAGCATCGGAACAAGGTAAGTATACTTCTGGAGAAAAACAAAACCCCATACTTTTCTTTAAAGGCCCATTTAGACTTGTGTGTTATGATATCACTAGGGTTGTCCCGATAACGATACTAGTACTGGTACCAATGCGGAGCAATTGCCTGAGTACTTGTACTCGGGCAAATGCTCCGATGCTTCACCCGATACCTGGACAGTCAGGGTGATCAGTGCTGTGGGAGAGTTACAAGCACTGATTACACTGAATAGATTTAAAAGTCTGACATCCGGTCCTTCCTCTCTCTCCTCCGCGGCTTTCAGCGGTGATTGGTGCTTCTCTCCCACACACGATCACCGCTGACTGTCCCCTATCCTCCTCCAGTCCCTCTCTGTTCTGCTGTGTCCTTCTCCATGCTGCTGTCCCCCTCCATTTTCTTCCGTGTCCCCCTCCATGCTGCTCCATGTCCCCCTGTCTTCTCCCCCTCTGTGCATCTGTCCCCCTGTCTTCTCCCCCTCTGTGCATCTGTCCTCCTCTCTTCTCCCCCTCTGTGCTGCTGTCCCCCTCTCTTCTCCCTCTCTGTGCATCTGTCCCCCTCTCTTCTCCCCCTCTGTGCTGCTGTCCCCCTTGATCTGTCAGGACAGAGAGCGGAGGTAGGAGCTGGTAAACCCAGCTCCTTTGTTTTCTGAATGGACAGAGTCAGTGATCAATGACTCTGTCCATTCACATAACTGAAACATCGTAACCCACTCTTGGTGTCAGTGGGAGGAATTGTGCCCTACTGTTGGTGTCAGTGAGGGGAATAGTGCTCCACTCTTGGTGTCAGTCGGAGGAATAGTACCCCACACTTGGTGTCAGTGGGAGGAATAGTGTCCCACTCTTGGTGTCAGTGGGAGGAATCGTGCCCTACTGTTTGTCAGTGGGAGGAATAGTGCCCCACTCTTGGTGTCAGTGGAAGGAATAGTGCCCCACTCTGGGTGTCAGTGGGAGGAATAGTGCCCCACTCTTGGTGTCAGTGAGGGGAATAGTGCCTTACTATTGGTGTCAGTGGGAGGAATAGTGCCTTACTATTGGTGTCAGTGGGAGGAATAGTGCCCTACTGTTGGTGTCAGTAGAAGGAATCATGCCCCATTGTTAATGTCAGTGGGAGGAATAGTGCCACCTCATTGGTGTCAGTGGGAGGAATAGTGCCCACAGGGGCCAGATAAAGGCAAGCAAATGGCCGCATCTTGCCCTCGGGCTGCAGTTTGGAGACCACTGCTATAGAACCTGTATGTTGCTCCTTATTGCATTTGTGTGCCCAGCCTATCATTAGATTGGATTTTGATTTGCCCTACGTACACTTTGACTGCAGTCGTAATATTAGATGGTAAGCTCCTCAGGGGCAAGGTGTGATGTGTTTAATATTATTTCATAGAACGCTGCAATATGTTGACATTATATAAATGTGTTAAATTTGTCTTTTTTTATTTTTCAATATTCGTTTGCCCCCACCTAAGAAAAGCGCAAAAGACTTCTAGAATTGGGGCATCGTGTGTTGCTGAAATGCCCTTGATCATAAACAAAGATTGTACTCTGCTTGGCTGTTTTTTATGACTGCTGTGTGTAAGTGATACTGTGGAGGAGACAGAGCAATGAACAGAATAAAATGAAAGGTCGTACAGAGAGAGGAGAGAGAGAGAGAGGAAAAAAAAACAGCGATCAGCAGAAAAAGCTGTGCCTGCACTGAGTAATGCTTTTTAACTTGATCACATTCTGTCCTATTGTGTGTATTAATGTTGTGTACCTGCCAGGCCGGCTATAAATACAATCCTAACGCTTTAGTTTCTACCAAAACAGGAAATAAAATCCCTCCTCCAGTTCTGTCTCACATAACTGGCTCTTCCCAATCTTCTTGTGCAATTTAGTGAAATAAGGTCACGCCAGATCAGCAACTCCCATTTAAAACCTTTAAACTTCACACACGTGGTAAGAATTTTTTTCTTTCACTTAAGTTTTCACATATGTTAGGCCAAGGGTTAAAGTACACCAAAACAGAGGCACTGGGATTAATTAGTGGCGGGGGAAAAAAGCCCAGTCTATGGGCTCACGTACACAGTCGATCAAGACCATACATTGCCCAGATCAGCGTATTTCTGTCATGGGTATGCGACCAGGTGATTCCCATCAGCCGTGGATAGGAAGCCTGTACAGATCATTAATAGGCTGGCATTGTTTGTGGATGCCCACAGCCAGGGCCATCTTCATAGCATCATGGGCAAAGTAATGCACTGGGTCCCCTACCAGCCTGCCCCAATTTACGCACCTACTCTCAAGAATTAAAGTATAAATAGTTGATAGAATTAAACATATATTTATTAGTACTTTTAATAAAATCACGGCCATCCTGGGACAGCTTAGTAAAAAGCGTTTCTGTCCCGGTGATCTGCCGATATGGTTCCGGCTAACGTGAAAGTTCCTGCGCAGGCGCAATCTGATCTGCCGATATGGTTCCGGCTAACGAGAAAGTTCCTTTAAGGACTGCGCAGGCGCAAACTTGCCGACGGAAATCTCCGAACCTCGACCGGCATCCAGGTCGACATGGATTTCGAGGAAAGTGGCCAGTCGGCCTCACGTCCTCGTTTCGCTCGGACGGCTCGCTCCGCTCGCTCGGCCTCCTGGCTCTTTTTTTAACATCCTCCAATCCACGGGGATGTTAAAGAATGAGCCTGGATGCCGGGCGAGGTTCGGAGATTTCCGTCGGTAAGTTTGCGCCTGCGCAGTCCTTGAAGGAACTTTCATGTTAGGGGAACCTTAAGGACAAGTCACCGGCAAATCCAGGCCAGTTGGCAAGTATGATGTAATGCAACATTATCTTGGGGCCCCCATGCACCTAGGGCCCCTGGGCAGTGCCCAGGGGTGTCCATGCATTAAGACAGTCCTGCCCACAGCTGTTTACATGTAATCACACTTGGCATGATTACCTGCAGTTAGGGACAAGTATGTTCCCCTGGATTTGAGCTGTCTGTGTATGGGGCGCACATTCATCCCTAACCGCAGGTAATCACTCTATGGACAATTAAATGTGGACAGTGTCAGCCTGTCATTGATTTGTACAGGCTTCTGATTTGCTGTTGATCGGAATCCCCTGGCTGATTCGGGGGGTGTATATCACTAATCGACCATTTACTACGACCAATCTTATATTAGAGTAGTTAAAGGTGTGCCCTGATTTGGAAGGTGTATATCGCTAATCGGCTATCCACTACGACCAATCTTATAAACGAGTAGTTATAGCTGTGCCCTGATTTTGACGGTGTATATCGCTAATCGGCTATCTACTACGACCAATCTTATAAACGAGTAGTTATAGCTGTGCCCTGATTTTGACGGTGTATATCGCTAATCGGCTATCTACTACGACCGATCTTATATTCGAGTAGTTATTGCTGTGCCCTGATTTGGACGGTGTATATTACTAATCGGCCATCTACTACGCCCGATCTTATAATCTAGCAGTTATAGCTGTGCCCTGATTGGGACGGTGTATATCGCTAATCGGCTATCTACTACGACCGATCTTATAACCGAGTAGTCATAGCCGTGCCCTGATTTGGACGGTGTATATTACTAATCGGCTATCGACTACGACCGATCTTATAATCGAGTAGTTATAGCTGTGCCCTGATTTGGATGGTTTATATCGCTAATCGGCCATCTAATACAACTGACCTTTATAATCGAGTAGTTATGGGAAGTGCATGCAGCTGTTTTTGCTATTACAATCTTTACTTGTAGTAGCAATCAACTGCACACATTTGAAGCATTAGACTATCATTAGAGATTAATTGCAACACTCCATTGTTCACTACATGTGATGATTGATGGTTAATCACTAGAAATTAATTGCGGATGATTTTGGTAGCATGATTGCATTAGCAAAAATTGCCCACGTGCGCACAGCTATAGGGTTTACATAGAATTGGTCACATTGTCCATGTAGGGAAAAGTCCCAGGTTCTCATAAAACGCCAATCTCCCAACACACACACATATATAGATTTACCGATACTCGCCTTTTCTGCACTCCATTGTTACTCCGTTTGTATGGCAGAGTCTTTGGAAGTGCTTCAGAAATAGGGGATCTTGTGTCATTCTCCCCTACCCCCTCCAAGATGCAGTGCTTGGGCCTGAGTAGCGATTTAAAAAAATAAAATAAAAATGAACTGCACTAGTGAGCTTTAAATCATCCAAGTGTGCTCTATTGATAAAGTATTCTATCTTACATCCAAAAAAACACATATAAAAAAAAATTATGCAATAAACAGTAAACATATTATGAAATCTCTTTGCCAATGTATAAAGTCCACACTTTGGTGTTCTACTTCAAAACAGTCCACTTTTGCGCGTTTCACCCATATACAGGTGTCATCAGGAAGCCTACGACCACATCACCCTGAATGTTCCTTAACTCATCTGATCTCGGAGGTTAAGCAGGGTTGGGCCTAGTTAGTACTTGGATTGGAGACCACCTGGGAATACCAAGTTCTGTAGGCTTTTTGGTTTTCATTGGCTTTTTTTGTTCAAGGTGCCAGCTTGACAGGCCCAAGTTCAAAAAGGTTGAGGGCTCCACTGGTGGGCGTCTACGGTCACATGACCCTGAATGCACCCAATCTCATCTGATCTCAGAGGCTAAGCAGGGTCCGGTCTGGTTAGTACTTAGATAGGAGACCGCCTGGTAATACCAGGTGCTGTAGGCTTTTAGGTTTTTATTGGCTTTTTTTGTCCAAGGTGCCAGCTTGGCAGGCCCAAGTTCAAGAAGGTTGAGGGCTCCACTGGTGGGCGCCTACAGTCACATCACCCTGAATGCACCTGATCTCGTCTGATCTCAGAGGTTAAGCAGGGTCGGGCCTGGTTTGTACTTGGATAGGAGACCGCCTGGGAATACAAGGTGCTGTAGGCTTAGGACCTTCCTGATGATAGCTGTTTATGGGTGAAAGATGTAGAGGCGGGGTTTAGGACGTCAAGGTCACTTACGGTTTCTTCACACCCTCCCTGTGGAGAGCAAACTGGTTCTGGTGACTCAGAAGAGTGGCAGGGGGTAAATATATGCACACTAGACATATTAGGTCCCGGGGGAGGGGGGGGCATCTTTTAATATCTAACCTGCTGAGTGGGGGGGGTAAATATATGCACACTAGACATATTAGGTCCCAGGGGGGGGGGGAGGGGGCATATTTTAATATCTAGCCTGCTGAGTGGGGTGGCTGGCCTTTCTGATGGAACGGTGAAACGGAGGGCGGGAGAAGACATCGAGGCGAGGGTCGAGGACGTGGATGACTGACTCCAGTAAAGGAAAGTGCTGGGCGGGGGGGGAAGGGGCACAGCGGTGACGAAGGGCACAGTGACATCAATGGGGACAATTGGCACAGCGGCGACAATTAAAGGGCACAGTGACGACAATAGGCACAGTGGGGACAATGGGCACAGTGGGGACAATTGGCACAGCGGCATGAATGGGCACAGTGGCGACAATTAAAGGGCACAGTGACATCAATGGGCACAGTGGAGACAATGGGCACAGTGGCGACAATTAAAGGGCACAGTGGCGACAATTGATGTCACAGTGACTGTGTTTGATGGCATGGCACAGTGGCTGCGTTTGATGGCATGGCACAGTGGCTGCGTTTAATGGCATGGCACAGTGGTGACAATAGATGACACAGTGGCTGCATTTGATGGCATGGCATAGTGACTGCATTTGATGGCATGGAACAGTGGTGCGAATTGATGGCACAGTGGCTGCGTTTGATGGCATGGCATAGTGACTGCATTTGATGGCATGGAACAGTGGTGACAATTCATGGCACAGTGGCTGCGTTTGATGGCATGGCATAGTGACTGCATTTGATGGCATGGCACAGTGGTGCGAATTGATGGCACAGTGGCTGCGTTTGATGGCATGGAACAGTGGTGACAATTGATGGCACAGTGGCTGCATTTGATGGCATGGCACAGTGGTGACAATTGATGGCACAGTGGCTGCATTTCATGGGCACAGTGAGGCTGCAATTTTTTTTCCGTTTGCGCCCCCCCAAAATTTTTGAGCACCAGCCGCTACTGGTCTCTACCCTCAAGGAGCTTACAATCTAAGGTCCCTAACTCACATTCATATACTAGGGCCAATTTAGGCAGAAGCCAATTAAGCTATCAGCATGTCTTTGGCATGTGAGAGGAAACCGGAGTACCTGGAGGAAACCCACGCAGGCACAATGAGAACATGCAAACTCCAGGCAGGTAGTTTCATGGTTGGGATTCGAACCAGCAACCCTTTTTACTGCTAGGCGAGAGTGCTACTCACTACACCACTGTGCTGCCCATGATATTTTTGTATTTATCGCAAAGTTTCTTTATGCTTATCGATTATGTTAATATTGTGTTTATGACAATGTTTTATGTGTAATAAAATATATATCGATTTTTATTATGACTTTTTGCTCATTTGGCATATTTAAAGTCCCACTACTTTTGTTTCATAAAATACAGAGTGCAGCATATTAGCCTTTAATGAAAGAAATCCAGTTAGAATGTTGAGTGGAGGAGGGTGGCATTGGTAGCCGCCATAGTCTTCCAGTATCGTTTTCCTTTAAGGCAGTGGTCTCCAAACTGTGGCCCTTTGCATGCCTTTATTTAGCCCTTTGGATGCTTTTACTCCCACTGATATGGGGCACAATTCCTCCTATTGATACAGATGATGGGGCAGTCTGTGTTCCATGCAAAATCTGTGTCAGCCATAAGCTGGCCATACACCTGTTAAATTTCGTTCAAAAATTCAGATGAAAATCCTGAAAATTGTTTCTCAGAGCATTTGATATTTCCATCACCTAATTTTGTTTGGAATCCCTTAACATTCCTCCTTCTACTGACTACAGACTCCATAGTATTTTATTTCCACTGACCACCAAGCTTAATGCCGCGTACACACGATCATTTTTCGGCATGAAAAAAAAACGTTGTTTTTCAGCATGTCCAAAAAACAAAGTTTTTCCAACTTCATCATTAAAAACGACGTTGCCCACACACCATCGTTTTAAAAAAAGGATGAAAAAAGCGCGGTGACGTACAACATGTACAATGGCACTCTGAAGGGGAAGTTCTATTCGCCTTTGGGCTGCTTTTAGCTGATTCCTTGTTAGTAAAAGACGATTCCCCCCCCTATTTGTCTGTTACAGCGTGATGAACGTGCTTACTCCATTATGAATGGTAGTTTTACCTGAACGAGCGCTCCCGTCTCATAACTTGCTTCTGGGCATGCGTGGGTTTAAAAAGTCGTTTTTGCCCACACACGAAAAACGACATTTTAAAAACCGTCGTTAAAAAATGCAGCATGTTCGAATTTTTTTGTGTGAAGCCCACATACGATGATTTTAAATGACGTTTTTAAAAATGTTGTTTTTTTTCATGCCGAAAAACGACCGTGTGTACGCGGCATTAGGCTTTCTTTCACTGATGCTGTTACATTTCTTAAGCCTCGTACACACGGCCGAGGAACTCGACGGGCGAAACACATCGTTTTGCTTGTCGAGTTCCTTGTTAGGCTGTCGAGGATCTCGGCGAGCCAAATTTCTCCATTCCCGTCGAGGAAAAAGAAGACATGCTTTCTTTTTGGCTCGACGAGATCCTCGACAGTTTCCTCTTCGAAAAGTGTACACACGACCGGTTTCCTCGGCAAAAAAAAACAAAAAACAGCAAGTTTCTTGCTGGTTTTTGCCGAGAAACTCGGTCGTGTGTACGAGGCCTGACTCTCACTGGCCACAATCCACCCACCCTTATGTGGGAAGGACAGTAAACTGGCCCTTTGTATAAAAGTTTGGAGCCCCTTGCTTTAAAGCATGACCAACAAAAGGTTGTTTACAAAGGAATATATTTGCAGCATTCAGGCCCCATGTAGAGGTGCCTGATAGCCGGTTTACACATCTATAAGGTCTAATGTATCTGTGTTGGTGTCAAGGATTTCCAAACATGGAAATGGAAAACTGGAACTCTATTGTCCTGCAGAGAATCTTACCAAAGGTATAATTCTTTGTCAGGTCCAGTTAGAGAACAAAGCTGGAGATCCTATAGCTTGCCATACACCACATTTATTCAATTTCCTTTTGGTTAGTGGGGTCAAAACAACGGTTGCTTTCGACTATACTGATGAGAAAATTGGAAGGGGCAGGATTCTCGATCAAACAAAACATTAACTGTAAGTGTGTTTTTTGTTAATTTCTTGCATTTTGTAACGCGCTTGTTCTGGACACAAAAGAAACCTGTTTAATATATCTGGGATTTCATTCCAAGTAGAAGGTCTGAATGCAATGTTAAGGGATTCCAAACAAAATTAGTTGATGGAAATATCAAATGCTCTGAGAAACAATTTTCAGGATTTTCATCTGAATTTTTGAATGAAATCTTACAGGTGTATGGCCAGCTTATGGCTGACACAGATTTTGCATGGCACACAGACTTATGCCGTGTACACACGATCGTTTTTTACGATGAAAAAAGTCCAATGGACTTTTTTCATCTGAGAAAACGATCGTGTGTGGGCCCCATCTGACTTTTTTCCATCGGTGTAAAAAAAAAACAATAGTAAATTCCGATCGTCTGTGTGGAACTCCATCGGAGAAAAATCCACGCATGCTCAGAATCAAGTCGACGCTTGGAAGCATTGAACTTAATTGAACTCCATCGGAGAAAAATCCACGCATGCTCAGAATCAAGTCGACGCTTGGAAGCATTGAACTTAATTTTTTCCAGCTCGTCGTAGTGTTTTACGTCACCGCGTTTTGACACGGTCGGAATCATAAAAAATGGGGACTGCTGATCTTCCTGCCACAGCAACATTGCATAGCAATCACACTACTTCTCATGTCCTTTTATGTTGTATAGATATATTGTATAGATATGTATAAACTAGGGTTGTCCCGATACTGATACCAGTATCGGTATCGGCACCCATACCGAGTATTTGCGGGAGTACTTGTACTGCAAATGCCCCCGATGCCTGAATAGAATACTTGCCCCCCGCCGCCGCTGCCGCGTTAATCAGCGTGCGGGGAACATTGCAGGCAGCTTTCGTTGAATAGTTGTAATCTCTGCCGCGCCGTGTATAGACACTCCCCCTTGCTCGGGATTGGACGGATCTGTCCAATCCCGAGAAAGGGGGAGTGTCTATACACGGCGCGGCGAGGATTACAACTATTCAAACGAAACCTGCCTGTAATGCGCGCTGTAATGCATGCTGATTAACGCAGCAGCGGCGGCATCATCATCATCTACTAGGTATGGGGGACATGGCTGCAATATATGGGGGGACATGGCTGGATATATGTGGGGGGACATGGCTGGATATATGTGGGGGGACATGGCTGGATATATGTGGGGGGACATGGCTGCAATATATGGGGGGACATGGCTGGATATATGTGGGGGGACATGGCTGGATATATGTGGGGGTACATGGCTGGATATATGTGGGGGGACATGGCTGCAATATATGGGGGGACATGGCTGGATATATGTGGGGGTACATGGCTGGATATATGTGGGGGGACATGGCTGCAATATGTGGGGGGACATGGCTGCAATATGTGGGGGGACATGGCTGCAATATATGGGGGGACATGGCTGCAATATATGTGGGGGGATATGGCTGGATATATGTGGGGGGACATGACTGCATATATGTGGGGGGACATGACTGCATTTGGGGACACATTTAAAAAAAAGTTTTGGTATCGGCGAGTACATGAAAAAAAGTATCGGTACTTGTACTCGGTCCTAAAAAAGTGGTATCGGGACAACCCTAGTATAAACAATTTAATTGCCCAATAAAAAATGCTTGAGGTTTTACAGATCTACACTTCCCTAACAGAGGGACAGTTGTGAAGGCAATAGTAATCTATACATAGAAACCTAAATTTAATGCCAATTTCAATACAGATATAAAGGACACAAATTATTTAATCTCTGTATTCATTATTCAGTCATTAAGGGTCCATTCACATTGCAACGTGTGCGGTGAGCACAGGCAAACCCATGAGCGGGTTGATTTACTAAAGGTTAATAGACTGTGCACTTTACAAGAGCAGTTGCTCTAGAGTAGGGATATGCAATTAGCAAAACTACAAGTCCCATCATGCCTCTGGCTCTGGGTGTCATGATTGTTGCTGTCAGAGTCTTGCTATGCCTCATGGGACTTGTAATTCTGCAACAGCTGGAGGTCCGCTAATTGCATATCCCTGCAAGCTTAGTAAATGAGCAGAAGCTCTGCTGACTTCCATCATCCAATCATGTGCAAGCAAAAATTCAGTTTATTTTTTTATTTTTCTTGGGTATTCTTTGCAAATTGAAGCCTTACCTAATTTACTAAGCCAAGTCTATTTGCCTTTAGTAGATCAACCCCACTGTGTTGTGGCACATTGCATGTCATTTACAATGGCTCTTTCTCCTCATTAAAACATGCAAAGGGTCTTTGGCCCAGCAAAGTAGCCAAACGTGCTGGCATGCTGTTCTTCCTGTGCGTTGCATTGCACTGAAGTAGTGGTTGCTTACCTTTTTTACACTTTTAACCAGCATGTTTTAATGCAATGCTCCAGTGTGGCTGGTGCTCCATCAGTTGGAGCGGGGGCGGACCTGACCATGGACCCCGTCCCGTCACTCCAGCCTGCACTGCGCACCATACCCACACACCGCCGCCCTCCCCCTGGTCGCCAGCTCACTTACTCTGTGCTTCCCCCGGACTGATATGTGGAGATGGCAGCTTCCCCCCTCAGTCTCCTCCGTGTCCTGGCTCCGTCGGTCGGGCTTCCCTTGCGTCTTCTCGGCATCACGGCGGCCGTACGTCTCTTCTCTCCTCCTTCTATCTCCTCCTCATAGGCCAATAGGATGGCTTCTCCTTTTAGCCAATTGGGAAACAGGTCTCACGACCCGCTTCTTGATTGGCCGAGAGGTAAATCAGTGTGACAATAGCGATTATTCATTTGCTTTTGTCACACAACTGGGTGGGGCTCTGTGCCCCAAGCCCACCCTTTTTTAAAGTCTATTAGAGCCTCTAGCTCTAATCACGTGCTTCAAGAAAAAAAAATTGTAATATAAGCGTCCAGCACCCTGCACGTAGATTAGGGGGGCGGACGCATGGATAGGGGCGCAGGGGCACTACGCCCCTAATGGACGGGCCTCCACTGGTTGGCATACACTGACTGGACCCTAAATTTATTTTTTAAAAGCAGTAGGTAAGTACCTGATCTTAAGTTGGTATAAGCCTCTTTCAATCCATGTACAACAGTGTCATCCATCTGGCTGTGCTGTATGGCTGAGCTGTGTAAATCTCAGGACCGAATGACCAGAAATAGAATTTAGCTCTAAGACCAAAGTTATGTTAAAGTAGAGTTCCAGCCTAAATCTAACCTCCTCCTAACACCCATGCTGTGTAAAAAACATGTACAGTATGGGGGTAATTCACAAAGATCCAGCGTAACTTAATTTTTTCCATTTAAGTTACACTGCCTTAAAATTTCTACCTAAGTGCCCGATCCACAAAGCACTTACCTAGAAATTTTGGGCTCTGTAACTTAAATTCCGCCGGCGCAAGGCGTTCCTATTTTCATGGGGGCGATTCCCATTTAAATTAGGCGCGCTCCCGCGCCGGCCGTACTGCGCA
This sequence comes from Rana temporaria, assembly GCF_905171775.1. NCBI lineage: Eukaryota > Metazoa > Chordata > Amphibia > Anura > Ranidae > Rana > Rana temporaria. The sequence continues at coordinate 180,627,521 of NC_053494.1, read as the reverse complement.
TGCTCGTGACGTCATTTTCCCGACGTGCATAGCGCGAAATTACGTTACGCCGAGCTTTGTGGATTGCGACGGGTCAATAAAGTTGCGTCGGGAAAAAAAAAAGATACGGCGCGAAAAAAAAAATTCAAAATAAAAAAAAAATCGTGTCGCTGGACAGAAAGGTCTGTTTTTACAAGGTGTAAACAGTTTACACCTTGTAAAAGCAGCCCTAATTTTGCGTTTGCAAACTAAAACTTACGGAGAAAGAACGAAGCTGAAAAGCTCCGTGGATCTCCGGAAGTGCTAATTTGCATACCGGAGGCGGCATTTCGACACAAAATGCCCCCAGCGGTGGATGCGGTACTGCATCCTAAGATCCGACAGTGTAAGTCCCTTACACATGCCGGATCTTCTGCCTAACTATGGAAAACTGATTCTGTGGATCAGTTCCAAAGATAGAAACAGGGATACGACGGAGTAACAGCAATTACGCCGTCGTATCCCTTTTGTGGATTTGGCCCTTTATACTTACCTATTTTCAGTCTGCTCCAGTCTGATCACATGATCCCCTGTGTCAACCAGCAGTGGCTGCAGGGGAGAGGAGAGAGCACGCAACAATATCTAATGCCGCGTACACATGATCGGAATTTCCGACAACAAATGTTCGATGTCGGAAAGAGCTGGTTCTCAGATTTTCCGACAACAAGTTTTGTTGTTGGAAATTCCGATCGTGTGCACACAATTCCGACGCACAAAGTTTCATGCATGCTCAGAATTAAGCAGAAGAGCCGCACTGCCTATTGAACCTAATTTTTCTCGACTTGTACACGTCACTGCGTACTTGACGTTCGGAATTTCCGACAAGATTTGTGCGACCGTGTGTATGCAAGACAAGTTTGAGTCAATATTCCGCCAGAAATAAAATCCACGGTTTTATTGTCGGAATGTCCAATCATCTGCAGGGCCGGACTTACCATTGTGCTTGACTGGGCTCAAGCCCATGGGCCCCGCCCAATAGGGGCCCCCGGGAGGAGGAAGCAGGAAGAGCCATGCCGCGGCTGATGAAGAGGTAAGAAGTCCCCTTCACCCTCCTGCTCAACAACTACGATCAGCGCCCCCCCCATCAACAACTTTGATCAATATCAGCGACCCCCCCTGCTGAACAACTTGGATCGGTGGAAGCCCCCCCCTCTCAACAACTTCGATCTGCTTCAATCTTGGCCTTCCCCCTCCCGCTCAACAACCTCGATCAGCTTCGATCTCTGCGGCACCCCCCCGCTCAACAACTTTGATCAGCTTCGATCTCGGTGGCACCCCCCCGCTCAACAACTTTGACCCCCCCCTGCTTCTCGGCTCCAGAGGCCCCCACCACCCTACGTCCTGCCTGCAGGGAGTTATGACATCACCCATAGACTCCCCTGTCCTATCTGTTGTCTGTGCTCTTTACTCTCCCCCTGCAGCCACCCCTAGCTGACACAGGGGAGCCGAATCACACAGCAGAATAAAACCTCCTGTTTTCAGGAGTGGTGCTCTAGTTTTAGACAAATTCTCACTTTTCCAGATCCACTTCTTCTCTCTAGTGTCCACCACCCCTTGCTGCCCTCCTCAGGCTGGGGTGGTCCAAAGTCACTATGTGCAAAAAACAGAGAGGCTGTACCAGCTTAGTGCATTATCTTTACACAGTATTTATTAAGAAATAGGAAATAGGTAATTATACTCACAAACCAAAAAAAGGAACATGCTCATCACAAATTTCCAAACACCGGAACGCCAGAACCGCTATGCATACTTCTTACTTCTTACATCCCGGGAAGTTTTCAAATGGGTTTACAGATGCTAATGCTTTTTAAGGGGGTGTCCCCTCTTCATCAGAGCTGACAAAGCTTTGATCAAAGGGTTTGTAAAGGATTTTTTTTTTATCTTAATAGCTTCCTTTACCTTAATGCAGTGCTGTTTTCATGTCCTCATTGTTCGTTTTTGCTCTCAAGTTGCTGTAATTCTTCTCTGACCTCCACACTTCCTGGTTGTCTGTTTCCTGATGACCACAGTACTGGGAGCTTTCTCTCTGTGGTCACTAATCAAGGAGGTGTGATTACTGTGTGTCTAAAACCCCTCAGCACCAATCAGTTTAGTTTTCCAAACCATCACTGCCCTGTATTGGCTCTGTAAATCACAAAAGCAGGAAACAGCATGCAAAAACGAAACTAGAAACTGAAGGTACATTATATGATTGATTTTTATCTATTTTTAATAATTTTTAAAAGGAATCAGTTAACTATTATGTCTCTATACCCTGTAAACAGTCATTTCAGCAAAAAAAAAAATTCCCTTACAACTCCTTAAGAGGAGACCCCCCCTTGAAAAGTGTTAGCATCTGCAGACCCATTCAGCAACTTCCCGGGATGTAAAACGTATGCATAGCGGTTCAGCATTCCTGTATTTGGACATTTATGATGAGCATGTTCCTTTTTTGTGGTATGTAAGTACATTCTCCTCTTTCTTTATAAATAGTGTGTAAAGATAATGCACTAAGCTGGTACTCCCTCTCTTTGTTCTTTTTAGCTCGATCACATGAGCGAACCATTGCAGGCTGAAAAAAGGTAAGTATATACATCTATTTTTACAGGTTAGTCAACATAGGTAGGAGGAAGGAGGAAGGGGGAAGGAACATTTAAACATGTTCCTTTCTTCTTCCTCCTACCTATGTGGTTTTGGCTTGAATTCGAATTTAACCATTTGCCGCCAAATCACGTATGTGTACATCATTTGGCTTTAAGTCATTGTCCCGGAGTGAGGCCTGCAACTGCACGCCGGTACCGTTGTTTGGAGGTGACGGTCGGCTCTCTTGTATTAACAAAAAAAGTGTTTTTTTCCCCCCAAAAACAGCATTTAAAAAACACTGCGCAAATACTGTGCGACATAAAAAAATTGCAAAACCCAACAATTTATTCTCTAGGGTCTCTGCTTTCAAAAAATATATAATGTTTGAGGGTTCTTACTAGTTTTCTAGCAAAAAAAGTGCCTGAAAATGCCTGGTCTTTAAAGCGGAGGTCCTTCCCCTTTAAAAATTAAAAGTGAGCAGCAACACATACTGTAGCTGTTGACTTTTAACCACTTGCTTACTTCGTGCCCAGGTGAAATTTCAGCTTCCGGCACTGCGTCGCTTTAACAGACAATTGCGCGGTCGTGCGACGTGGCTCCCAAACAAAATTTACGTCCTTTTTTCCCGACAAATAGAGCTTTATTTTGGTGGTATTTGATCACCTCTGCGGTTTTTATTTTTTGCGCTATAAACAAAAAAAGAGCGACAATTTAAAAAATATATATATATTTTTTACTTGTTGCTATAATAAATATCCCATTTTTTTTTTAAAAATAAAAAAATGTCTCAGTTAAGGCCGATACGTATTTTTCGACGTATTTTTGTAAAAAAAAAAAAAAAAATCGCAATAAGCGACTGGTTTGCGCAAAAGTTATAGCGCCTACAAAATGGGGAACAGAATTATGATTTTTTTTTTTTTACTAGTAATGGCGGCGATCTGCGATTTTTATTGAGACTGCGATATTGCACATATTGCTATAAAAATGCACTAATTACTGTATAAATGTGACTGGCAGGGAAGGGGTTAACACTAGGGGGTGAGGAAGGGGTTAAATGTATTCCCTGGGTGTGTTCTAACTGTGTGGGGGGAGGGGGGTGACTGGGGGAGGTGACCGATGCTGTGTCCCTATGTACAAGGGACACAGATCGGTCTCCTCTCCTCTGACAGGACGTGAAGCTCTATGTTTACACACAGAGCTCCACGTATCTGCTGTCACCTGCCGTGTCACCGACGTGTACCCGGCGGACATCGTGGCCGCCAGGTACACGCATCGGCTCTTCGGCGATGCGCCGGGACAGTGGTTACCCGCCGCGCGCCATGCACATAAAAGGACGTCTAAAGACGTCCACTTGGCACTTGAGAGCCGCGCTGTGGACGTCTTTTGTCTATAGCGTCTATAGCGCGGATCTCAAGTGGTTAACATTAGGACACTTTCCTGTCCTGGAGTCCAGCAATGTCGGCACTGCACTCCCTCACTGGCCCGGCAGAAGAGGAGGAGGGGGACTGAGCTGTGAGGTACTGCGCCGCAGTCCGGTCTCCCGGAAGTGGGGACAGGAATCTGCTCCCCCTGAAAGATGCCAAATGTGGCACCGGAGGGGGGGGGGGGGAATCAGATAAGCAGAAGTTTCACTTTAGGCCTGGTTCACACATATGCATTTTTAGTTTTGCAGAAACACACTACAATCCATTTAGCATGGTTTTCTATGGATGTAGTTCACATCTGTACATTGTATGGAAAGGGCCAGGGACTTTTTTCTGGTTTTTGGTTCAATGGATCAAAAACGTGTATTGAAAAACACAAAATGCACCTGCAATATGCAAACTGCAACCTGCATAAGTGTTTGGCCCTGTGAAGATCACATGCACTCTCCCAAGAAAAAAACAAATGCCCCGTACACACGATCGGAATTTCCGATCAAAAAAGTCTGATGGACTTTTTCCACCAGATTTTCCGATCGTGTGTAGCCCCATCTGAGTTTTTTCATCGAAAATTCCGATGAATCCCATCGGAGTTTAGATATAGAACATGTTCTATTTTTTTCCGATGGAATTCCGATGTGATTTGGCCGGGCAAAAGTCTGATCCTGTGTATGTGGCATAACTCTCTAGCAATAGGCACCAAACTGACCATGTGCAGCTTGTTCCCTAGCTCTGTATTATCAGGAAATATATTGGGGCAGTGGAAGATGGGGAGGATTAGAAAAAGACAGGATCAAACAGCCTTTTTACACAATGCAGAGGACTAACCTCTTGGGTTCCACAGTGAGTATAACAAGCATGTTTTACAGCTATACCCCGTGTTCTGTGCATGTCCATGTACTGTGTTTATGGCCTTTTGTCAGTTGCATTTTGTGAGTACCCACTTTTATAAAATGTTTTTATTAAAAATGTTTTTATTATTCAATTATCTCTGGTAATGCACTAGGTGTGCGCGCCTTCCATTTCTGTTTTTCTTGTAGTTCCTTTCGGATTACCCCATCTGAGGAAGGCAGCATCCACCTAGCTTTGGGATACCATATATACCTTTTACACCACCATTTTATCTGATATCTGTTACATCACACCTTGGAAGACCTATTAGCGCTGGAAGCGACTGTGTTTTTTGTATTCAAACCTTCCAATATTCAGAAAAGAGAAGTAGGGTTAGACATGTGCATTCGTTTTCGTCCGAATGCATTTTCGCCCGAATTTCGGGTATTTACGTTATCGTTTTAACAAACGAACGCGCAGAATCTGAAATCCAAATAATCTGACATAAAAAAATGCTTTATTTTCGTTTTCGTTGCTACAACAGTTCGATATAGATAGGAGATTTGACATGATGCTGACAGTAGCGATCTGTGTCTATCGAACCTGCGGTCGAATGTGCCTAACCTAACTCTATTAGTCCAAGATTATTCTACATAGAGAGGAAAGATTCGACATATAGATAAAAGATTAGACATTATAGAGACAGTGTTGGGGTAGACCATTCGATGTGAACGACGAAGATTCGACGAAGCAGCGAAAAACATACAAACGTTGAATCTGTCATTGAAGGCTGTCGATAGTTCTAAGAAGATTCGACAGAGCAGTTAAACTGTACGACGCAGCAATCGTATATTTCTGGTCAAATGCTCGGCCTATAGGCTATAGAAGAATTTGAATGTTGGTTGACTAGTAATAATAATTGATAAATATAATTATTACTAGTGTCATACAACATTAGAATTCTTCTATAGCTTGTAGGTGGAACAATCGACCGGAAATGTACGGCGTTGTACAGTTTAGCTGCTCCGTCGAATCTTCTTAGAACATTCGACAGACACCATAAGCCTTCAATGACAGATTCGACCTTAATTCATTTGGATTTTCAGACGAATGCATTTTATAACGAAACAAAATAAATAAAAAAACAAATTTCTGGAGTAACTAAATAAATGTATTTTCCGGACGAAAACTAAATTCCGAAACTAAATATTTCAGTGTGCACATGTCTAGTAGGGATACATTTTATCACAAATTGTTTAGGCAAAATGCACACCCCTAGCATGGGCCAAGTTATGCAGACCGTAAAGAATTTCTATGCAACGTAACACTTTATAGAGGTCTGTACACACTCGCAGAAGGGATTTGGTGCCAAAAGAGGAACAGTTCAGAGCTATGTATTTGGCTCCAGCATAGAAATCACTGTTGCCTATTTTCATCCAATCCAGAATGGTGGCTCATTCGAGTTTAAAGATTTGTGTTTTTTTTTTCAACATCTACGGTAGATGTAATATACCGTATATACTCAAGTATAAGCAGAATTTTCAGCCCTTTTTTAGGGCTGAAAATAGCCCCCTCGGCTTATACTCGAGTCAGTGTACCTTTCGGGTTGCGTGCGTCCATTTTTCAAAAGTCGCGGCTTCCTCCTGGTCCTGTTCCCCGATAGGCGTTTGACACTGTGTTCTGCTACCGCCTATCACGGAGGTCCTCTCATCCTCTGACTTTCCCAGCAGACACTGTGTTCAGTGTTCTTCCTATCATGGACGTCCTCTTATCCAAGGATAAGAGAAGGTTCGTGATTGGCGGAACACTGAATACAATGTCTACTGGGAAACTGAGTCCGAGGATGAGAGGACCTCCGTGATAGGCGGTAACAGAACACAGTGTCAAACGCCTATCACGGACCAGGAGGAAGCCACGACTTTTGAAAAATGTATGCCTGCGACCTGACAGGTACACTGACTATCACAGAACGGGACCAGGAGGAAGCCGCTACTTTTGAAAAATGGATGCCCATGGCCTGTCAAGAATACAGGTACACGGAGGCTGCAATGGGCACAGTGAGAATGGGCACAGTAAGGCTACAATGGGCACAGTGAGAATGGGCACAGTAAGGCTGCAATGGGCAAAGTGAGAATGGGCACAGTAAGGCTACAATGGGCACAGTGAGAATGGGCACAGTAAGGCTGCAATGGGCAAAGTGAGAATGGGTACAGTAAGGCTACAATGGGCACAGTGAGAATGGGCACAGTAAGGCTGCAATGGGCAAAGTGAGAATGGGTACAGTAAGGCTACAATGGGCACAGTGAGAATGGGCACAGTAAGGCTGCAATGGGCACAGTAAGGCTGCAATGGGCACAGTGAGAATGGGCACAGTAAGGCTGCAATGGGCACAGTAAGGCTACAATAGGCACAATCAGAATTAGCACAGTAAGGCTGCAATGGGCACAGTAAGGCTACAATAGGCACAATCAGAATTAGCACAGTAAGGCTGCAATGGGCACAGTGAGAATGGGCACAGTGAGGTTGCAAATTGGCACAGTGAGGTGTGTAAATGAGCATTGTTGACCCTCTTTTCCGCTTACAGTAGCTACTGCATTCTCACCCTAGGCTTATACTCGAGTCAATACGTTTTCCTAGCTTTTTGTGGTAAAATTAGGGGCTCGGTTTATATTCGGGTTGGCTTATACTCGAGTATATATGGTATTATTACATTAAATTGTGTCACTATTGCTAGTTCTTTTTTTTTTTTTTTTTTATCTTTTTATTGAGTATAAAGACATACAACCTTTAATGACAGACAAACAACAGCTATCTTTTTTTAAATCTAAAATGATAGAGGTATGACCAAGATGTCTCAAGGTTTTGCCTAAAATCATTTAGCATTTAAAAAAAAAACCTCCCTTGTTCCCATCTTAGAAAATTAGTAAGTATTCCTATATGAACAGGCCACAAGCTGGATAAAATATATCTCTAGCTATAAAAAAAAATATGTAAAGCAGTTATAAATTTCACCCTGTTGTTTTGTGTTTGGCTTTGCATATTGACTGTGATTTTAATTGTGCTGGAGAATCTTCATTAGTATTAACACATGGGGAGATTTTACAAAGCTCTTTCATTAGGAAAAGAACTGCCTAGCAGAGGAGATCTTTTGCATGCAATGAGAATGTCAGTCTTACCTCGGTCATTTTGTAACATAATAAGTGTAAGCACAATGATTGCAATGCAGAAAGCGGGGGAAGGGCAAAAAAACAAATCCTGTTTTAATGGGGTCGTTTGAAAAGAAAGATTCTCATTTCCTAGTCAAAACAACACAAAAAAAAAAAATCTTGAATTTTTGTTTCTGCTGCATGCGTGGCTAAAAAAAAAAATAAAAAAAAATAAGCACCTATTTGTAATTAATACATATATATTTTTATTTGTATATATTTTGTGCTTTCTATCCATGAAAGTGCTCACATCTTAACAGCATCTGGGTTTGCATTTATTGATTTTTTTTCTCCCCTGCCACATTCCTGGAATACAGATTTTAATCATTTCAGTACATCACAGTCAGTAATTTCATTAAAAACTGGAACCTTCCAGCCCTGCAAAAGCATTTAATTTCAATGACACACGATTCCCCTGCAAAACTGTCTCAACAGTAAAAAGCTGGCCTACGGTTCAAATGCATAATTTAATCCTGAGTTCCATGCTCAGAATTCCTTTGAAGATATAATTTGACTAACTACCTAATAACTTTAATAAGGACAACAGGTCTGTTCTAATATGTCATTAGCGTACTTTTAATTAAGTCGCGGGCCTGTCTCTGTATGGATTTTATTGGGTCAGTACTTCACTAACCTTGATATTTACCAATAATGTCCCTTTATGAAAATTATAGATCATTCGTATTATCGTAAGTGTAATCGGCTAAAGGAGCAATCCACCCGATGATAATATTTTCGTTTGGAAGCTGGAAAGTTAAAGGATGCGTTCACTTTTAGTGAACTTGTTCTCTAATAAATCCCCCCACCGCACCGAGTGTAGAATGCCATGTTAAATATGGCGCCGCACAGCGGAAAACGTGCTCGCTGAATCCTTGGCTCCATTCATTCCAATAGGTAAGCTGTTTTTCTTTCAGGAAAATATGCCAGGCAGCGGTGGGCAAGGCTGTACAATGAAGATGGCTGGAACAGGGAGGAATGTAGGTATTAACCACTTTCTGCCAAACTACAGTAACTAAAAATCTCCATAGGTGGTAATTTAAAAGCTTTCACACAGGAGGTCTAAGTATTGCTCTCACCAGGGGCGGACTGACAACTCATGGGGCCCCCGGGCAATAGGAAATTATGGTAGGGTGACCAGACATTCCCAGTTTCAGGGGACAGTCCCCTGATTGAGGACACTGTCCCCGGACCAATTCTGTCCCTGGTTTTGTCCCCAGATTGGATTTAATAGGGGGCAGGGGCAATTTCAAAGACAATCAGTGCAGAATTTAAATAAAAAAAATAGAATTACACCCCCCCCCCCCCCCGCTCCGCCGTGCCTACTAGCACAGGGAGGTTGTATTTTTCCCATTATCTGTGCCCCTTTCTGATGATCATGTGCTGGTCGGAGCGGAGGGAATTTTTGCCCATTTAGCTTCGCTCGCATGTTCTTCTGCCTTGGCTCAAATCCTGGCCAGCCACCTGCCTATCTCCTTGCCTACCCTGGCGGAGTGATCTTCCTCCGCTCCCCATCCAGTAGTAGCCCGGGGCCCGAGGGTAATGCCGTGTACACACGATCATTTTTCAGCATGAAAAAAACGTAGTTTTTAAAAAACATCATTTAAAATGATCGTCTGTGGGCTGCACATCGTCATTTTTTAACGTCGTTTTAAACTATGTCGTTTTTCGGGTTGTAAAAAATGATCGCGTGTGGGCAAAAACGACGTAAAATACCTGCGAATGCTCAGAAGTAAGTTATGAGACAGGAGCGCTCGTTCGGGTAAAACTACCGTTCATAATGGAGTAAGCACATTCATCACGCTGTAACAGACAAAAAAGCGCAAATCGTCTTTTACTAACACAAAATCAGCTAAAGCAGCCCAAAGGCGAATGGAACTTCCCCTTTATAGTGCCGTCGTACGTGTTGTACGTCACCGCGCTTTGCTAGATCATTTTCTAAAAACGATGGTGTGTAGGCAACATCGTTTTAATGATGAAGTTGGGAAAACGTTGTTTTTTAGACATGCTGAAAAACAACGTTTTCTTTTATGCTGAAAAATGATCGTGTGTACGCGGCATAAGACTTGAGAGGCTGTGAGGCGGGCGGCGACGGACAGAGAGTCGCTGATTGTTGCCATTACTAGTAAAGAAAAAATATGTCCCCGGATTTCATTTAAAAAATCTGGTCACCTTAGATTATGGGGCCCCCAGGCAATAGATTATGGGGCCACACAGTATACACACACATACAGTATACATACACAGTATACACACACAGAAACACAATATACACACACAGTATACATACACACAGAATACACATACACACACTGAAAAGGTACTGGAGAGGTGGGGCATCTATAATCTTGGGATTTTTTTTAAAAACACAGACTTTCACATACTGTCCATGGTTTTACTGAGGCTGGCAACCCTGATGGCATGGGGCCCTCGGGCAGTGCCCGAATGGTCAGTCCGCCCCTGGCTCTCACTATGATCTATGACTATGCATCCCTTTAGATGTGATTTCCTATTGGCAGTATTTCACCAAAAATGAAATTTTTAATGCAGGGGATGCCTGAAATCTGACTTGTCTCTTAGTGCAGACTTCTGGGAAAATCCGTGAGCCAATCACACAATCAGGAAATTACATACTGGGGGGTGTTCAGTGCTCATTCTGTATATAGAACACCTCCAGGTAGCATATTGTATTTTACAGAAAATTACAAAGCTACAGATTTAAAAGGAAATGTCATTTTTAAAAACATTCAGTTACAATATGACTTTTGTCGTAATTGTATACGCTTTATTATTTTTTCTTTATTTGCTATTTTTTTTTCACGAAAGTGGAGTTACCCTTTAAACCGGCCATAGATGGTTCGGCCAGTTCAGCAGGAAGCGGTCCAGATTTTACCCATGTGTATGCAGGCTAAATGTACCAAGTTGATTGGTACATCAATAATCATTGCCTTCCACCGGCAGGGAAAGCCCCCCCACCCGCCGGGAGAATACAATGGCTTGGCAGGAGGTATTCCCTTTCAGCAGCATCTGTGTTGATGGAGGAATCGTGCAAATTTCTTTCCTGCGACCTGTGGTTGCAGGTTAGAAATTTGCATCATCTATGGTCTGCCTTAGTGCTTGATTGAGACAAGTACACACTATAGAGCAGGGGTGTCAAACTCAATTTCATTGTGGGCCGCATCAGCGTTATGATTGCCCTCAAAAAGGCCGGTTGTATCTGTAAGATTAGATGACCAGCGAATCCCCCTCCCCTTACATTAGATGTCAAGAGCCACCCCACCATCAGAAGTTAAGTCCCCCACTCTCCCTTACATCACAGTGCACCCCCCTTTCCTTATGCTGCTGCTGCTGGGATGAAGATGGATGCATTGCTTGAAAGCAGAAAGTAAGGGTCTGGATGAGGACCAGAGGAGGGCTTGAGCTTTCCGGCAGCTGCAGACGAGGTGCGAGGGCCACATGAAATGCCCTGAAGGGCCGGATTTGGCCCACGGGCCTTGTGTTTGACACCTGTGCTATAGAGGCATATGCTTTGTTCATTCTTCATGTGTGAGGATTACAACTACTTTGATTTCCAAACTGAAGCGACCCTAAAATGGTATTAAACCCAAAAGCAAAAGAGTAATATATTGCACTGCAAGGTTTAAATACTCGTGTAGGTCTTTGGGACGGTAAGAGCAGTTTTATTTAATAAATTCACATCCCCACCAGCAGAGGGCGCTCCTCAATGTTCTGGTTTGTGGGCTGTTCCTCTGTGTCCTCCAATCAAATGCAGGGCTGTGAGCGTTGAAGACATAAGCAGCGCCCAACTGCCAGAGCATAGGGTAGAAGAGCTTTGAAAAGATGAGGATCAGGTAAGTAAAACAGATATTTCTGGTCCCCTAGATACAAACAAGTATTTAACCCTTTCAGTGCGGAGTCAGCCCCATCATAAAATATGTTTCAATTTGTAATTCTGTTGGTTCTGACTACATACATTCCTCCACTTCCGTCAAGACACTGGGCTATATTCAGATAGCCCACCGTAAATTTGTGCGGGCGTAACGTATCTCAGATAAGTTATGCCGCCGTAACTTAGGGCGCAAGTTCCGTATTCATAAAGAACTTGCGCCCTAAGTTACGGCGGTGTAGCGTATGTGGTCCAGCGTAAGCCCGCCTAATTCAAATGTGGATGATGTGGGCGTGTTTTATCGAAATTAATTGTGACCCTACGCATTTGACGTTTTTTTACGAACGGCGCATGCGCCGTCCGTGAACGTTTCCAAGTGCGCATGCTCCAAATTACGCCGCAAACTGTCAATGCTTTCGACGTGAACGTAACTTACGTACAGCCCTATTCGCGAATGACTTACGTAAACAACGTAAAATACGAAGCTGTTCGGTCGATTCCGACGTCCATACTTAACATGACTTAGCCCTGCTTTATGAGGGGTAACTTTACTCCAGAAAAAGCCTTACCTAAACGACGTAAAAAAATGCGCCGGGCAGACGTACGTTTCTGAATCGGCGTATTTACCTAGTTTGCATATTCCTTGCGTAAATCGACGGAAGCGCCCTCTAGCGGCCAGCGTAAATATGCAACTAAGATACGATGGCGTAAGAGACTTACGCCAGTCGGATCTTAGCACAATTCCGGCGTATCTTGTTTTCTGAATACAGAAAAAAGATACGCCAGAGCATCCTAGAAGTTACGCGGCGTATCAATAGATACGCCAGCGTAACTTCTTTATGAATCTGGCCCACTATATTTTGGTCAATGCTGTAATTTGACAGTTAAAGTGGTTGTAAACCCACGAGAAAAAAAAAAAACCTGCAAGACAAAGCCATTTTCAGCTAGTATACACAGCATACGAGCTCGTTATGAAATCTTTACCTTAGATTGAAGCCACCGCAGCAGTCCCGGCACACTGCTGTGGCTGGCAACATGTCTCCCGGAGTTATTTCTGGGTATCGCCGGCTCTGGCGCTGTGATTGGTCCAGAGCCGCGATGACATCACACCTGCGCATGTGCGTGGCAGCTGCCGATAACGGCATAGCAACTGAAGAAATTACACGAGCGAGACGTTTTTTCAGTACGCATGACGACGGCACATGCTGATACAGTGAATATCTCCTAAACGGTGCAGGTATAGAAGATATTCACAATATTTTAGGCTTACCTGTAGGTAAAAGTGGGGTGTAAGGGTTTACAACCACTTTAAGGAACAGGAGATCACTGATGGGGTAAACTCTGTGTTCTCTCCACCAATCAGCCAACCATATTTGCTAGAATCCTAGGCCCAGATTCTCAAAGGGCTTACGACGGTGCAACGCCATTTGCGCCGTCGTAAGTCCTAATCTGGGCCGTCGTATCTATGCGACTGATTCTTAGAATCAGTTACGCATAGATATCCCTTAGATCTGACAGGCATAAGGCTCTTACGCTGTCAGATCTTAAATGCAATTTTTTTTCCCGCCGCTAGGTGTCGCCTCGTCATTTTCCCCGTCGTCTATGCAAATGAGCTATTTACGCGAGATTCCCGAACGTACGCGCGGACGACACAGCGAATTTACGACGTTTCCGTAAGCGTAAACTTGCCCCTGCTATATGAGGGGCAAGTTTACGAAGGTCCGTCGTATGCCATGTTAAGTATGGCGTCGGGTCAGCGTCGGCTTTTTCCGTCGTTTACGTTGTTTTCCCAAGTCGTCCGCGAATACGACTTTACGTCAATGACGCTCACGTCGGCGTCATTGACGTTTTCCATCGTGAGCTAGAGCATGCGCACTGGGCTATTTTTCCGCCCGGCGCATGCGCAGTTCGATCGGCGCGGGGGCGCGCTTAATTTAAATACAAGCCGCCCCCTTTGAATTACGCGGCCTTACGCCGGGCCATTTACACTACGCCGCCGCAAATTGCGGAGCAAGTGCTTGGAGAATACGGCACTTGCTCCAGTAATTTGTGGCGGCTTAGTATAAATGGCTTACGCTACGCCGCCGCGGAATCTACAAGAATCTGGCCCCTACTGTGCAATATGGTAATTTCGCTCTCTGTTTGTAGAATTGGATGTTAGGAGACCAAGACAAAGACAAGCTGATTTACTATTTCAAAATACATTTAATTATTAATAATGAATACATCATAAAATTGGTGTTTTTTTTATATTTATGTACACTTACACTCTAAACCTCTGCAATTAATGTAAAATAGATAATATAAACTTAAATGCCAATACACATAAAAATGGCATATAAAATCTAAATGTAAATGTTCAATCATCCATCCAGACTGATGGAAAGGAGAATTCTGCACACAAGCATCAGTGTGTATTAAGAATGTTCCATTGCAAAATTACTGATGTGGAATAAATTATTTTTTTTGGACACACATTAAACAATATGATAATAAATATGCTGTCAAGAGCAGTATTGATTTTAAACCCCATTAGCAATTTAAATCAGTAGTCAGCCTTCGGTAGTATAGGGAGGTCGCAAAAATGGAACAGAAAAAATAAAAATAAAGCTGACACAAAATGGTAAAATCAGGTACACTATTTGATTTTCCAAAATAATTGTTGTATAAAAAAAAAAAAAATCGTTTTAGGTAGCATAAATAATTTGTAACCCAAAAAAATAAATAATCTTGCGCTACGTGAACTAAAAGGATTATTTGAAAATAAAACTACAACTCCTGAATAACAATTTAGGTATTTAATGTACCAATTCCGATAAAACCACATAAAGGTGTGCTGTCCCTTTAAATAAATTCATAAACTAATAAATGAAAAAATCATTAATAAATACGTGATTAAAAATGTATAAACTGTCATATAAAGTGTCATTTCATAAACCTTAAAAAGTGCAATTTATAAAGCGCAATTATTATATACCATATAAAGTGCAGACAATCAATAAATTCATCCAAATAAATGAGTCGCAATGCATGAAAATCAAACTTGAAAAATTCATAAGAATATCCCCAAAAGTATTCAGCTTCTGAGTGAGCAAGGATGAGATGTCACCAGAGGAAGACAGTAGGAGGAGTAGTACCCTATCCATAGGCGTGCCCACAAGGTGTGCCAGGTGTGCCCAGGCACACCCTAATCATCCTGTACAGCACAGATTTCCCCTACTGCCCTGCCCCCCTTTCCCCCACAGTGCCACCGGCTTCCCTCCTCTCCTCTCCCACCGGCTGCTGTTGCAGGCACACACAGGGGGATGTTTTAGGATGAGCGGGGACGGGGTCGGTAAATATGTGATTTATTAGCCCCTCACACAGTGAGTGATCGGTAGCGTGAGTTTGAGCTTTGGGGTGCACACCCTAATCCAATAGGCTGCGCAAACCTATGACCTTATCATTGGTGTCAGTGGAAGGAATCGTACCCCATCATGTATGTCAGTGGGAGGAATAGTGCCCCATCATTGGTGTCAGTGGGAAGAATAGCGCCCCATCATTGGTGTCAGTGGGAAGAATAGCGCCCCATCATTGGTGTCAGTGGGAAGAATAGCGCCCCATCATTGGTGTCAGTGGGAAGAATAGCACCCCATCATTGGTGTCAGTGGAAGGAATAGCAGAGCTCCCAACTGTCCCTGATTTTGAGGGATTGTCCCTGATTTGTAACAAAGTCCCTTTATCCTGCTTTCCTCCACATTTTTTCCTCATTTTGGTATGATCTATACAGTTGTTTCTAAAATGCACATCGTGGGCCAGATTCACGTAGCGCAGCGGATCTATAGATCCGCTCGTTCTACGTGAATTAAGATCCGCTCCCGCAAGTTTAGGAGGCAAGTGGCTAATTCACAAACCACTTACCTCCAAACTTGCGACGGCGGATCCTAAATCCCCCGGCGGAATTCAAATTCCGCGGCTAGGGGAGTGTACTATTTAAATCAGGCGCGTTCCCGCGCTGATTTAAATGCGCATGCGCCGTCCGGGGAATTTCCCGGCGTGCATTGCTCCCACTGACGTCGTTAGGACGTCAGTGCTTGCGACGCTTACGTAAACGACGTCCATCCGTATTCTAGAACGACTTACGCAAACGACGTTAAAAAATAAAAATTTGACGCGGGAACGTCGGCTATACTTAACATTGGCTGCGCCTGATGAAAGCAGGGGTAAGTATACGACGGGTACGCCGCTACGGAAACGTCGTAAGAAGACTGCGTCGGGTCCGCGTACGTTCGTGGATTTGCGTATCTCGCTGATTTACATATTATTTATCGTATATCAGCGGGAACGCCCCCGGCGCCATTTTTAAATTGAAAAAAAGATCCGACAGTGTAACACATTGTAACACTGTCGGATCTAGCCCTATCTATGCGTAACTGATTCTATGAATCAGGCGCATAGATAGGACCAGTTTACGTCAGAGATACGATGGTGTATCTGTAGATACACCGTCGTATCTCTTTGTGAATCTGGCCCCGTATCTTTCAAAAAAGGGCTTCACAGAGCTAAACCTTTCATCCAAATTCTAATTGCTGCATTTTTAAGTTTCAAAAGCCAGTATAAAGGAATAGTAGTGGTAAAAAACAAAAAACAAAACTAATAATTGTTTGTATAATTCTCCTTTAAGGGGGCGTGACAGGGGGTGTGTCCTATGCCTACATACTTTTGCTAATAGGTGTCCCTCATTCCTACCTCAAAATGTTGGGAGGTAAGGAATAGTGTCCCATGATTGGTGTCAGTGGAGGAATAGCGTCCATGATTGGTGTCAGTGGGAGGAATAGCGTCCCATGATTGGTGTCAGTGGGAGGAATACTGCCCCATGATTGGTGTCAGTGGGAGCAATAGTGCCCCATCATTGCTACTAGTGAAAGGAATCGTACCCCATAATTGCTACTAGTGGGAGGAATAGTGCCCCATCATTGTTACTAGTGGAAGGAATAGTGTTCCATCATTGATACTAGTGGGAGGAATAATGAATCCTAATTAGTGTCAGTGGCAAAAATTACTCCCCATCGTTGGCGTCAGTGGGAGAAATAGTGCCTCATATCATTGGGAGAAAGCGTGCCCTAAGGCCTGGATAAAGGCTAGCAAAGGGGCTGCATCTGGCCCTTGAGCCAGTCCATTGGCAAAAAGCATTAAACAAGCATAGCCGGAGTCTTCTACCGGCGTGTGGAATGATGTTATGTGTGCTGCCCTGCCCAATGCGTTTCTCCGTAACAAGCGCCATCAGGGGAACAGAACCTCTTGATGATTGATTTGCCACTTCATATGACTGTTTTGAATTGTTTATTAACCTGTTGGCACTGAGCACATACAAATATGCGGCCTTTGAGCAGTCGGGCCTTGGAGCCCGAAGGCCATATATTTGCATGCAATAGTGCCGATAGAGCTGTGCCAACAGCGTGTACGATGCACACTCCTGGCACTTCACATGGCCAAAAGCCCCGCCTCCTGGCATTCTAAAGCCCTTAAAGGGGCGGAGGAAGCCAGCACCAAGGGGTTCATTTTTATTTACATATTTATTAGTGGTTTTTCATTTATTCGTTTTTAAATTGATTTAAAGGACCTTTATGTGGTTTTATCATGATTGGCACATCTCATACCTAGCTTATACAATTAACTGATAGCTCATAATTTACTTTGGTCTGCAGGCCAGTAATAACATTTGAAGTGAAAATCCACCAAGACTGAGCTGTGTCCAGTGTGGAGGAGTCACCCACTGACCACTAGCATTGGTAAGACCTCCATGTTCCAGACTGTGTTCCATTGGCCTTGGAGGTTTGGTCGGTCGCACCCACCTTGGGGTATCCTTACTCCTCCGATTACATTTTATGTGACATAAAATGAAATAATCCAGAGGAAGGGAGACCCCCTCATAATAGCATCAGTGCAAATCTGGAAGCTCACTTGCAGAGACCTCTCAACCAAGATATATAAGAAACCTTTAGATGGTATTTGTTTTTCAACCTGATTTTACAGAAGAGCATTTACTTCCATCCAATTTTCTATAAACCACTTAATTTTCCTGTTGAGCCCTCCACTTATATTTACTTTAGATCTCTAATTATATTGTAGAACCCTTCAAATATTTTTACTTTTACAGCAGTCCCGTATTTATAAATAAATAATCCAATTTCTTTTTTTCAATGTAACTAGTTTACAGTGGTTGTAAAAGCTCAAGGCTTTTTATCTTCATGCCTAGAATGCACGAGGAACACTTTAACCACTTGAGACCCGCGCTATTGACAAAAGACGTAAACAGCGCAGCTCTCAGGTGTCAACTGGACGTCTTTGGACGTCATTTAAAGTGCATTACCCGCGCGCGCCTCTGGGGGGCACGCAGAGAGTAAACACTGTCCCGGCGCATCGCTGGGAAGCCGATGCGTGTACCTGGCGGCCGCGATGTCCGCCGGGTACACGCGATCGTCGGTAACACAGCAGGGACGTGGAGCTCTGTGTGTAAACACAGAGCTCCACGTGCTGTCAGAGGAGAGGAGACCGATCTGTGTCCCTTGTACATAGGGACACAGCATCGGTCACCTCCCCCAGTCACCCCCCCTCCCCCCACACAGTTAGAACACACCCAGGATACACATTTAACCCCTTCCTCACCCCCTAGTGTTAACCCCTTCACTGCCAGTCACATTTATACAGTAATTAGTGCATTTTTATAGCACTGATCGCTGTATATATGTGAATGGTCCCAAATTTGTGTCAAAAGTGTCCGATACGTCCACCGCAATATCGCAGTCCCAGTAAAAATCGCAGATCGCCGCCATTACTAGTGAAAAAAATAATAATAAAAAAAAAAAAAAATTCTGTCCCCTATTTTGTAGGCGCTATAACTTTTGCGCAAACCAGTCGCTTATTGCAATTTTTTATATTTTTTTACAAAAATACGACGAAAAATATGTATCGGCCTTAACTGAGAAAAAAAAATAGTTTTTTGTTTTTTTAAATTGGGATATTTATTATAGCAACAAGTAAAATATATATATATTTTTTTTTAATTGTCGCTCTTTTTTTGTTTATAGCGCAAAAAATAAAAACCGCAGAGGTGATCAAATACCACCAAAATAAAGCTCTATTTGTGGGGAAAAAAGGACATCAATTTTGTTTGGGAGCCACGTCGCACGACCGCGCAAATGTCAGTTAAAACAACGCAGTGCCGGAAACTGAAATTTCGCCTGGGCACGAATGGGGTTTATGTGCCCAGTAAGCAAGTGGTTAAACTAGTGGAAAAAAAAACTTATACCTACCTGAACCCATTCCCGATCCAGCGATGTGCACAAGAGCAGCAGCTCTCCTGGGTCTCTTCCTCTTCACTGACTAAGACAGCTGCGGGAGCCATTGGCTCCTGCTACTGTCAATCACAGCCAGGTAGCCAATGAGGAGAGAGCGAGTGCGGGGCCAAGACACGCTCTGTGTGTGAATAAACACAGAGCAGGGGTTTGGGAGTGAGCCTGCTAGGGTGCCCCCATAGAAAGCTGCTTGTTGTGGGGGCATTTGGCAGGAGCGCAGGCGGGGGACCTGAAAAGAGGAGGAACGGGGCTGCTCAGTGCAAAACCACTGCACAGAGCAGGTTAGTATAACATGTTTGTTATTTATTATTTTTTTAATTCTGCCTTTAATATCACTTTAAATACCTTAAAATAACCTTTTGCAATCCTATATACAGCAGCAATCAGTGATGACCAGGATAATATTCTAATCAGTTGTGTTGCATGCAAATGTGTTAACAAGGAAAATGCTGATAGGAGGAGAAAACAGTGAGAAGAAGGCTGACCTCATCAGTTTGCTCCTGCTTTTTCACTGTCCATCAAAGGAATATATGGGCAGAATTGCAAAATTCTTTGGCTGGTAAATAAGCTTCCATACAAATGTCATCTGTGCATTTAGCTTTTTGCCTGGAGAAAGAGAAGTATTTGAGCTGGGCTGTTGAAAACTTAATTTAAAGCGCCACATCCCTGATAAATACACAGGGCCGGATTCAGATACAATGGCGTATCTGTCCGGCCGGCGTAACGTATCTCCGATACGTTACGCCGCTCTAACTTTGGGCGCAAGTTCTTTATTCAGAAAGAACTTGCGCCCTTAATTACGTTGGCGTAACGTATGTGTTGCGGCGTAAGGCCACGTAATTCAAATGGGGATGGTGGGGGGCGTGTTTTATATAAATTTGTGTTGACCCCGCGTTTTTTACGTTTTATTTGAACGGCGCATGCGCCGTCCGTAAAATATCCCAGTGTGCATTGCTCTAAATGACGTCGCAAGGACGTCATTGCTTTCGGCGTGAACGTAAATTACGTCCAGCCGTATTCGCGAACGACTTACGCAAACGACGTAAAATTTCAAAACTCAGCGCGGGAACGACGGCCATACTTAACATTAGCTACCCCTCATATAGCAGGGGTAACTATACGCCGGAAAAAGCCAAACGGAAACGACGTAAAAAAAAGCGCCGCGCGGCCGTTCGTTTCTGAATCGGCGTAAATCCTAATTTGCATATTCCTCGCGTAAAAATTCGGAAGCACCTAGCGGCCAGCCTGAAATTGCAGCCTAAGATCCGACGGTGTAGTCACTTATACCTGTCGGATCTTAGGGATAGCTATGTGTAACTGATTATCTGAATCAGTAGCATAGATACGACCGGCCGAACTCAGAGATAAGACGGCGTATCAGGAGATACGCCGTCGTATCTCTTTCTGAATCCGGCCCATAGAATATAGATAGGTTTGTTGGGATTTTTAAAGCGCTCATACACCAATATTAGAAAAATAGAAAATGTATTTGTCATAGATACAAATTCATAAATTGAATACATAAAATATTCACAAATTGGTCAGTGAAATATACAAACAACAGGTGCACATCTGATTTGTCTCTACGTGTTTCGCCTTTTTACGGCTTCTTCAGGAGATCTTTTAAAACAGGCACTGTATATGATCTGATCACTACAATAGAAAAATACATGTTACAAACCAATAACAAAAGAAAAACAAGCATATAATACAAGAATATCCATATATTGATACTATATTACAGACTGAAACGAAAAAGATACAACCCTTGCACTGATCATAGTACCAACCTGTGTATTCAATAGTGGAACACCTATTGGTTATGGAAGGATGTATAGGATCATTTGGGAGTATCATAGAGAGGGACTAGGAGGATCCATAGGTCCATCTGTATGGAAGGTAGATAAACATCTAAGACATTGTCCCTCACTAAGTAAAAAAAAAAGTGGGGGGATAAATTGATCTATAAGAAAAAGTCTACCTTTATACTACCCATGCCCCATATGAAATTGGGACCCCAAAAAACGTCAAAAAAATCCGTCAGAAAGGATGACCTGCAAAGAAGGGAAATTTTCCCTAATGGCTGTTTATCTATTACCAAATACATTTTCTATTATTGGTGTATGAGCGCTTTAAAAGTCCCAACAAATCTATCTATATTCTTTTTGCCTGGAGTTTAGCTTTAACTTTTCTGCATCTCCTTAAAACTTAAATATTGGTTAACTGTGGATTAACTATATATACCAGCCATTTACATTAGAAGGTGGTCTGAATTTAGCAAACATAAGTGTGTGTGGTTTGTAAACTACTAAGGCTCCATTCACGATTTCCAGTGCGACTTTGGAGCACAACTTTGATGTGACTTTTGGTGCAACTTTGATCTGACTTTATACTATGGACCAAAGTTACATCAAAAGTCGCACCAAAATAGTGCAGGCACCTTTTCAAAATTGCTTTTCAAGTGCTCTTGCCTTGCAGCTCTGAGGTCCTCAGGTTGAATCCCAAGTGTAGCCTCGGCCCCGTAGGGGTTGCTGAATGTTGTGGTTCACCTATCACCTTTCCCAGCCCAACATCTATCTCTCAGGCACTCAGAGACATAGAACAGTCCATAAGGTTTGTTATTTTTTGTTTTTTATTTGAGGGATTGAACTTGGATGGGAAGAGGAAATTATGGGATGCCCAGGAGATTCAGTGTTACTTGCTTGGGACTGCTATATACACTCCTGTATATACACTCCAGTCTTCTCTACAGCACAAACTCGTGCTTAAGACACCCCTTTCCCTTACTCCTCCAGCACTTCACTTGTTGCAGACTGTTACTCCTCCAGCACTTCACTTTTTGCAGACTGTTACTCCTCCAGCACTTCACTTGTTGCAGACTGTTACTCCTCCAGCACTTCACTTGCTGCAGACTGTTACTTTTCCGGACTAGCTAGCACCGAATGGTTAGGGGGGCAGCAGACTTTGGCGTACACATTTGGTCCTAAGCGCAGGATTTATTTATTTATTTTCAAGAATTTCCATCGACACCAATATTAAATGTTACTGGAGCCGCGCCATGCCAAGCTGACCAAGAATTTCCTTAGGCACAATGTTAAATGTTACTGGAGCCACACCATGCCAAGCTGACCAAGAATTTCTATAGACGCCAATGTTAAATGTTACTGGAGCCACGCCATGCCAAGCTGACCAAGAATTTCCATAGACGCCAATGTTAAATGTTACTGGAGCCACGCCATGTCAAGCTGACCAAGAATTTCCACAGACGCCAATGTTAAATGTTACTGGAGCCGCGCCATGCCAAGCTGACCAAGAATTTCCATAGACGACAATGTTAAATATTAAGGGGGAAGTGCCATGCCAAGATCTCCAGGAGCCAATGCAAAATTGGAAATGATGTCCACGGCTGCGGCTGGTAAAGGAGGAAGTGAAATTAGATATAGGCATAAATCAGGTAAGTGAACAGGAAAAAAAATTGCCAATTCATTTTAAGGATGCACATTAGTGCTGCGTGAGTGGAACTCCACTTTAATGAAGTGGAGGAAGGTGATGTCACTGATCTTGCAGTGCTCTTTGGCAGATATTTTCTAATCAAACATATTTATAAATCTTTTGGCAAGTAAGATATATAAATGTGTATCTCAGCTGTGTATTGAGCTATTAGCCTGACGTTCTGCTATAAATACCTATAATTGAAACAGCAGACTTCTTCTTACCTGTTGTGCCAGATCCAGAAGGAAAGCAATAAATCAATTTTCTGGTCCCTATTGCTTTATTTGTTGCATATTCATTATTGAAGTCATTACCATAACTGGCTTTAGTTCCACTTGTGCATAATTTATGCAAGATTCCAATTGTCTGCATGGAAGATTTAGAGCATCACAAGGCGTGTATTTATGGAAGTGTTTGGAGGAAGCTCTGATGGTTCTACAATCAGCCAGGGTTATGTTGTGTGCATGCAAAAATCAAACACACCATCCATGACCTCTTCTTGTATTTTAAGCCTGTGTAACATTTTATGGCACTGTGCATTTGGCCGGTGACAAGAGCGGTTACGCTGCATTCTAAAATATGATTTAGCAAATAATAAGACAAGGCCGCAGCAGCGGAATCCTGTTTAAAATACAAAGCAGGTGCATTACAGTATGCTTCTGCAAAATTTATCACTCAACATGCTGAGTGTATTTATTTACTTCGGGGAATGCCAGCCTCTGTGTTTACGGAACACGTTCTACTCCCAGAATCCTTTGCTAAGCCAAAATGCTTTGAAAGCTTGCGAATTACTGTCAAAATACAAATATAGATGTTGAAATCCAGTGACGGTGCGTCCATAAGGGCGCACGGGTGCCACCCCCCTCTCTCCTGCCACCACCTCTATCACCAATAGATAGATTCATGCATTGCATGAATCTATCTATGGCAGCCGCTGACACCCCCTATTCAGGTGCCCGGACCCTTTTCGGGCACTGGGCGCCTGAAATACAGCAGCAAGGGGTGTTTTTGAAGCACCTGATTAGAGCCATAGGCTGTGTTAGAAAAGCGAACGAATGAATGCTAGGAAGGGGTTAAAGCGGGAGTTCACCCAAAAATCAACTTTCTGCAGTTAGATCTAGCATACTGCTGACATTTTTTTTCTTTTGGTACTTATCGTTTTAGCAGTATTTCTTCTATGGCTCCGAGCGGGGAATCCTGCGGGGAATGGGCGTTCCCGAAGGCAAGCAAGTTGATTAACGGCCTTCGATAGCGCGT
Organism: Rana temporaria; assembly: GCF_905171775.1. Taxonomy (NCBI): domain Eukaryota; kingdom Metazoa; phylum Chordata; class Amphibia; order Anura; family Ranidae; genus Rana; species Rana temporaria. Next base: position 180,603,514 of record NC_053494.1, on the reverse strand, counting down.
CACGGCTTCCGGAAATAGCCGAGGTGACACTTGGGCTGTTTACGGCGCTGCACCTGCCGTTGTAGAGCTGACTGCTGCAGGCGCCGTAAATTGCCGAGTGTCACTCGTGTGTATTTTCGGAAGCCGTGACGCGCTATCGAAGGCTGTCAATCAACTTGCTTGTGCTTCGGAACGCCTATACCAGGAAGTAATCCCCGCCCGGAGCCATAGAAGAAATACTGCTAAAACAATAAGCATACTGCAGATGTCAGCAGTATGCTGGATCTAACTGCAGAAAGTTGATTTTTGGGTGAACTCCCGCTTTAACATCTAGGGGCGATCAAGGGGTTAAAGGGGTTGTAAACTCTCATGTTTTTTCACCTTAATGCACCTTGAGTGCTCGTGCCCCCTGCCCCCCTTTTTACTTACCTGAGCCCCCAAACTCCCCGTGGGGACGATCCTGCGTCGCTCTCTTTCCCTGCTTCTCAGCTCTTCATTGAGATAAATTGATAGCAGTACAGCCATTGGCTCTCGCTGCTGTGAGTCAAATCCAATGACGTGGGCGCCGAGGGCGGGGCCGAGTCATACACTTGGCGGCTATGGACTCAGAGTGTATGACACGGGAGCGAACCCGCAAGGTATCCTTCTCGGGAGAGAGCTTCCCAAAGGGGGTTATCTATTGCGTGGGAGGACCCGCGACAGCCGCCGTGGGACCCCAGAAGAGGACTCTGTGCAAAACGAACTGCACAGTGGAGGCAAGTATGATATGTTTGTTATTTTTCTTTTCTTTAAACTGAACCTTTAGTGTCACTTTAAGCCTAGCAATGTGTAATGTGTGTGTGTTATGTGGAGCTTTTACTAAGCGATCGTTGTTTTTTTTTCCCTGCTTTGCAGGGAATAAAAAGACAGCATCATTGCCTATTTGTGTACAGAGCTCTGTGTTGGTTACAACACAGAGCTCTCTTCCGTGAATGACTATAAATCATTGACCGGGGACTTGCACATTGGCTTGTGCTGTAACAAATCACAGCACAGCCGGAGCGACAGACGCGCAAGCCTTACCTGGAAGTGCTGATCATGTACCTGCCGCAATAGATGTACATGGGGCGATGCGCAAGCAAATAATGTCATATGCTGGTTGCAGTAGTTCTTCTGCCCAATCACAAAGCCAAGATCTGTCACTCCAGACTTATTTAAAAAAAATGACATCATGGAGAGGGGACTTCTTAATGATACACCTTGGAATGGCAAAGGTAAATTTAATCCTATACACAAACCCCGTCTCACCATTAATAATTTAGTTGGAGGTGTCCTATATAATTTCTGTCCTTCTGTATGGCTGGTGTTTTAGACTTTTCTGTTGGAACTTTAAATATTTCTGTGTCTCAAGAGTCAGATCTATTTCTAGTAAAACAGTTACTATATTTACCTAGCCTTTACTTGTTTGCACCGTGCATACCTCTTGTACCGCAGTGCATATAGATTTCAGCTGATAATTTCCTGGATGAAGTCACATAAGAATTCTGCATTTTGGTTTAACATTCACAACATAAATTAAATGGAGGGCAGCTGACAGCAACTAGATCATGATTAATCTATTCTCAGAAAGTGTCTTTATTTGTAACATAGAAAACACTAATGGGATTATTTTAAGTAAAGAGCAAAACACTGAGTGCATTAAACATAGCAACCAATCAAAATTCTTCTTAAGTTTATTTGACTGCAATAAACTGAAGTCTAAGGCCTTGTACACACGACCGAACATGTCCGCTGAAACTGGTCCGCGGACCAGTTTCCGCGGACATGTCCGACCATGTGTAGGGCCTAGCGGACAGTTTTCCGGCCTAGCGGACAGGTTTCCAGCGGACAAAAGTTTCTTAGCATGCTAAGAAACTTTTCCGGTGGAAACCTGTCCATCGGACATGTCCGATGGTTAGTACACCTAACCATCGGACCGAAATCCCCCGCATGCGTCGAAGTGATTCGTCGCATGCGTGGAAGCATTGAACTTCCTGGTTCGCGTACGTCGCCGCGTCATCGTCGCCGCCACGTCAACGCGTTTTCTGTCCGCGGGGAATTTGGTCTGATGGTGTGTACACACATCAGACCAAAACCTCCCAGCAGACATGTCCGATGAAAAAGGTCCGCGGACTGTTTTCATCGGACATGTCTGGTCGTGTGTACAAGGCCTGATTGGTAGTTGTACAACTGCATCATCATGGACTGCCCATTGCTGAGAGAAAACTAAGGAGGTAGAAAACACCCTGCATGTGAAAGACTTTAGAAAATATAAAGTAAAAAAAAAAGAAGCATATGGTAAATTCTGTGGACCTCTAGGGTTGGGGGGGGGGGGGGGGGGGTTGTTAGAACAGTGGGCTGAACATGTAAATTAAAGCAGGGTTTCGGGCATAATTTTTAAAATTAATCACATTAAATAGTCCCTAAAACATATTAATAGCTCCCCAATCGTTCCAGAAATCATTGCAAACACTTGCCTTATATCCTCCAGCTCATGTTGTGGCCGTATCCATCATATGTGTGGGCATGTGTGGGCATGTGAAGCCCAGTTCCTTTTTCTTCCTGGTTTTCAGGCAGAGGTGCATGCTGGGCGATATTTAGGCACAGTAATGCCCAGAGACTTCTGGGAAATGAGTGTCATCATTTCCCAGGAGGCAATGGGCTCTTGGGACAGGAAGTTGAACCTCCTAGGACCAGGAAATAGGCAGATTACGAAAACTGCCTACAAACCAGATAGAAGTGAGTAAAAAAAAAAGTTTTTTTACATTAAAGGCAAGCTGTTAATAGAAAGTTCATTTTTAGGGTGGAACTCCGCTTTAAATGTAAGCAGTGTAATTAGCTGAATTTGACCTGAGTGTGAGAGGAAGAAGCAGCTCAAAGAGCCAATCAAATAATATGATGACAAGAAGCATGCTGACATGAGGAGAAAGCGGTGTGACAGAGAGAGACGAGATTATCATTGTTTCAGGAGAGAAAAAAATCTCTCCTGCGTTGCCTGACTCACAGGATTAAATCCACAAACTGGGGAGAGACCCGACAAACTGTGGCAGTTATTTCGCTCATTAACATAGAAATCTTTGCAAAATTGATAGCCAATTGCTTACAACCTCTCCTGCCGTCCTTGATCCATGGTGATCAAGTGGGATTCATTATGGCAAAGGAAGCAAGAGACAAGACCTCCTGAGTGCTGAATATTAACGGCCATGCCGACTCCCACTGTTTGCCCGTATGCTTCCTGACGGTAGACGCAGAGATGGCTTTCGATCAGGTGGGTTGGCCCTTCCTGGGGGCCTATCTGTGCCAAATTGGCCTGGAAGATATTCTCCTACAGAAAATCATGGCACTTTATACGACCCATCGGCTAGGGCGCGTGTGAATGTCATTCTCTCTGAACCCTTCTTCATCCACAATGGCACTCACCAGGGTTGTCCTCTCTCCCCCTTTCTTGATGTCCTTGCTATGGAACATTTTGCAGTGGCCTTGCATACAAACGAGGCCATTAAGGGAGTTCAATTTGGCTCCGATAACCACAAATTGGCACTCTTCGCTGATGAGCTTCTCCTTTTTCTCACTCAGCCTTCTCAATGTCATGGCTGAATTTGAAAGTTTTGGCAATCTAAGAAACTTTGGAATAAACGCTTCCCAACTCTGAGAAATTGAACATCTCTCTCCCACCTCAGATCGGGGCCCAACTCCAACGGGAGTTTCCTTTCAAGGTCAGAAGTGACCACATTACTTATCTAGGCACATGTATACTCTAAGCCTTGCATTGCTTGAATTACTTTTGAATTCTGGCGGTAGTCTCCAAGGATCTGGACCATTGGAGACCTTGAAGACATTGAAGATGGATTTCCTCCTGTGTCCTCTATACCTTTAATGCAATCCCCATAATTCCCCTGAAAAGTTTCTTCTCACAGTTGCGAACACGGATCTGGATCTTTCACTTCATTTGGGGACACCGTTGTCCTCGTCTGAAATTGGCGGCACTCATTACTGCTAACTTTGAACTCTATAATGACCAGATTATCTTACTGGTTCCACCATAGGTTGGACAAGAGGGTGGTTCAGCTAGAAAATGCTATATCCCCTTTAGACCTACAGGCCGTGCCCTGGTTCTCTCCTTCTCTCAGACTGTCCCTGACTACTTTTCCTTTCCTGAACCAGCACCTACTCTAAGGCTGCGTACACACGATCGGTTAAACCGATGAGAACGGTCTGATGGACCGTTTTCATCGGTCCAAACCGATCGTGTGTGGACGCCATCGGTTAAAAAAGCCAACTTGTTTTAAATTTAACTGATGGATTCCTAACCGATAGAAAAAGACGATCGTTTGTAGGCACGACCATCGGTTACAAATCCGCACATGCTCAGAATCAAGTCGACGCATGTTTGGAAGCATTGAACTTCGTTTTTTCAGCACGTCGTTGTGTTTTACATCACCACGTTCTGATACGATCGTTTTTTTTAACCAATGGTGTGTAGGCACGACTGACCATCAGTCAGCTTCATTGGTTAACCGATGAAAACGGTCCATCAGACCATTTTCATCGGATGGACCGATCGTGTGTACAGGGCATTAGGCTGGATTCACACCTATGCATTTTTAGTGCTTTTTGCATTTTGCAGATTTGCACTACAGAACGTGTTCCATAGGAAACCATGTAAAATGGACTGTAGTGCAAATCTGCAAAATGCAAAAAGCACTAAAAATGCATAGGTGTGAATCCAGCCTTAATGGGACAGATTTATCATTTCACGCAGGCTGACGCATCCTCCAGGCCCTCTAATTTCCCTGTACACACGTGCAGGATTTCCAACGGGAACTTTTCCCGAGGGGAAAGCCGAGAACCTGCTCGGTTCAGTCTTTCCCCCTACACACGGCCGGTTTTCCCGACAGGGAAACTGCGATGGAGCTTTGGCCGGGAATGCCGGCCGTGTGTTTGCTCCATCGCAGTTTTTCCCATAGGAAAATTGCTAAAAACCGCCGGGCAAGAGTCTGTCGGTTTTCCCAGGCGGGAAAAAAGAGAACTGGTTCTCTTTTTTTGTCTGACGCTTTTTGGCCAGTTTTCCCATCGGAAAAACTACCAGGAGCATACACACGGCCGGGATTCCTGGCCAAAAGCTCTCCTCTCAGGCCGCGTACACACGGCCGAGAAACTCGAGGGGCAAAACACATCGTTTTGCTCGTCGAGTTCCTTGTTCGGCTGTCAAAAAACTCGTCGAGCCAAATGTTCCCATTGCCCAACAAGGAAATAGAGAACATGCTCTCTTTTTGGCTCGACGAGTTTCCCAACGGGTTTCTCGGCGAAAAGTGTACACACGACCGGTTTTCTCAGGGGAATACGTCTCCCATCGAGTTTCTTGCTGAATTCTGCCGAGAAAACCGGTCGTGTGTATGGGGCCTCAGTTTTCCCATCAGGAAAACTGATCGTGTGCACAAGGCATAAGGCTGGATTCACACCTATGCATATTTAGTGCTTTTTGCATTTTGCAGATTGGCACTACAGTCCATTTACCATAGATTCCTATGGAACACGTTCTGTAGAGCAAATTTGCAAAATGCAAAAAGCACAAAAAATTCGTAGGTGTGAATCCAGCCTAACCCCTGGTTTTCTTAGTGATTTTCTAGCCCCCTGGTTGTTGTAGGGCTATTGTATATTGTTTCAATCCCAGATACTCTGTATTAGCATGCATTTCTTGTTATGTAATTCCAATCATATACATTTTTGTATGTAAACTTTTTCATTAAATGGTCATTTAACAAAAAATAATAAATAGTGCTGCACTGCTCACACATAAAAAAAAAAAGGAAATAACATACAGCCCTCCTCATTGTACTATCTACTCCTTTAACTGTCCAGTCACAGGCATGGTAAGGTCCAGGCTGACCTGGGATCGGTGGAAGTGGGTTGAATGATGCTGACCATCAGATAAAGGACATTAAGCCTAGGTTCACACTGCTGCGAATTCAAAATCGCGGTAAAATGCGCGATTTTACCGCGATTTCGCGGCCGCAATTTTGCCGCGATTTGCCGCGATTTCGGCCGCAATTTAATGTAAATCGCGGCCCGAAATCGCAAAAAGTAGTACAGGAACTACTTTTTGAAATCGCAGATGCGGCGTCGCACTGATTAGGACAGTGCCATTGCCGACAATTGCCGCCGATTTAAGATGCGATTTGACATGTCAAATCGCATCTCAAATCGTTCCAAATCGTACCCAGTGTGAACCAGGGCTAATTGGTAGAAAAAAAGTACTGCAGGAGAAATCAAAGCAGTTTTTATTATTACACTTTTAATTGGCTATTTATTTCTTGTTACTTTTCGCTGAAGTTATATTGTTTCCAGGTAACAAGTAAAATAAATTGTTAAACCGCTTTCTAGGAAACATTGAAACTGAGATCATTTAAGAAGTGTACTCATTTTATGCTAATGTTTTATGCAAGCTGCGGGTTTCAGTACAATCCCACATGTGCTGCATGTAAGGTATGCAGTGTCTTGTCACATGATTCTGATTTGTGCAACTGTGATAAAAAGCTTCCCGTACAGTCCGGCAATTAGGAACACATGTGCTGCCAACTTGAAAGCATAGGATAGGTGTTCCTTTTCTCCCAGGGATGATTTATACACCCGGCTTTGACAGTGCAAACCTCTATTGCAGAATGCATCATAGAAGGGATATCAGCACAGGTAGATTCTTCCATATGCACAACTTGCTTGTAGCAGAAATCTCATGTAAAGTGAACATTCTGCTCTGCTTATTCTCAGACCAACATTCCAAAACTGGGATGCACACTACCTAACAGTTCTACAGACCTTCCACCACTTTGCTGTGCTCTGTACAACTCTATATTGACCAGATTTTTAAAATGAAATCCGGGGACATATTTTTTTTTTATTAGTAATGGCAACAATCAGACAGCGACTCCCTGCCCGTCGCCGCCCGCCTCACAGCCTCTCAAGTCTTATGCCGCGTACACGCGGTCGTTTTTCGGCATGAAAAAAAATGAAATTTTTAAAAACATCATTTAAAATGATGGTGTGTGGGCTTCACATCGGTTTTCGGCTTCTGAGATACGAAAAAAAAAAAATTCGAACATGCTGCATTTTTTAATGTCGTTTTTTAAAATGTCGTTTTTCGGGTTGTAAAAAATGATCGTGTGTGGGCTAAAACGACGTTTTAAACCCGCGCATGCCCAGAAGCGAGTTATGAGATGGGAGCGCTCGTTCTGGTAAAACTACCGTTCATAATGGAGTAAGCACATTCATCACTCTGTAACAGACAGAAATGCGCGAATCGTCTTTTACTAACAGGGAATCGGCTAAAAGCAGCCCAAAGGCGAATAGAACTTCCCCTTCAGAGTGCCGTCGTACGTGTTGTACGTCACCGCGCTTTGTTCATAATTTTTTTAAAACGATGGTGTGTGGGCAACATCGTTTTTAATGATGAAGTAGGAATAACGTCGTTTTTTGAACATGCTGAAAAATTTCGGTTTTTTTTTCATGCCGAAAAACGACTGTGTGTACGCGGCATCACTCTTCGGGCCCCGGCTACTACTGGATGGGGAGCAGAGGAAGATCACTCCGCCAGGGAAGGCAAGGAGATAGGCAGGCGGCTGGCCAGGATTTGAGCTAAGGCAGAAGAACATGCGAGCGAAGCTGAATGGGCATGCGCCCGAAACTGAAGAAATATTCCCTCCGCTCCGACCAGAACATGATCATCAGGAGGGGGCACAGATAATGGGAAAAATACAACCCCCCTATGCTAATAGGCACGGCGGAGCGCGGGGGGGGGGGGGTTTAATTCTAATTTTATTATTTTAATTCTGCACTGATTGTCTTTGAAATTGCCCCTGCCCCCTATTAAATCCAATCTGGGGACAAAACCAGGGACAGACTTAGTCCGGGGACAGTGTCCTCAATCAGGGGACTGTCCCCTGAAACTGGGGATGTCTGGTCACCCTACTCTATAGGTCAATCTAAAACTGCAAATTTGCTCTATTGGTGGCTCTGTTGGCATCCTACCATCTGGCATCCTTCAATTGAAAAAGTCCTGGCCAAAAAGCGCCTGCATCCAATCAGATGCAGCCGCTGTTTGGGTTTTTGTTTTTTTTTACAGACGTGGCCAGCTGTCAGAATACAATTGCTTCAGTGGGAGATTCATCCATCTGCGCTGTTTAGCATTGATGGAGGAATCTGTTACATTTCAAAGCTGTGGTGGCCCATCCATAAAGGGCGCACAGGCGCCGCCTCCCCTATACAAACGTTCGGCCCCCTGATCTAAATATCAGTGTTGCTGGACCATGGATTTCAATGCGGGGTGGGTGTTTTTTTTTAGCACCAGAGGCTCTAATAGGCTTCAAAAAAGGGAGAGCTTGGAGCGCAGACCATTGCGTTCCGAGCCCACCCAGTTCTGTGACCATAGCTAATGAATTTTCGCTATTATCACACTAAAGTTCTTCCCCGCCAATCTGGAGGCAGGTCTGTGAGACCTGTTTCCTGATTGGCCAAAGCGTCAGGCGATCCTATTGGATGCCTAGCAGTTTGGCAGAAGACACACGGCAGAGAAAGCTAGAGGAGCAGACACCAGAGGCGACGCGGCCCCTGCCTGCACTCCAAGAGAGGATACCACAGCCCCGCCACACGGGCGGGAAAGTCCCGGGCCGCACCAACCACACGTGGGGGACTTTGTTTGCCACCCCCCAAATAAGAACCCACCAGCCACCACTGACTCCAGGTATGGATTTTATTGCATAGTTATATTGCTCTATCTTGGACCATAAAACCTGGAAGATGATAGGTTTCTATGCATAGCGCACCAGGTTTGACACTCTTTAGTTTCAGTAAATCAACCCCCCTTATGTTCATTGAGAAAAATGTCATTCTGTGAATGGCACCCTTGCTGAGAGAGGAGCCCTGAGTGGTCATTATGTACCAGGGCAAACGCTAGGCATGGAACCTGGAAGACAACAGCTATCACCAGGGCTGGACTGGGACAGAAATTTGGCCCTGGACTTCATCCAGACTGGCCCACTTTGACAGGTCTCTCCCATGGCGGCCGGACAACTCCTGCACCTCCCCCCCACCACACAAGCCCCCTCTCCCCCTTCACTAGCCGTTCTACTTTATTAGAGTACTGGTACTCTTATAGGCGCAGTACCAGTGGGGAAGCTAGACATTATTTCACCCGGGCCAAAGAATCAGTTTGGTGCCCCCCCTTATGGGACAAGATTAGGCAGAAGTGAGAAACTCCCAGACCATAGCTGTTGAGTCAGCTGTCTGTTCCATCCCCCCATGCTCCTCTGTCATCCCCCCTGCTCCTCTGGTCCTCCCAATGCCTCTTTGTTCCCCCCCTGGTGAGTGTTGCGGGGAGGAAGAGGAGGTGAGCGCTGCGGGAAGGGAAAGACAGAGGAGCAGAGGGGGCGGCGTTCCGCTGTCACTGAAGCTGGCCCACTGAGCCATCGGCCCACCGGGAAACTCCCTGTAGTCCCAATGGCCAGTCCATCCCTGGCTATCACTGTAGTAGATGTAACTACTGTAGTGATTTTCACCGACCACAGGGATCCCACAGGTTTGACAAATGCATAGTTACATTGTCCCAGGCTGTACCAGTGTAACTATGCAATAAAATCCATACCTGGAGTTCAGCTTTAATTGTTCAGCCTACAGTTGGAACAAAAAAAAATCTATGTGCGTATGGCTGATGTCGTGGGGAGGCCTGGCACTGCTTGGAGCAATCTGGTTGTTCACAACTTAATGTCACAAGAGCACTACTGCTTGACAAATCGTACTATTGTTGAGTTTGTTTTCCACCTTGTTTCTCCTGCTCAATATAAATTGATAAGCTGCTTGGCATTACCTTTTCATACATTTATGAAAAGACATGGCATTCCTGGGAAAGTCGAATACTTAAAGCTGATCTTTACCCTCTTCAGTCACTTTACATCGTTTTCCTCCTCCCTTCTCCTGTTACACAATCAAACATTGCTTCTTGTAGACGGATATTGCATTGTGCATTCCAGGAGGTTTTGGGGCAATCTATAGGACATGCACATCATCGGCTGTCTCTTTCTGGTTCTTCCAGCTGCCCCCCGATGTTGCAGCGCAGTGCATGTATGTCATTTGGGGGGTGGTTGCAACATAGGTGTGCGCACAGGGTGTGCCAGGTGTGCCTGGGCACACCCTAATCACCTTGTCTACTGCAAATGCCCCCTGTTTGGACCCATTATATTTCACCAAAGCCCCCTAATGGGGCTCCTAAAAAAAAATCTGGAAAAAAAACTAATAAAAAAATTGTAAATAATAATACAAATATATATATTTTTTAAATAATTTAAAAAATAATTTAAAAAAATAAAATTGTAAAAAATAATAAAAAATGAAATTGTAAAAATAAAAACTACTAACTCTATCCACTGCCCCACTGACACCAAACTCTGCCCTACTGACATTGTCCACTGTTCTACTGACACCATCAATATATACTGTATACACGTATATGTGTTTGAGCTTTGGGGTGCACACCCTAATGCAATAGGCTGCGCACACCTATGGGTTGCAAGAACCCCGAGGAGACACCTGATCCCCTGATGATGTGCATGAACAAATTTACCCAATTGTATAACTCAGAGGTCTACCTACAAACAAAGGTCAAGTTTACTGTCCTTCTGACTTGGGTGCCCGGGCTGTGGTCAGTGAGAATAGAAAATGTCCCAACTTCAGCGGGAGTAGACAATTTCTCAGGCTTGGTGGTATTTGGGAGTAAAAAAATTATATTGTAACTGTGGTCAGTAGGAGGAGGAATAGTGGACCATCATTGGGATTAGTTGGAAGAATAGTGCCCCATCATTTGTGTCAGAGGGAGGAATAGTGGTCCATCTTTGGTGTGAGTGGGAGAAATAGTGGCCCATCATTGGTGCCAGTGGTTGGAATAGTACTCCATTATTGGTGTCAGTGAGAGGAATAGTGGCCCATCATTGATGTCAGTGAAAGGAATAGTACTCCATCATTAGTTTCAGTGGTAGGAATAGTGGCTCATCAATGGTGTCAGTGAAAAGAATAGTGGCACAACGTCACTAGTGTCAGAAGGAGGAATAGTGGCCCATCATTGATGTCAGTGGAAGTTATAGTGCTCTATCATTGGTGTCAGTGGGAGGAATAGTGTCCCATCATTGGTGTTAGTGAAAGGAATAGTGCTCCATCATTGGTGTCAGTGGGAACAATAGTGGCCCATCATTGATGTCAGTGAAAGGAATAGTACTCCATCTTTAGTGTCAGGCCGCGTACGAGGTGGACCGAGGTTCACTTTCATCCGTGTGTATAGCCCATCGTTCTGTTTTCCTTCGGTCCAAAATTTTAAAATATGCTTCAAAATCGAACCGATGGACCGCTGCCCAATCGGTCCAAACCGACGGTTAGTACAGAAAAGCATTGGTTCAAAACCCACGCATGCTCAGAATCAAGTCGACGCATGCTTGGAAGCATTGAACTTCGTTTTATTCAGCACGTCGTGTGTTTGATGTCACCGCGTTCTGACCCGATCGGTTTTTGGAACGATGGTGTGTGCGCACATCAGACCATCAGACACTTCAGCGGTGAACCGATGGAAATGGCCCGTTGGACCATTCTCATCGGTTTGGAACGACCGTGTGTACGCGGCCTCAGTGGTAGGAATAGTGGCTCATCAATGGTGTCAGTGGAAGCAATAGTGGCACGTCATTGGTGTCAGTGGGAGAAATAGTGGCCCATCACTAGTGTCAGAAGGAGGAATAGTGGTCCGTCATTGATGTCAGTGAAAGTTATAGTGCTCTATCATTGGTGTCAGTGGGAGGAATAGTGTCCCATCATTGGTGTTAGTGGAAGGAATAGTGCTCCATCATTGGCATCAGTGCGAGAAATAGTGGCTCATCATTGGTGTCAGTGGAAGAATTAGTGCCTCATATCAGTGGGAGGAATAGTGCCTTATTGTTTGTGTCAGCAAAAGGAATAGTACCACATCCTTGGTGTCAGTGAAAGAAATTGTGCCACATCCTTGGTGTCAGAGAGAGAAATAGTTTCTCATATTAGTGGGAGGAAGAATGCCCTAAGATCAAGTTAAAGGGAAGAAAGGGACCCCAAGCAGCCAACGGGCCACAGTTTGGAGACCACTGGTCTTAACTGATAGCTAATAAATAGGTACCCTCTACACAGCTCATTATGAGGAGTTGTTCAGGATAATTTCATAAAACTGGAACCAGACAGAGTACATTGAGAAGAAAAATTCAGCAACAATAATTGGTCTGCACCACCAAAGGGTGTAGACTCAGCTGCTGCTATAATATACTGACTACAATAATAAAGTATATAAAGTAAACACTGTAAGTACAACCCAACAGGACTTCACACCTGAGATAAGCTGACAAATAAGTATGATTTTTAGTAATGAAGGAAAAAAAACTAAACCTACACCTTGTCGCTTCCAGATATCCCCCCCCCCCCCTCCTCCTCCAACCTGTAACTGGAAAGTGAAAGGAGAAGTAGTTGTTTGAGGAGTACATCTTACTTTCACTCTGCTATCTCCTCCTATCAGCATACTCGCTGTCAGCACATGTGTACTGCAGCACACCTGATTTGCCCCTTGTACTGCTTCTTCCATCCCCAGTCTAAGCTGTACTGCACAGGGACTGCAAGAGGCAAATACCAAGTAAAATTCTGGTATCCCACTTGCATTTAAAAAAATTAATTTAATGATATAAATAGTAAATATAGACCTGTTTTAATGTGTGTCTTTTATATCTGTCTGGTGCTCGGATCAAAGTTTATTACGGATCTAGGTGCCCCGAGTACAAGTTGGATGTCTGGATTTGCAGGTGCACTTTAAACCTATCAGTTTTATTCCAGTCACACTAAAGAGAGCACTGAGTTGGCACAAATCCACACAAAAGACAAATGCAAACACTGCAAAGCAAAAACACTGAAGGATAAAGAACTGGAAAATTATAGTGAAGAGATCTTTTCTCAATATTACTTTTGATATTATCATCTGACAAAATATTATTCACAAGTAATGGTTACAATGTAATATAAATACAGTCACATGAGCCGGGAGACATGCATTTCTACACCAGTTTTATATAATATCTATCATTTATTTATGATTGTAATAGTGTCTGTGTGTGTGTGTATATTGTAAGGGGTTAGCTCGGTAACGGGGTGTGTGGCCCCTTGGATGGGTTCACCACACACTGAATTTATACAGACTGGCAGTCGAAGACGGTTGAAAACAAAGGGCCAAATCCACAGCCCCGCAGCGCAACGTAACTTAAGTGATTTACACTGCCGCAAATTTCCTAAGTTAGGTATCGATCCACAACACACTTACCTGGAAATTTGCGGCGGTGTAACTCAAATCCGTCCGGCGCAAGGCGTGCCGAATCTAATGGGGCGAGTCCCATTTAAATTAGGCGCGCTCCCGCGCCGGACGTACTGCGCATGCTCCGTCGGGTAACTTACCCGACGTGCATTGCGCTAACTGACGTCGCTCCGACGTCATTTGCTTAGACGTTAACGTAAATGGCGTCCAGCGCCATTCACGAACATCTTACGCAAACGACGTAGAGTTTAAAATTTCGACGCGGGAACGACGGCCATACTTAATAGGGCTTAGTCAAATAGGACTCAGCCCTATTTTTACGCGGCGTAACTCGACGTAAACGACGTAGATTTAGCGCGACGGGCCCGTCGGAACGTTCATGGATCGCCGTAAGTGTTCATTTGCATATTCTAGGCCGGCCGCAATGGCCTCGCCACCTAGCGGCCGGCCTAGAATTGCATCCTTAAGATCCGACAGTGTAATTCAATTACACATGTCGGATCTTCTGCCTATCTATGGTAAACTGATTCTGTGGATCAGTTCCAAAGATAGAAACAGGGATAAGACGGCGTATCAGTAGATACGCCGGCGTATCCCTTTTGTGGATTACCCCCATAGTTCTTGGTTTATTTTTCCATCTTGCTGGAAAACAATTGCAAGCATCCAAACAGCATAAACAAAATCAAACATAAAATAAATCCTAGCCACTTTGGGCGTCTACCTTCCACACAGGAACCTATCTATGAAGTCTAACACAGCCTACTGCTGGGTAGACAGTGCTGGTCATACAGCACAAAACAATAGTCTTTTGATTTTTATCACACAGAAAAATCAATCCTCTCCTCACCTCCACATAAGACCTTCTGGCACTGCTCTCCTTACTCACACAGACTCAGGATGATGCAGCCAATTAGTGGTAATCGCCTGGATTACTTATAGAGGCCTTAATTGCCTCATTCCGAACAGCTGAAGTTTTTCAACGGCCTTTAGCCTTTCTCTGGCTACGTTTGTAGCCGACGCCCGATAACCATCTGTGTATCGTCTAAACAAGGCAGAAATGTATGTCCCATCAGTGACAGATTTACCTGACTTCCTGTCACTATATATATATATATATATATATATGTATACACGTATACAGTATCTCACAAAAGTGAGTACACCCCTCACATTTTTGCTGTCCCCTCAAAATAACTCAACACACAGCCATTAATGTCTAAACCGCTGGCAACAAAAGTGAAAATGTCCAAATTGGGCCCAAAGTGTCAATATTTTGTGTGGCCACCATTATTTTCCAGCACTGCCTTAACCCTCTTGGGCATGGAGTTCACCAGAGCTTCACAGGTTGCCACTTTAGTCCTCTTCCACTTCACCATGATGACATCACGGAGCTGGTGGATGTTAGAGACCTTGCGCTCCTCCACCTTCCGTTTTGAGGATGCCCCACAGACACTCAATAGGGTTTAGGTCTGGAGACATGCTTGGCCAATCCATCACCTTTACCCTCAGCTTCTTTAGTAAGGCAGTGGTTGTCTTGGAGTTGTTTGGGGTCGTTATCATGTTGGAATACTGCCCTGCGGCCCAGTCTCCGAAAGGAGGGGATCATGATCTGCTTCAGTATGTCACAGTACATGTTGGCATTCATGGTTCCCTCAATGAACTGTAGCTCCCCAGTGCCGGAAGCACTCATGCAGATCCAAACCATGACACTCCCACCACCATGCTTGACTGTGGACAAGACACACTTGTCTTTGTACTCATCACCGGGTTGCCGCCTTACACACTTGACACATCTGAACAAAATAAGTTAATCTTGGTTTCATAGGACCACAGGCAGGGGCAGCTGGTGCTCAAAATTTTTGGGGGGGCGCAAACAAACGGAAAAAAACAATTGCAGCCTCACTGTGCCCATCAAATACAGCCACTGTGCCCATCAAATGCAGCCACTGTGCCCATCAAATGCAGCCACTGGGCCCATCAAATGCAGCCACTGGGCCCATCAAACGCAGCCACTGTGCCATCAATTGTCACCACTGTGCCATGCCATCAAACACAGCCACTGTGCCATGCCATCAAACGCAGCCACTGTGCCATCAATTATCACCACTGTGCCATGCCATCAAACACAGCCACTGTGCCAGGCCATCAAATGCAGCCACTGTGCCATCAATTGTCACCACTGTGCCATGCCATCAAACACAGCCACTGTGCCATCAATTGTCACCACTGTGCCATGCCATCAAATGCAGCCACTGTGTCATGCCATCAAACGCAGCCACTGTGCCATTAATTGTCACCACTGTGCCATGCCATCAAACGCAGCCACTGTGCCATGCCATCAAACGCAGTTACTGTGCCCATCAATTGTCGCCACTGTGCCATGCCATCAAACGCAGCCACTGTGCCATCAATTGTCACCACTGTGCCATGCCATCAAACGCAGCCACTGTGCCCATCAATTGTCGCCACTGTGCCCTTTAATTGTCGCCACTGTGCCCTTTAATTGTCGCCACTGTGCCAATTGATGCCACTGTGCCAATTGATGCCACTGTGCCCTTTAATTGTCGCCATCAGAGTCATTGGAAAAATACCCCTTAAATGTTGGTCAGTGGGAAGAATGTCATCCTTACAATAAACTAAAAAAGTTGGTGTAATGCTGCTGGCTCTACCAAGTGGCATTGGACAAGGAATTATGCAGGCACCATTGTATGGGAGGTCAATTAGCCACAGCGCAAGGAACCTCTAGCAATATCTGGAGGAACCCTAGCGTTCCACTCATAGGTGTGCGCAGCCTATTGCATTAGGGTGTGCACTCCAAAGCTCAAACACACACATTACCAATCGCTCACTGTGTTCATTCAAAAAGTGAAGAGGTCAGTAAATTACATATTTACCAGCCCCTTGCCCCATTCAACCTAATACATCCCTGCAGCAACAGCCGCTTGAAGAGGAGGGACGCGGGAGGAAAGGGCAGTAGGAGGGATCTATGCTGCACAGAGTGATTAGGGTGTGCCTGGGCACACCTGGGACACCCTGTGCGCACGCCTATGGTTCCACTGTAGCCTGGTTGAGAATGGCTGCCGTAAAGTTTACAGAGCGGGCCCAAGACATTATGGGAGGTCCGAGTCATCAGATGGAGATGTGTACCCACTTGTATTGTGCAGATGCTCAAGGTGGGAGTGCCTGAGAAGTGGTGTAAGGTTGCCAGCTACTGCATAGGACATCTAAAGCCAAGAAGGTTAGTATTAAGAAACCTTAAGGCCGGATTCACACTAGTGCGGTGCGAATTTCAGCTCTCTTATCTCTGCAGAGAGATAAGAAAACTGTTCAGCAGATCAGCTCCGTTTTACATGCGAATTTGGAGACCTGGAAGAGGGGAGGGGGTAATGCTGTATCCTGGCCTAGGCCAACAAGGCCCAGGTCTAGGGCAGCACTTTGCAGGGGGGGCAGCATGGAAAGAGTCCCCGCCGGAGTGCAAGCTGCTTCTAATTCTGACTGTCCTATCAGCCTGGAACACAAACCTTCCTCACTGTGCTCTATTTTTCTGCTGCACCATTGCCATGGTTATATCTTCTTCCTCTCCATAAAATGATCAGAAATGTGTGCTTAAATTAGAACTATAGGATGGAGTAAGGGGGGGTTAGAGCCCCTGTCAGTTTATTTTTTACCATCCCTGTCCCATTGCAGAGATTTCCCTTCACTTCCTGCCCTATAGCCAAACAGCAAGTGAGAGGAAATTTATGCAAATTAAGGGAATCCATTGCCCCCGGCCCTCAGAACTAGTGTCCCTACTCAAAAATGTCAGGGCGGGTCTTAAACAGGAAGGGGTGGGTCATATTTAAATTAGGGGGTGCACAAGTTTAGTCAGGCCTAGGGCAGCACAAAACCTAAATACACCTGTGGGAAGGGGGAAGTGTATTGAGGTGAATGAGAGAAATCCTGAAGAGAAATGAACACATGTGCGAATCAGATGCGTGCCCATAGAAGATAATGGGCCTGAATTCGCACCTGAGCCGCTCCGCAATGCCTAGAAAACGCACACGTTTTTTCGGCAATGCGCAGTGCGAATGCATCGCACATATGTGAACCAGCCTCATTGAAATCAATGTATTTTATAATGTTATGCGAATTGGATGCGGTTTAATCCGCAACCAATTCACATACGTGTGAACCCGGCCTTAAAGAAAATCACATTCCACACACCTACCAGGGACATGGCCTAATAGACTAGAGGATTTTCATGGGAGGGTTTATTTATACGATAATAATGTATAACATGCTAAAGAGGCATTTAAAGATAAAGTCTTTCAGTTCACAAAATCTGGAAGATTTCCAGGAAAATCTCTTGAAAAACGGAGACACCAGATTATTATTTTTTCATGAACAATGGTAGAATTGAATCTTTGACACCAGGGTAGCAAAAACTGCTATATTGCTGCAACTTGCAACCTGTCCAAATCCATCCACTACCACTAAAGCTACATCCAGGGCCACCATCAGGAATTATGGGCCCCCTGGTGCAGAGACCCGATGGGGGAGTGCTGCCACCTGAAATTATGAAGCGGGGGGGGGGGGGCTGCCGCGAATTGAGAAGAAATAAAGAAAAATATATATAAAAAAAGGGAGGTAGCCATCCGCGGCCTTGGGGACCTCTCGGCCCATTAATGAAAAGAAAAAAAAGAAAGAAAAAATATATATATTTTTTTTTAAAAAGGGGGGTGCCATCTGGGGCCCTGGGGACCTCTGAGCCCTATATATATATATATATATATATACACAAATTATTATTATTTTTTATAAAAAGGAATTACAAAAAAAGTGGGGTTGCCAACCCGGGACCTCTGGGCCCTTTAATTAAAAAAAAAAAGAAACCTCTGGGACCTTTAATACAAAATAAATAAAAAAAAATATATAAAAAAAGAAAAATAAACATTTATAAAAAAGAAAAAGGGGGAGTTTCCATCCAGGGCCCTGGGGACCTCAGGGCCCCTTAAAAATATATATATATTATTAAAGGGCTCAGAGGTCCCCAGGGCCCCATATGGCAAACCCCCTTTTTTTATAAATGTTTATTTTTTTATTTTTGTTTATATATATATATATATATATATATATATATATATATATATATATATATATATATATATATATATATATATATATAAAAAGAACTAAAAAGAAAAAAAAAGAAATAAAATAATATAATTTTTTTTTTTTTTTAGAAAAAAAAAGGGGGTTGTCATCCGGGGCCCTGGGGATCTCCGTGCCCCTGGGGACCTCCGGACCCCTAAAAAAAAATTGTCCCTTTAATAAAAAATAAAATAAAAATATATTATAAAAATAAAATAAAAAAAAGGGGTGGTTGCCATCCGGGGCCCTGGGGACCTCCGGACCTCTAAAAAAAAAAAAAAAAAATTGTCCCTTTAATAAAAAATAAAATAAAAATATATTAAAAAAATATATTTTTTTATAAAAAATAAATAAAAATGTTTTTTTTTTTTTTTTAAAGGGGGTTGCCATCCGGGCCCCTTACAGGTGTACTGCCTGTACCCCCCTGATGGCGGCCCTGGCTACATCTTCTATTTCTTAGACGCATTACTATCCATACTCCGTCCTCACCTGCTGGCATTTATTTTGGCTCCAGGCACATTGCAAAATGTAGGTTTTGTGTTTTTCTGAAAGAGATCCAAAGGGGTTAAGATCAGTCGCTTCCAATGCAACTTTTGATGTTTGTAAAATGATTGCCGTTCTGGGGCACTCATCCATTTTTTTTTCCTCTAGAAAGCTTCAGTTTTAATGTCAATTTATTCCTAGGCCTTTCTATTAAAATCAGTAACTATGGAGACAATCTTTTTTGTGCTAATTCGTCAGAAAACTATTCATCCTGAAAGGTGCGAGATGAAAAACATGAAGTATGAGGGGCATTTTTATATTATTGATTTAAAGGGACACAGCAAGCAAAATGTGTCAGTCATATTTATACTTGAACACGGCTTTTGCAACAGCACAGCTGTCAGCGCAGTGCGTTAAATATTTTGAACCAAGTCTCAACTTTGCGTTTAAAGTAGTTGTAAAGCCAAGGCATTTTTTACTTTAACGCATTTCCTGCATTAGGGTAAAAAATGTCCCAGTAGCAGTATCTCCTCCTCAGCCCCTTATATTTCCTCACCCAATCCAGCACTGAGCCCATCTGTAGAGGTTCTCTCCTATCTCCCCACTCCCACATGCTTTGCCCAGGCAGCAGGAGCCGTTATCAATCAAAGCCTGAAAGTGGAGGGCGGGGGAAAGTTAGACGCACAGAGCCTGGCTCAGTTCAAGCCCACATCATTGGAGAAGAGAAAATGCCTAGAGTAGGGGTCAGAAACCTTTTTCCACTTAAGGGCCAGTTTCAATGTATGTGAATGCATGGAGGGCCGCATTCACCTGATAATAAATGAAGAAAACATTACACAGCCCCCTCACCTCTGGACCCCTTTACATTACCCAGCCCACACCTTTGGACCCCTTTACATTACACAGCCACCGCACCTCTGGACCCCTTTACACTACACAGCCCCCCATCTCTGGACCCCTTTACACTACACAGCCCCCTCATCTCTGGACCCCTTTACATTACCCAGCCCACACCTTTGGACCCCTTTACATTACACAGCCCCCACCTCTGGACCCCTTTACATTACCCAGCCCACACCTTTGGACCCCTTTACATTACACAGCCCCCTCACCTCTGGACCCCTTTACACTACACAGCCCCCGCACCTCTGGACCCTTTTACATTACACCGCCCCTGTACCTCTGGACCCCTTTCTATTACACAACCCCCCACCTCTGGACCCCTTTACACTACACAGCCCCCTACCTCTGGACCCCTTTACATTACACAGCCCCTGCACCTCTGGACCCCTTTACATTACACAATCCCCCACCTCTGGACCCCTGTACACTACACAGCCCACCACCTCTGGACCCCTTTACATTACACAGCCCCTGTACCTCTGGACCCCTTTACATTACACAGCCCCTGTACCTCTGGACCCCTTTACATTACGCAGCCCCCATGCACATCACACAGCCCCCTCCTCACAGCTGTGTAAGCACAGAGGGATGGGGCGATTACAAAAAAACATTGTCTTATTTTACTTTTTTTTCTTTACACTGGAGAAGACGTAGTCTCAGCAGGAGGGATTCCCCTGACAGCACTGACTGTGTTGGGGGAATCATGCAAATTTATTTTGCAGGAAACATGTTTACACTGTCTATGGCCTGCCATGGGCCTCTTGGCTGCTTCTCTGATGAATGCTCTCCTTGCCCGGCCTGTCAGTTTAGGTGGACAGTCATGTCTAGGTAGGTTTGCAGTTGTGCCATGCTATTTCCATTTTCCAGATGATGGATTGAACAGTAACAAGTGAGATGTTCAAAGCTTGGGATATTTGTTTTACAACCTAACCCTGCTTTAAACGTCTCCATAACTGTATCCCTGACCTGTCTGGTGTGTTCCTTGGCCTTCATGAAGCTGTTTGTTCACTAAGGTTCTCAAACAAATCTATGGGGGCTTTACAGAACAGCAATATTTATACTGAGATTAAATTACACACAGGTGGACTCTATTTACTAATTAGGTATCTTCTGAAGGCAATTGGTTCCACAAGACTTTTAGTTAGGGGTATCACAGTAAAGGGGGCCGAATACAAATGCACGCCACACTTTTCAGATATCTATTTGTAAAAAAAATTGAAAACCATTTATAAGTTTCCTTCCACTTCACAATTATGTGTCTCTTTGTGTTGGTCTATCGCATTAAATCCCAATAAAATACATTTACGTTTTTGGTTGTAACATGACATAATGTGGAAAATGTCAAGGGGTATGAATACTTTTTCAAGGCACTGTATATCCTGCTGTACATTCACATCAGTCCCTGCCCTTGAGGAGCTTACAATCTAACATCCCCATCACACATGTACACATTAGGGCCAATTTAGATATGAGACAATTATTCTACCAGCATGTCTTTGGAGTGTGTGCAATCTCCATGCAGATAGTGTCCTAGCCAAGGTTCGAACCAATTGCCTCAGTGCTGGAAGGCAGAATTGATACCGTATTTGCCGGCGTATAAGGCGACTGGGCGTAGAAGACGACCCCCTAATTTTCCAGCCAATTTTGGTTTTGGGATATACTCGCTGTATAAGACGAGTCCGACCCCCTTCCTGACAGGAACAACCGTTGACAGGAACAGGCTTTATTCAGCTTTTTTCAAATCTCACTGTGCCATTGCATGCCTCACTGTGCCATTACATGCTTCACTGTGCCATTACATGCCTCACTTTGCCATTGCATGCCTCACTGTGCCCTTACATGCCTCACTGTGCCCTTACATGCCTCACTGTGCCAGTGCATACCTCACTGTGCCATTGCATACCTCACTGTGCCATAATGGCACAGTGAGGTATGCAATGGCACAGTGAGGTATGCACTGGCACAGTGAGGCATGTAAGGGCACAGTGAGGCATGTAAGGGCACAGTGAGGCATGCAATGGCACAGTGAAGCATGTAATGGCACTGCCATTACATGCTTCACTGTGCCATTACATGCCTCACTGTGCCATTACATGCTTCACTGTGCCAACATGCCTCACTTTGCCATTACATGCCTCAATGTGCCCTTACATGCTGCCAGTGCATGCCTCACTGTGCCATTACATGCCTCACTGTGCAATTACCTGCCTCACTGTGCCATTGCATTCTTCACTGTGCCATTGCATACCTCACTGTGCCATTACATGCCTCACTGTGCCATTACATGCTTCACTGTGCCAACATGCCTCACTGTGCCATTACATGCCTCACTGTGCCATTGCATGCCTCACTGTGCCCTTACATGCCTCACTGTGCCCTTACATGCCTCACTGTGCCAGTGCATGCCTCACTGTGCCATTGCATGCCTCACTGTGCCATTACCTGCCTCACTGTGCCATTACATGCCTCACTGTGCCATTACATGCCTTATTGTGCCAATACATGCCTCACTGTGCCAATACATGCCTCACTGTGCCAACATGCCTCACTGTGCCATTACATGCCTCACTGTGCCATTACATGCCTCGCCTCGACGATCCAATACCTTATTCCTGACATGCAGTCTCAGTCAGACTGCGGGCGTCCATTGTTCAAAAGCCGCGCCTTCTCCTCGTGCTGTTCCGTGATAGGCAGAACACTCAGTTTCCCAGCAGAGCTCCCCCTATGACGGATGTCCTTTTGTCTGAGGATTCAGACGAGAGGACATCAGTAACACGGAACAGCATAAGGAGGAGGCGCGGCTTTTGAACAATGGATGCCCGCAGTCTGACTGAGACTCTGCATACAGGTACCAGCGTATAAGACGACCCCTGAGTTTTGAGGCATATCTTTAAGTATAAAAGGTCATCTTATATGCCGGAAAATATGGTAACCACTAAGCATTCAGCCTATGTGATCCTTTAGCAATCTAGGCCTCAGATTTCATTCTTGCAGGGACAAATGAGAAAATAAGAGATAAAACTGAATTGCATACCACGTCTCGGTGGCTTGAACATGACCATACATGACCCAAACTTTGCAAGAAACGTAACCTACACCGATGGGATCCATACTGGAAATTGCAGCGATGCTCCATGCTGAGGTAGCTGCATGTTCTGCATGCTGGATCATTTAAGTTCATTGCAGACTAGAGGACATTTATTTCAATATCTATCATGAATTAAAGGGGTTGTAAAGGTACAATTTGTTTTCCAAAATAGCTTCCTTTACCTTAGTGCAGTCCTCCTTCACTTACCTCATCCTTCCATTTTGCTTTTAAATGTCCTTATTTCTTCTGAGAAATACTCACTTCCTGATCTTCTGTCTGTAACTCCACACAGTAATGCAAGGCTTTCTCCCTGGTGTGGAGTGTCGTGCTCGCCCCCTCCCTTGGACAACAGGAGAGTCAAGACGCTCTCTACGTTGCAGATAGAGAAATGAGCTGGGTGTTAGTGGACGTCCTGACTCTCCTGTAGTCCAAGGGAGGGGTGAGCACGACACTCCACACCAGGGAGAAAGCCTTGCATTACTGTGTGGAGTTACCAACAGAAGAACAGGAAGTGAGGATTTCTCAGAAGAAATAAGGACATTTAAAAGCAAAATGGAAGGATGAGGTAAGTGAAGGAGGACTGCACTAAGGTAAAGGAAGCTATTTAGGAAAAATAAATTGTACCTTTACAACCCCTTAAAATGTTGAAATGGACTTGATAGGTCAAAGAGTAAAAAAAAAATGAGTTGATATCTTATCTCACAGTTCCATAAAGACATTGGCCCAGATTCTCATACATTTACGTTACACCGCCGCAGGTTTACAGGTTTACAGCCTGATTCTCAGAACACTTACCTGTAAACTTGCGTATCGTTAAATCGCTCGGCGCAAGCCCGCCCAATTCAAATGGGGCGGGCACCATTTAAATTAGGCGCGCTCCCGCGCCGAGCGTACTGCGCATGCTCCATCGGGTAAATTACCCGACGTGCATTGCGCTAAATGACGTCGCCCCGACGTCATTTGCTTAGACGATAACGTAAAAAATGGTGTCCAGCGCCATTCACGGACGTCTTACGCAAACAACGTAATTTTTACAAATTTCGATGCGGGAACGACGGCCATACTTAACATTGGTTGCCCCTCATAATAGCAGGGGCAACCTTACGCGTTGCTTAGTCTACGTAAACGTCATAAAATGTCAGCGTCGACGTGCGTATGTTCGGGAATCTTGCGTAATTACCTAATTTGCATAGACGACAGGGAAAACGACGATGCGACACCTAGCGGCGGAAAAAAAAAATTGCATTTAAGATCTGACAGCGTAAGAGCCTTACACCTGTCAGATCTAATGGGTATCTATGCGTAACTGATTCTAAGAATCAGTCGCATAGATACCCGGGGCCAGATGAGGAGTTACGACGGCGCAAATGGTGTTGCGCCGTCGTAACGCCATTGAGAATCTGGGCCTCTAAGAACAACCAATTAGAATCCTTCTCTCATTTTCAGATCTGTACTGCATAAATGACAGGTGTAACCTAATTGGTTGCTCTGTGCAACAACATTAGTCCCCAAAAAGAAGCATTAAATAACTCCTAGCGTCCTTTTAATGCCCTTCTGATTTGCTCTTTAATAGCTGGATTCACGTAGGGCGGCGTATGTTTGAGCCGGCGTAGCGTATCGTATTTACGCTACGCCGCCGTAAGTTAGAGAGGCAAGTGCTGTATTCACAAAGCACTTGCGTCCTAAGTTACGGCGGCGTAGCGTAAATGTGCCGGGCTAAGCGTGCCGAATTCAAATTGTGACGAGGTGGGCGTGTTTTATGCAAATGAATCGTGACCCGACGTGATTGACGTTTTTTACGAACGGCGCATGCGCCGTCCGTGGACATATCCCAGTGCGCATGCTCCAAATTACGCCGCAAATACATATTGGTTTCGATGTGAACGTAAATTACGCCCAGCCCCATTCACGGACAACTTACGCAAACGACGTAAAAAATTCAAAATTCGACGCGGGACCGACGTCCATACTTAACATTGGCTAGGCCAGCTTTTTGTTGGACTAACTTTATGCCTAAAAACGCCTTACGTAAGCGGCGTATCTTTACTGCGACGGGAAAGCGTACGTTCGTGAATAGGCGTATCTCGCTGATTTAGGCATTCTAGGCGTAAATCAGCGTTCACGCCCCTAGCGGCCGGCTGAAATAGAAAGCTAAGATACAACAGCGCAGGCCGTCGTATCTTAGCTATATTTAAGTGTATCTCGTTTTGAGAATACACTTAAATATACGACGGCTTAGATTCAGAGTTACGACGGCGTATCTACTGATACGCCGGCGTAACTCTTTCTGAATCTAGCTATAAGTTTTTTCAGAAGTAAAGTGTGCCTAACATATTTTTTGAATTTACTGTTAAATATTACACCCTGATGGCTGTCAATGTCTCAATACACTGTGAGGCCTCGTACACACGACCGAGGAACTCGACGGGCGAAACACATCGTTTTGCTCGTCAAGTTCCTTGTGAAGCCGTCGAGAAACTCGACAAGCCAATTTTCTCCATTCCCGTCAAGGAAATAGAGAACTTGCTCTCTTTTTGGCTCGTCGAGTTTCTCGGCAGTTTCCTCAACGAAAATGTACACAAGACCGGTTTCCTTGGCAAAAAAATATCTCCCAGCAAGTTTCTTGCTGGTTTTTGCCGAGAAACTCGGTCGTGTGTACGAGGCCTGATGCTCGGAGAACCTTTTCATGCGGTTGTGGACTGCAACTGAGCTCTGATATTGCTATGTTACTACAATGTAATCACTTGGCCTTACTACTATCCTCATACTTAATTAATCCGTGAAGGCATATTAATGAAAATGACTGCTACTGAGGTACATTTTTTTAATTTTAAGGTCTTTTGCTTTCTAAGTAATATTTCATATGTAATGTGTAGCTCTTTGGAGGAGTTGGGGCCATTTATAAGGCTCCCAATATCACACTACGGAATGATAAGGTGAGTGGGTAATGTTATGGATCCACAGGCGGTTCAGGTCAGTGGAAAGGTCAGGTAGGGTCACTAGGTGGCAGAAGTTCAGCCTATTAACCACTTCCCGTCCGGTCAATAGTCAATTGACGTCCGGGAAGTGGTTGTGAA
Organism: Rana temporaria; assembly: GCF_905171775.1. NCBI lineage: Eukaryota > Metazoa > Chordata > Amphibia > Anura > Ranidae > Rana > Rana temporaria. Next base: position 180,577,485 of record NC_053494.1, on the reverse strand, counting down.
ATCCTGACTGGACGTCTATTGACATCCTGCAGGATTACATGCCAGCGTGCGCCCGTGGGGGCACGCAGCGCGGCGATCGGTGATGCGGGGTGTCAGTCTGACACCCTTCATCTCCGATCTCGGTAAAGAGCCTCCGGCGGAGGCTCTTTACCACGTGATCAGCCGTGTCCAACCACGGCTGATCACGATGTAAACAGGAAGAGCCGTTGATCGGCTCTTCCTCACTCGCGTCTGACAGACGCGAGTAGAGGAGAGCCGATCGGCGGCTCTCCTGACAGGGGGGGGTTCGCGCTGATTGTTTATCAGCCCAGCCCCCCCTCGGATGCCAACACTGGACCACCAGGGAGTGCCCCCCGGTGCTCAATATAGCACACAAATGTGACAAAAAACAATAAAAAAAATTAACACAATGGATGCCAATCAGTGCCCACAAATGGGTACTGACTAAAATGATGCCCAGCAATGCCATCAGTGCCACCCCTCATTGTCCATCAGTGCCACCCAGTGTCCATCAGTGCCACCTCTTAGTGCCCTTCTATGCCCAGTGCCCACCTATCAGTGCCCATCTGTGCCACCCATAACTACCCATCAGTGTCACCCATAAGTGCCACCCATGAGTGCCAATCAGTGCAGCCAAGGAGTGCCTATCAGTGCCGCCTATGAGTGCCCATCAGTGCCGCCTATGAGTGCCCATCAGTGCCGCATACCAGCGCTGCCTATCAGTGCCCATCAGTGCCACCTATCGGTGCCCATCAGTGCCACCTCATCAGTGCCCATCAGTGCCACCTCATCGGTGCCCATCAGTGCCGCCATATCAGTGCCCATAATTGAAGAAGAAAACATACTTATTTACAAAAAAAATTAACAGAAAAAAATAAAAACTTTATTTTTTTCAAAAATTTCGGTCTTTTTTTAGTTGTTGCGCAAAAAATTAAAATCGCAGAGGTGATCAAATACCACCAAAAGAAAGCTCTATGGGAACAAAATGATAAACATTTCATTTGGGTACAGTGTAGCACGACCGCGCAATTGTCATTCAAATTGCGACAGCCCTGAAAGCTGATAATTGGCTTTGGCAGGAAGGTGCGTAAGTGCCTGGTATGGAAGTGGTTAAAGTAAAACGATACAAAGATCTCATTTCAGTTATGTGTAGAACACATTTATTTAATTTTAGGTATCCAAACTGTGTATAAACAAACTTACAAGATCCAAGAAGCTCCAACTTGACCTACTCCATAGGGTACAATATACGTTGGTCCTAGGCTTCTATCAACGACCTCTAGAATAGAGATAATTTAAAGTGATTGTAAACGAAAACAAGCCATTTTAATAGAAATGAAAGGCAAAACATTTTTGTAACGATATGAAAAAAATGTATAAATACCTTTTTGCCCTTGTTTATAAGTGATCACACACCCTCTGTTCTCAGCTGCACAAGAGCTGGGGGAAAGCAGCACACTGAGGGGGGGTGTCGGAACAAGCCTGATCATTGGAGCAGAGTACACGGAGTTCCCAGCATAGCTAGATAACTGACCATGGTGTGCTCTCCTGCTTAGTGTGGTCAGTTTTTAATAGGAAAGCAGAGGAACTAGCAGGAACACCAGTGATTTTACATAAAGGAAGCAATACAAAGAGAACAGGATACTTTCTCACACAAGTACATCGCACAGCAGGCACATATCAGGAACATGAAATGTTGGGGTAATAAATGCTTTAACTGTCAGGTGATGTAACTTCTTTCAATGAACAGCTAGAAATCATTAGATTCCCTTTTTGGTCCCCATTCTCCTTTAGAGAGCGGTGGATGTAAACAGACTTGGGCCAGATTCACAGAAAAAGTACGCCGGCGTATCTACTGATACGCCGGCGTACTTTCAAATTTGCCGCGTCGTATCTTTATTTTGAATCCTCAAACCAAGATACGACAGCATTTGGCTAAGATCCGACAGGCGTACGGCTTCGTACGCCTTCGGATCTTAGGATGCAATACTTCGGCGCCCGCTGGGTGGAGTTCGCGTCGTTTTCCGTGTCGGGTATGCTAATTGGCTGTTTACGGCGATCCACAAAGGTACGCGCGTTCGTCGCATTCTCTTACGCCGTCGCTAGTCGGCTTTTCCCGTCGTAAAGTTGCGATTGCTATTTAGGTGGTGTAAAAATAGACAGCCCATGTTAAAGTATGGCCGTCGTTCCTGCGTCGAATTTTAAATTACTGATCCGCCCCGTGTGAAAGGGGCCTTACCTTTTAAGCAAAGCATATAAAAGTTAGTTTATGCTGATAGAAAACCTCCTCCACTCTGTACAATACATTTTCCTACAGAAGGCTAAATATTATCATTATTCTCAAAAAATAAAATAATGCAGGCATCTGTGGGTCATTGTACACCAATAAATCTGCAATAAGATAGACAGGACATTTTTATACCAGACAGCTGTTCCATCAGATTCTAAGGGCCAAATCCTCAAAAAAGATACGACGGAGTAACTGGTGTTACTCCGTCGTATCCCTGGTCCTAACTATGGAACTGATGCACAGAATCAGTTTTCCATAGTTAGGGAGAAGATCCGGCATGTGTAAGGGACTTACACTGTCGGATCTTAGGATGCAGTACCGCATCCGCTGCTGGGGGCATTTCGCGTCGAAATGCCGCCTCGGGTATGCAAATTAGGACTTACGGAGATCCACGAAGCTTTTCAGCTTCGTTTTTTCTCCGTAAGTTTTAGTTTGCAAACGCAAAATTAGGGCTGCTTTTACAAGGTGTAAACTGTTTACACCTTGTAAAAACAGACCTTTCTTGCTCGCGACGCAATTTTTTTTAAATTTCAAGGTTTTTTTTTGGCGCCGTATCTTTTTTTTTACCCGACGCAACTTTATTGTCCCGTCGCAATCCACAAAGCCCGACGTAACGTAATTTCGCGCTATGCACGTCGGGAAAATGACGTCACCAGCATGCGCAGTACGGCCGGCGCGGGAGCGCGCCTCATTTAAATGGTAATCTCCCCCTGGAGAAGAGGAACGCCTTGCGCCGGCCTGATTTAAGTTACACCGCTCAAAATTTCTAGGTAAGTGCTTTGTGGATCGGGCACTTAGAGATTTTGCGGCGGTGTAACTTAAATGGAAAAAGTTACGTTGCGCCAGTTTTTTGAGGATTAGGTTCTCATTATGGTATGACTCTATTACTGTAATAAGTTTATAGTTGAAAAAATATATATTAAAAAAACACATGAAGTGCTGAGATATTCGCCTGCTGTAAATTGGCACACAAAAATAAGACACCTAAAACGTGAAAACAAGAATTGGTTGTTGTTTTAATGTTTTTTTGTTTTTGTTTTTTTACATTTAAGGTGTCTTATTTTTGTGCATCATTTACAGCAGGCGACTGTATCAGCACTTCATGTGTTAATAAGTAAAAGATTGTGAAAAGTAGGTTTGTACTTTCACAAAGAACTCAAGAATCCTAAAAAAAAAAAAAAAAAAAGTCCCCTTTTGTGTCCCCCTCTCTTGTAGGCTAATCCCATACAGACCTCAAGCAAGGCTCACAGTGCTACAATCTATTTGCCAGTTTGTTTTGCACAATATCAGCCCCAGACATTTGACATGTGATTGCTTTACTGCTTTGAATTTAAATTGTAGTTTTGTGGCCATGTGAACACAACCCAGAGGGGTATCTGCTTTAGGATCCCAGGAGTATTTGCACACAAGCAAAGCTACCATGTTATGCTTCCTTTGGAGAAGCTTCAGACTTTATAAAATATTTAAGAAAATAAAAGAAAGACAAAATGTTAGAATTTAAAAACATTATCTATAAATAGTAAAAATAGCAAAAAATAATGATACGTGATTTCTCAGTCCTGATCATAAAGAAATAAATTAATGTTGTATTAGTACTAACATTTTTGTTGTTTACTTAAGAATTTTAGATATTTCAATAATTCGTTTTTTTCAAATTATGTCTTTGTGATCATTTTATTTATTTTTTTAAACAAAAAAAAAAACAATCTTCATGTCTAAATTTCTTTAAATTCTATAAGAGAATTTATTGGCAATATATACAGTAAATTCAGAAAATTGTTTACTACTAATTATTACTGTTTGTTACTTTTTTAAGTGGACTGTGTTTTGGATTTTTTTTTTTTAAATAAAAAACATAATTAAAAAAATGAATAAATCAATGTCTAAATTTCTTTAAATTGTATAAGAGGATTTATTGGCAATATATACAGCAAATTCAGAAAATTGTTTACTACTAATTATTACTGTTTGTTACTTTTTTAAGTGGACTGTGTTTTGGATTTTTTTTTTTTAAATAAAAAACATAATTAAAAAAAATGAATAAATCAATGTCTAAATTTCTTTAAATTCTATAAGAGAATTTATTGGCAATATATACAGTAAATTCAGAAAATTGTTTACTACTAATTATTACTGTTTGTTACTTTTTTAAGTGGACTGTGTTTTGGATTTTTTTTTTTAAATGAAAAACATAATTAAAAAAATGAATAAATCAATGTCTAAATTTCTTTAAATTCTATAAGAGGATTTATTGGCAATATAAAGTAAATTCTGAAAATTGTTTACTACTAATTATTACTGTTTGTTACTTTTTTAAGTGGACTGTGTTTAGGATTTTTTTTTTTTTTTATAAAAAACATAATTAAAAAAATGAATAAATCAGACAAACAATATACTTAGTTTTAAAACTCCTTAATTAAAACAAGTGGAAACCATCTTTAGTCCGCTTGGCTATTCTCGCTAATGAGAGCGTGTGTATTTTTAGAATTAGGTTAAAGGAAAAGGTTCCAGTATATTCGGTTTGAAACAGAATAAGAAAGTGAAATTGCATTGTGTGTAGACAAAAGGATATATTTTCTGTTTAAAATCAATAGCCTTGACAGCTTGGTGACACCAAAGAGCCTGCACAGAATGCAGATGAATTACTCGGCAGAAAAGCGACTCATTGCAACATGGGGCTTACTTAATAGATAAGATAATGCAAAGGGCAACTATGTGAAGTTACAAATAGCAACCAATCAGATGCGTTTTTTTTTTTTTTTCAACAGTTCACTCACTATGGATTTCGAAAGATTGTTAATGATTGGTCACTCTAATTATTGCATTCTACGCAAAAATCTAAGGTTAAAACAATGATAAATAATGCAGGACGATTTACTTACTCCGGAACTGCAAACCACTAGGAACATGGGGTAGATTCAGGTACCGCTGTGCACTTCTTACGGAGGCGCAGCGTACCGTTTTTACCCTGCGCCTACGCAAATTATCTGCGCTACGCTTTATTCATGAAGCAGTAGCTACGTAATTTGCGCGTGCGCTCCTTAAAACTGCCCGGCGTAAGGGCGCGTAATTTAAATGATCCCGTAGGGGGCGTGGATCATTTAAATTAGGCGCGTTCCCGCGCCGAACGTAGTGCGCATGCTCCGTCAGGAAACTTTCCCGACGTGCATTGCGGCAAATGACGTCGCAAGGACGTCATTTGCTTCAAAGTGAACGTAAATGGCGTCCAGCGCCATTCAGGATTCACTTACGCAAACAACGTTAAATTTTAAATTTGCGACGCGGGAACGACGGGTATACGTAGCATTGGCTGCCCCTGTACCCGACAAACGGAAACAACGTAAACTGCGTACGCAGGGCTCGCGTAGGGTTGTGAATCGGCGTTAGTATGCAATTTGCATACTATACGCTGACCACTACGGGAACGCCCCCTAGCGGCCATCGCAAGAATGCAGCCTAAGATATGCGGGCATAAGAGCCTTATGCCACGCATATCTTAGGCTGCAGTCGGCGTAACGAGGTTCCTGAATCAGGAGCATTCGTTACGCCGGCGCAAGTAAGCAATTGCGCTGCGTAACTATGGTTACGCAGGCGCAATTGCTCTCTGAATACGGGCCATGGATGCTTCTTCCACTTCAGACCTGGAAGGTTTTACCCCTCTTCATGACCAGGCCATTTTTTGCGATACGGCACTCATGCCGCATACACACGACCGTTTTTCGGGTTCTAAAAAATTACGTTTTTTTTTAATGTCATTAAAAACGATCGTGTGTGGGCTTCAGAGCATTTTTCGGGTTCTAGAAAATGGGCAAATTGCTCGGAATCATTGAACCTAATTTTCTCGGCTCATCGTAGTGTTGTATGTGACCGCGTTTTTGACGTTCGGAATTTCCGACAACATTTGTGTGACCGTGTGTATGCAAGACAAGTTGGAGCCAACATTCCGTCAGAAAAAAATCCACGGTTTTGTTGTCGGAATTTCCGATCGTGTGTACGCGGCATAATACAGTGATCAGTGCTAAATACTATGCACCGTCACTGTACTAATGACACTGGAAGGGGTTAACATCAGGGGCAATAAAAGGGTTAAGTGTGCTTTCTAAGGCCCCTATAACAATGAAGTGTATTTCAGACATTTTAGCGGTAAAAATAGCCTATAAATAACGCCTGAAATACTCCTGCCCCAGGGGCTTTCACACTGAGACGATGCGCTGGCGGGAGAAAAAAAATCTCCTGCAAGCAGCATCTTAGGATTGGTGAAAGGAGCGGTGTGTATACCGCTCCTTCGCCGTCCCTTCCCATTGAAAACAATGGGACACCGCGGCAATACCGCCAGCAATGCGCTTCTGCAGAGGCACATTGCGGGCTGTATTAACCCCTTTTCGGCCGCTAGCGGGGGTAATACCGCACCGCTAGCGGCCGAGTACCGCCGCAATTCCGCCGATATACCACCACCGCACATCCTGCTCCAGTGTGAAAGGGGCCTAAGTGTGTGTGGGGGGGGGGGAATGCTGTGACTGGTGGAAAAGAAGGATCCGTGTTTCTGCTTAGCAAAACACAAGTAGCTAGATTCAGGTAGCTTTACGCCGGCGTATCAGTAGATACGCCGACGTAACTCTGAATCTACGCCGTCCTAAATTTAGGCGAATTCTGGAAACCAGATACGCTTAAATTAGGCTAAGATACGAGCGGCGTAAGTCTCCTACGCCGTCGTATCTTAGGGTGCAATATTTACACTGGCCGCTAGGTGGCGCTTCCGTTGAGTTCGGCGTAGAATATGAAAATGACTAGATACGCCGATTCAAAAACTTTGTGTGCCCGGCGCATTTTTTTTACGTAGTTTACGTACGGCTTTTTCTGGCGTAAAGTTAGTCGAACAAATAGCTGGCCTAGTTAATGTTAAGTATGGCAGTTGTTCCCACGTCAAAATTTAAAAATTTTACGTTGTTTGCGTAAGTCGTCCGTGAATGGGGCTGGACGTCATTTACGTTCACGTCGAAACCAATACGTCCTTGCGGCATACTTTGGAGCAATGCTCACAGGGATATGTACACGGACGGCGCATTTAAAAAACGTCAATCACGTCGGGTCACCAACCATTTACATAAAACGCCCCCCTCATACTCATTTGAATTAGGCGCGCTTACGCCGGCCCCTTTGCGCTACGCCGCCGTAACTTAGGAGGCAAGTGCTTTGTGAATACATGCACGCATCTACCTGAATCCAGCTAATGATCTCCATCTTCCTTCCTCACAGAACGGCAGTCTGCCTTGTTTACATAGACAGACCGCCGTTCTGCCTCTCCTGTGAATGATCGGTGGGTCCCGGCGGACTTTGCAACCGCTGGACTCACTGATTGGCTTCCGCTGTGTCCAATCACAGACCCACTGCACTAAATCATGTACCAGGAGGGCCACCCTGGCACAGTTTATCTGCGTGGGGCGATCCTTAAGTTAAGTTAATGCCAGCTTTTAAAATATTTAATTGCAAGGTATTGGGAAGCGAAAGGTCCATTCACACCAAGTAGTTACTTTGCATGTAAGGAAAATATATTTATTTGAATGAGCGCCTAGCGCACTGTAATGGACCAAAATTCAGTCCTGCCGCGTTTTTGCTAGTGCAGCATAATGCAAGGAAGTACATTTTGGTGCTGCAAAGCAGGTGTGTTGTGAAGGTACGTTGTGACGCCATTCACAATCAGCACATCAATGTGCACAACGTCTTACTACAGCCCAGTGGCGCGAGTTGGCCCTTTGGCTAAGTACACATGGACATTTTTCTATCTTCTAAATGCAAGTCTGGAAAGCAATATACAGTATTTATCAGACATATACTGAGCATTTAGTGAGCATCTGTGGGGAGAATTTCTGTAGTCTCCCAGAGCTTGCTGAAGCCAGATGCCTGCTGATGATTGGAAAACACTAATTAAAATATCACTCCTTTCTGAGAAAAAAATAAATAAATCTATGCCTGAGCTGGAGCACATAAATATCCTTGCAGTGGAGCCCCCCCCCCTCTGCAAAGGTTAAATGCTTGTTATTCTAATCTAATGGGTAGAGAAACAGGCTGTATTTCTTACCCCATTCCCTGTTCCAACAAGCTCCAGTGAAGCTCTGGCCTGTAGGTGGTCCCTCTGTGTCATCACATACAACGCAGAGCTATTAACCCTTCATTGAATGTGTGGAGGGCGGATGTGTGACGGTGGCTGTGAGCAGTTTTTATGGAAGGCTGCAGTGACCCAGGAACACAGATAGAGGGAGCCTGCTGGTGCATGGGCATTACAAGCGTTTAACTCTTGTAGTGTAGGTACGGGGAGGGAGGCTTCATGTCGGAGGTTTAACTGCAAGTTTTTTTTTTTTAATCCAGACTTCAGCTTTAAAGAGGAATTTCCGGCATAGTATATGAATACATAGTTACATTGGTTCAGCTTGGATGTAACTATGTATGTGCCATACATGCATAGGTGTGCGCTGCCTATTGGATTAGGGTGTGCACCCCAGAGCTCAAACACACATGCGTTTTTGTATATATATATATATATATACACACACACATACATATAATATATATAGATAGATATATATCTATCTATCTATATATATAGGCCCAGATTCTCGTAGAATCGCCTATCTTTAGGCGGGCGTAGCGCATCTGAGATACACTACGCCACCGTAACTTAGAGCGGCATGTCCCGTATTCTCAAAGAACTTGCGCTTTAAGTTACGCCGGCATAGTGTAACTGGGCCGGCGTAAGCCCGCCTAATTCAAATGTGGAAGTGGTGGGCGTGTTTTATGGAAATTAATCTTGACCCCATGTAATTGACGCTTTTTTCGAACGGCGCATGCGCACGCATGCTCAGTATCACGTCGAATTTTCAAATTAAATTGCGCCCGCTCAATGCCTAGTCGACATGAACGTATCTTACATCCAGCCCCATTCACGGACGACTTACGCAAACGACGTAAAACGTAAAAAAATTGACGCTGTTCCGACGTCCATACCTAAGATTGGTACACCTCATCTACGCCTCATAGAGCAGGGGTAACTATACGCTGACAAAAACCTTACGCAAACGACGTAAAAAAATGCGCCGGCCGCACGTACTTGAGAATCGGCATATCTAGCTCATTACCATATTCGACGCGTAAATCAACGGAAGCGCCACCTAGCGGCCAGCGTAAATATGCAACTTAGATACGACGGCGTAAGAGACTTATGCCGGTCGGATCTAATACAAATCTATGCGTAACTGATTCTAAGAATCAGGCGCATAGATACAACGCCTCAAACTCAGAGTTACGACAGCGTATCTGGAGATACACCGTCGTAACTCGTACGAGAATCTGGGCCATACTGTATATATACCAACAGACACACACTCTCTTATAAAATGTATAAAACAGAGATTCCCCAGTCCCTTTCTCTGCACCCTCAGCTGCACTGGGCATGAATGAATAGGAAGTGTTCTATACGGAGCGGCTTCCTGTTCATTCACAAACTGAAGCATAGTAAACACAGTTTATACAGTTTACACAGGAAGCCAGCAGATGGGGGGAGGCACAGGGGGCCCGACAGCAATGGGAATCAGCTCTGCACAGGGTGATTAGGGTGTGCCCAGACACACCTGGCACTCCCTGTGACACGCCTATGAATACTTGGCTGATGCCCCTGGAAGCTGGAAAATCCCTGTAGTAGACACCACTACTCCATTTGTTTCTGGGACCCATGCTGAACGACTTGCCTGCAGTTCGGCCACTATACACATAGGGCCAGATTCATGTAGAATTGCGGCCGTGTAATGTAACCCGTTTACGTTACACCGCCGCAAGTTTTCAGTGTAAGTGCCGGATCCACAAAGCACTTACCTGTAAACTTGCGGCGGTGTATCGTAAACACGTCCGGCGCAAGCCCGCCCAAATCAAATGGGGCAGGTACCATTTAAATTAGGCGCGCTCCCGCGCCGGACGTACTGCGCATGCTCAGTTTTGAAATTCCCGCCGTGCTTTGCGCGATGTGACGTCATTTTTTAGAACGGCGACGTGCGTAGCGTCCATTCGTATTCCCGGACGTCTTACTCCAAAACCAAAAAAATTGAAATTCGACCCGGGAACGACGGCCATACTTTAACATGGCTCGACTAAAGTTAAGCCATGTTAAAGCAGGTGTAAATTTGCGACGGGAAAAATTACTAGCGACGACGTAACGACGGGAAAAAACTTTGTGGATCGCCATAAATCCTCATTTGCATACCCGACGCAGGAATACGACGCAAACTCCCCCCAGCGGCGGCCGAAGTATTGCATCCTAAGATCCGACGGTGTAAGTCAATTACACATGTCGGATCTTAGGGCTATCTATGCGTAACTGATTCTATGAATCAGCCGCATAGATACGACAAGAGATACGACGGCGTATCAGGAGATACGCCGTCGTATCTCCTCTGTGAATCTGGCCCATATTTTTTTGTTCCAGCCTGGAGTTCAGCTTTAATCGAGTTGTAAAGGTTATTTTTATTTTTTTATAGCAAACATGTTATACTTGCCTCCACTGTGCAGTTTGTTTTGCACAGAGTGGCCCCCGATCCTCCTGTTCTGGGGTCCCACAGCAGCTCTTGCAGCTTCTCGCTAACCCCCTCTTAGAATCTCTCTCCCGAGGGGGTTACCTTACGGGTGCGCTCCGGTGTCATACAGTGGGCGTCCATAGATGCCGAGTGTATGACTTGGCCCCGCCCCCCGGCGGCTGCATCATTGGATTTGATTGACAGCAGCGGGAGCCAATTTCTGCGCTTCTATCAATCTATCAAATCAATGGCGGGACTCCCTGGAGATGAGGACGCCGGGGGACGCGCACAGCAGATGAACTGGCTCGGGTAAGTAAAACGTGGGGCTGGGGGGCCCATGACAGTCAGGTGTTTTTTCACCTTAATACATCGGAAGGTGAAAAAACACGAAGGTTTACAACCCCTTTAAGTATAAAAATGAGTAGATGTTTTCATCCATACCAAGTAAAACATTAATATAATAAACTGTTCTATATACAGAGCCGGGTGCTAAAGTTTCATATGAACACAAAAGACCATAAAGAAGAAACACTGGAGATGTCTTTAGAGGTTTATTTAGGTTATGGTGATGTGACAGCAATTTTTGTCACAATATTTTTTCCTTTCTCCAAACACATTTCTGCTTATTTCTATGCAAGTTCAACGCAGGAGCATCGAGCTGCCTATTACGTAATCTATGGCGCCATCTAGTGCTCAAACATATTATACTGTGGAAATGTGACTATGGATACCTGAATATAGAGGATATTGACTTGTAAAGATCTACATGCATTGAATTGTTCGTTTGTTTTGGGGACACTGGCCTAGATTCAGGTAGTTTTGCGCCCTTTTACGGAGGCGCAGCGTACCGTTTTTACCCTACGCCTCCGTAAATTACGTGCGCTACGCTTCATTCACGAAGCAGTAGCTCCGTAATTTGCGCGGGCGCTCCGTAAAAATGGCCGGCGTAAGCGCGCATAATTTAAATGATCCCGTAGGGGGCGTGGATCATTTAATTTAGGTGCGTTCCCGCGCCGAACGTTGTGCGCATGCTCCGTCGGGAAACTTTCCCGACGTGCATTGCGGTAAATGACGTTGCAAGGACGTCATTTGCTTCAACGTGAACGTAAATGGCGTCCAGCGCCATTCACGATTCACTTACGCAAACAACGTAATTTTTAAAAATCGTGACGCGGGAACGACGGGTATACTTAGCATTGGCTGCCCCTGCTAATAGCATGGGCAGCCTTACGCAGAAACCGACGTACGCAAACGACGTAAAATGCGTACGCAGGGCGCGAGTACGGTTGTGAATCGGCGTGAGTATGCAATTTGCATACTCTACGCTGACCACTACGGGAACGCCACCTAGCGGCCATCGTAAGAATGCAGCCTGCGATACAACGGCATAAGAGCCTTATGCCAGTCATATCTTAGGCTGCAGTCGGCGTAACGAGCTTTCTGAATACAGAAAAGTTGTTACGCCGGCGCAACTAAGCAATTGCGCTGCATATCTATGGATACGCAGACGCAATTGCTTTCTGAATCCACCCCAAGGAGTAATTGGTTTTATATATTCTGTTAAGCACTTTCCAATCTGCCAGTGCCGTAAAAATACAGCAAAAAAATGTAAAAAATGTAATTTTGCCATGTGTGCTTGAATTTGAATGGTTGTTACGAGTTGTCTTTCTAGGAACAACCCCAAATCGTAGTGTTTCGTATGTGCAGTATTCCCCCCTCCTAGTGTATGGTGGGTTGAAGATTGCACGCCAGTCAATTTAACCTTTTATTACTGAACTTGATTTTAGGGTTTAGGTATGAACAGTGGTCTCCAAACTGCGGCCCGGGGGCCAGATGTGGCCCTTTGGTTGCCATTATGTGGCCCTTGGGACACTATTCCACCAATGATGGGGCACCATTCCCCTTACTGACACCATCAATGGGGCACTATTTCTTCCATTAAAATTATTGATGGGAAACTCATAACGGGGCATTTTCTACACCCCTAGCCACAGTCCAGCCCCACTAAAGCCTGAAAGACAGTAAACTGGCCCTTGGCCTAAAAAGTTTGGAGACCCCTGGGTATGAAGGATACCCAAAAAATATAGAAAAATAAGACAAGTATCCTAAAAGTAGCAGGCCCATTAATGGGTGCCTCTTGGTAGATGCTCAGGAGAGCATCCAGCAGTGGCGGCTGGTGCTCAAAATTTTTTGGGGGGTGCAAACGAAAAAAAAGAAAAAAATTGCAGCCTCACTGTGCCCATCAAATGCAGCCACTGTGCCATCAATTGTCACCAATGTGCCATGCCATCAAATGCAGTCACTGTGCCATGCCATCAAACGCAGCCACTGTGCCATCAATTGTCACCAATGTGCCATGCCATCAAATGCAGTCACTGTGCCATGCCATCAAACGCAGCCACTGTGGCATCAATTGTCACCACTGTGCCATGCGATCAAACACAACCACTGTACCATCAATTGTCACCACTGTGCCATGCCATCAAACGCAGCCACTGTGCCATCAATTATCACCACTGTGCCATGCCATCAAATGCAGTCACTATGCCATCAATTCGCACCACTGTGCCATGCCATCAAACGCAGTCACTGTGCCATGCCATCAAATGCAGCCACTGTGCCATCAATTGTCACCACTGTGCCATCCCATCAAACGCAGCCACTGTGCCATCAATTATCACCACTGTGCCATGCCGAATCCCAGACACTATTTTTTAGATGCTCAAATGCAGCATATGCGGGGTAGCAATCAAATAATAGGAAGAGAAACAGTAAAGGGGTTAATTTTGAATGATACAAAGCCATGATACAGAAGTAGAGGCAGTGGAGGCGGATTCTTTTTGCTCTAATGCCGCGCACACACAACCATTTTTAAATGGTCTAGAAAAAAACGACGTTTTTTTCAACCCGATTATTGTTAAGCCGGCCTTGCTTACACATGATCGTAAAAAAAAAAATGCTCGAGCAAATCGCGGTGACGTACAACACGTACGACAGCACTATAAAGGGGAAGTTCCGTTCGGATGGCGCCACACTTGGGGCTGCTTTTGCTGATTTTGTGTAAGTAAAAGTTTGGTGAGAGACGATTCGCGCTTTTCAGTCTTCGTGCTTTTCAGTCTGTTACAGCGTGACGAATGTGCTCTCTCCATTACAAATGCTAGTTTTACCAGAAGGAGCGCTCCCGTCTCATAACTTGCTTTTGAGCATGCGCGTTTTTTTTCACGTCGTTAAAGTCCACACACGACCATTTTTTATGACGTTAAAAACGACAACATTAAAAACGATGGGCCGGATTCAGAAATGAGATACGACGGCGTATCTCCTGATACGCTGTCGCATCTCTGAGTCCGGTCGTCGTATCTATGCGCCTGATTCATAGAATCAGGTTACGCATAGATATCCCTAAGATCCGACAGGTGTAAGTGTCTTACACCGTCGTATCTTAGGCTGCAATGTCACGCTGGCCGCTAGGTGGTGCTTCCGTTTGTTTATGCGAGGTATATGCAAACTAGTATTTACGTCGATTCAGAAACGAACGACTGGGGCGTGGCCGAGAGCGGCATGTGAGAGGACGTGCATCACGGAGCTCCCGCACTAATCCTCTATTGATCCTCTTCCCAGCCAGCTGATCCTTGCGGAATTCGACCTACCTGTTGCAGATTCCCCTCTGGACATCCCGGGTGACATCGACGGCGATCGTGGAAGCCATGCTGACCCGCAAGCAGCTAGAGACCGGGGCACCCGAAATCCAACATGGCGCCGCGGCTCCTCTATCGCAGCGCGCACGAGGCACAGAGAAAGTAAAGGACACGGGTAAGCCTCCTAAAACCCCTCGTGGGACTGGGAAAGACCCCCCAAAGGATATTCTTTATTATGCCCAGAAATTAACAAGTGCAGCAGCACATGGGAGCGGGGAAGATATGTCAGCCACCCCTGCGGTCTTTCATGTGCAGACAGAGGATGAGGTAGACACTCAGGTCCCCTCAGTGCGGGACTTGTTGATGATGGAGGAGGATGAGGAGGATGAGAGTGATGCTCAGCCCTCTCTAGCTGATATACTGCACGCGGTAAATAAATGCACAGCGTCAGTACACTCATTGCAGGAAAATTTTGGCACTTTGAAGGAGGAATTGGGGTTCATTAGACATGACCTGCAGAAGACGCGGGAACGCACCACTGCTGCTGAAGGACGCATCAGCGATTTGGAAGACAAGCTGACACCACTCATAAGGGATGTGAAAATCACTGACAGGATTGCCAGGGCGAATGACCTCAAGTCTGACGACATTGAGAATCGTCTACGACGAAACAATGTTCGTATAGTGGGGCTCCCCGAGAAAACCGAGGGCAGGGATCCCACTGAGTTTGTGGAACAATGGTTACTCCAGGTGTTCGGAAAGGAGGTCTTCACCCGATTGTACTCGGTGGAACGGGCACACAGAGTACCAACTAGGCCCCTACCGCCAGGACACCCGCCACGCACCATGATTGCTAGGCTGCTCAACTATAAGGATAAAGAAATTGTGCTCAGACAAGCGAGGGAGCGACGCAATATCCTATTTAATGGAGCTCGGGTATCGTTTTACCCTGACTATTCTGCGGAAGTGCAAAAGAGAAGAGCAAGATTTATTGATGTTAAGAAGAGGTTACAGCGGCTGCGGGCCTCATATGCCATGCTGTTCCCAGCGAAGCTCCGGATCATAGTGGGTGGTCAGTCCCATTTCTTTGAATCGGCGGCTGATGCATCATCCTGGCTGGACGCCAATGAACATGCTGTTCGTCAAGAGGGCAGGAGAGCAGCGGCAGAGGGAGACTGATACATGGGTTTCGCAGATTCCGGTTCGGTACAGGTCTGTTCATTCCAGATTGGCTGGGAAGCCACTACCTACAGGTTTTTCTTCTTTTTCTAACTGCGTTGTGAGCAAGTGAATTTTTTCTAACAAGTACTTCAGTGATTTTTTATATTTTTTGTCCTTGAGGAAGTTTTCTCTCAGGAGGCATCTGAAGTGTAGGATCAAGGAGTTTGACTTGACCTACAGGGTTTCTTGGGTGGGTGTTCGATTTTCTTTGATTTTTGTTTTCCCCTTTTTTTTTTTTCTTGGTTTGGTACCATTGCAACCCCTGCCCGGTGTCCCATGCTATGGAGGGCTCTCCTGGCGGTCACTGGGGAGTATCGTTTGTTGGTTGCATGCACAATTTTATTTTTCATGCTTTAATTCTTTCTTATCACAGCTACAGCTCTGAACAGTGCCGAAGTGCTCACAGGAAACTCTTGAAGCGGATCTCAGGTACTATGTTTTTGTTACACTTGGCGCACTGGACCTATGCACACCCTATGGCGTCTAGGGTACACGATTTGTTACTTTTTTCGGATTATAGGTCGATTTAAGAATGAGTACTGTTACATTGCTTTCTTGGAACATTAGGGGTGTTCAGAGCCCCCTGAAACGTACCATGGTTACTACTATTTTGAAAAAGTACTCCCCTGCTATCTATGTTCTGCAGGAGACTCACCTTGTGCCGGACACGATTTCTTGCCTGGGTTTTTCTTGGGTGGGTTGGGCCTACCACTCGACCCATACCTCCTATTCGAGGGGGGTGAGTGTGCTGGTCCATAAAGCCCTGGAGTTTCTTCTGCTGGACAAACTGATAGATGACGAGGGACGATATGTGGTTTTACTGTGTAAAATTGGTCAATTGAAATGTATATTAGCTGCTATATATGTTCCCCCTCCTTTTAACTCTGAGGTACTGCGGATTTTGTTAATGTACCAGTTGGACCACCCGGATGTACCGTTTGTTGTCATGGGTGACTTCAACTGTTATATGGATCCTGTCATGGACAAGCATCCACCTCCGTTGGCTTCCCACAACAGAGCTCGAACGGCACTGCGGAAATTCACGGAGGAGGTGGGGGTGGGTTGACCCGTGGCGCAGCCGGAACCCGCAGCAAAAGTTGTTCTCCTGTTTCTCTAAGACTCACCTTTCCCTGTCACGTATTGACCTATGCATCTGCTCGCCCCAGACGGTCAATCTGTTGGAGGATCTTCGATACCTGGTGAGGGGGGTGTCGGATCATTCCCCTCTTTTGGCATCCCTGGTTGTTAGGCCCGCTACGGATCTTCCTAGGGCTCCTTGGAAGCTCAACGCCTTCTGGCTCAATTTGTTCCCATCCCATGTGCAAGTAGCGGAGGAGATTGCTGGGTTTTGGCGGCGTCATGAGGGTCACCCGGATTTGGGATTGACCTGGGAGACGTTTAAAGCGTTTCTCAGGGGAATCTTGATAAAGGAGGTCAATGGTATCAAGGCCAAGACGAATGGGGTACGGGAGCAATCTGAAGTGTTGGTGAGCAGGCTGGAGGCAGAATTTATTGCAGATCCTTCAGATGCAGCTAGAGAGGCGTGGATAGCTGCACAGGAGGCAGTGGATAGGATTACTAGGGAGTCAGCTGATAGAAAACGTTTTTTCAATAGACAGGCTTTCTTTGAGGAGGGGGAACAAACAGGCCGTTTGCTTGCAAAGATAGTGAAGGCGTCCCAAACGTCCCCATCTATAGGCGCACTACAAAAGGAGGGGGGTGGGATTGTAAATACTCCCGTACAAATTATGGAGGAGCTAGTTAGGTTTTATTCTGATTTATACAGGTCCCGAGTGACTTATTCAGACTTGGAGTTACAGGAGTACCTGCGGGGAATTGAGCTGCCTAGTTTGTCGGCTAGCCAGAGGGCACTTCTGGATTCTCCGATCAGGTTGGAGGAACTGCAAGAGGCTCTCAGTCTTTTTCCTAACTCCAAGTCTCCGGGGGATGATGGGCTGCCCATGGAAATTTTCAAACAGTATGGGGGGATAGTCTTGCCACACTTGCTCAGAGTTCTTAATTTTGCCAGAGATCGACAGTATCTACCAGACTCCATGACCAGAGCTTGCATTGTTCTTCTTCTAAAACCGGGTAAAGACCCGCTTGACCCGGGTTCGTATAGGCCGATATCGCTCTTGCAGAGCGATATTAAAATTTTAGCGAAAGTCCTGGCCTTGAGGCTCAACAAGGTCATCTCCTGCATCATCCACTCGGATCAGTCCGGCTTTATGCCCCAAAAATGCACAGCCATCAATCTCCGCAGGCTTTATTTGAACATTCAGACGAAGTCGGAGCATATGGGAAATAGGGCCCTATTGTCATTAGATGCCCACAAGGCTTTTGACAGCATAGAATGGGGTTACTTGTGGGCTGTCATGGCCAAATTTGGCTTCGGTGAACAGTTTATGTCGTGGGTACAATTACTATACTGCTCGCCCAGGGCGGTGATTAGGGAGGCGGGCCATGTCTCTAAACCGTTTACCCTGCATAGGGGTACCCGACAGGGATGCCCGCTGTCCCCGCTTCTCTTCGCCGTGGCCATTGAACCCATGGCAGCCTTGATCAGAGCGAATCAGAGAGTGAGGGGCCTACAATATGGGGAGATCCAGGAGAAGATTATGTTGTACGCCGACGACACCATGCTCCTTTTGGGTGACACTGATGGCTCCCTGGAGGAGGCTATGGAAGTGGTCGGCAGGTTTGGGTCCTATTCTGGCCTAGTCATCAACTGGACCAAGTCCTCGCTTTTATTGCTGGACGAGGTCCAGGGGGGCGGGGAGAGGTTGATTCACAGGGTACCGGTATCCGCAGGATTTAAGTATCTCGGTATCCAGATTACCCCTGAACCACGGGATTTTATTGCGCTTAATTTGACACCGTTGCTGAACAGAATTAGAGATAAAGTTAAGATCTGGTCTCGCCTTAAGATGTCCCTAGTAGGCAGGGTCAATCTTATTAAAATGATCTTAATGCCCCAGCTCTTATATATCCTGCACAACACTCCAGTGGTCATTCCTCTGAAGATGTTCAGGATTATTAATTCCCTTTTTAGGACCTTTATCTGGCAGGCCAAGTCCCCTAGGGTGAAGCTGGAGCAGCTTCAGAAGCCTAAGGTGGCGGGTGGCCTCGCCCTCCCTAATCCTTGGGTATATTATTTGGCGGCTCAGGCGCAACACATCGCCAGGGCTATGCCAAAGGGTCAGGTTCTTGAGGGTGGCGAGGGGCGGTCGGATCCCATTAGGGCCCTGATGTGTTATGCCACTGGCTTCGATAGCGTACCTACTGGTATGGAGGCCCTGGCATACGTATTATCTAACAAAACGTTTCCCACGTATGCGCTGTTGCAAAAAATTTGGAACAAACTTAGACAGATGCAGGAGGTAGAGGGGTTCACGGGTTTCAGCCCGATCTGGGACAATAGGCACTATGAGGAGTTACTCTCATTGGACTGTGGGGCGCGGTGGAGAAGACATGGTGTTACGCTTCTGAAGCATATTTTTGTTGAGGGTAAGCTAATCTCCTTCCCTGAACTGAGGGGGAGGTATCGCCTTCCACAGTCTATGTTTTTCCAGTACATGCAGTTAAGACATGCGGTGATGGCGCAGGCAGGGGGGGCCCCGTGGGTTCTTTCGAAAGCGCCGATATTTAAATTTATGGCTGAGGTGTCTCAGTTTAAGGGTTTTATCTCTGACGCTTACTCAATGATCCTCAATATCTACCTAGATGACTTTCCTCTTGGGGTGTCCGCGAAGTGGGAGAGGGACGTGGGGACCTTCGAGGACGAACAATGGGAGGAGGCACTTCAGGCAGTGCAGCTGTGCTCCCTGAACGTGGCCCAGCGGCTATCCCAACTGTATATTGTGCTCAGAGTGCATTATACACCTGTCAGACTATTTAAAATGGGGGTAAGGTCAGACTCCAATTGTACTAGATGCGCAAGGGACCATGGCGACCTAATTCATTTACTATGGCGGTGCCCCAAGCTTCACTTATTCTGGTCAGGGGTCGTGGCTCTCCTTAACAGTGTTTATCGGACTAACATTCCTGTTGACCCAAAACCGTGTCTTCTTGGAATTATAGATGTTACGTTAATGGACGATAATAGCAGGCAAGCCTTGTTGAGAGCTCTGTTTCAGGCCCGTAGGCTAATCCTTCGGCATTGGAAGTCAGTTGATCCTCCAACGTTGAAGGAATGGATTGCTCAAATGGGTGACACCATAAGATTGGAGAAGTATGTTTATCAACACAGGGGGTGCTCAAGAAAATTTGAGCAAGTGTGGGCTCCATGGTTAGATTCCCCTGGCTTATCCCCAGTAGATCTGGTCATGGATAGGCTGCTTAGATAGATGGGGGGGTAGTCAGCCATAGGGGGCAGTTAGAAAGTGGGGAGGTTGATTCTTTGGAAATTTGCTGTGTATAGCATTTGAAGGATGTGGGTATTCCAGTGGGGCTAGTGCCTTTTAAACAGTTGCCTCGGACTGAGGTTGTATGTTGTATGGGAGTCTGCTGTACTATCTGTGTGAACTGTCATTTGCACTGGCAGAATGTTTCGGTGATGTGTCTATGAGCTGTGTACTTGCTGTGATTTTCTTTTCTGTTTAAGAAAAATGTTTTTGTTTCTCTTAATAAACATCTTTGATTTAAAAAAAGAAACGAACGACTGCCCGGCGCTTTTTTTTACGTCGTTCGCGTTCGGCTTTTTCCAGCGTAAAGTTACCCCTTCTATATGAGGGGTATGTGCGGCGTATCCTATGTTAAGTATGGCCGTCGTTACCGCGCCGAGTTTTGAAATTTTTACGTTGTTTGCGTAAGTCGTTCGCGAATACGGCTGGACGTAATTTACGTTCACGTCGAAAGCATGACGATTTGCCGACGTCATTTGGAGCATGCGCACTGGGATTTAGTCGCGGCCGGCGCAAGCGCAGTTCGTTCGGCGCGGGGGCGCGCATCATTTAAATGATACACGCCCCCTACCCGCCGAATTTGAATTCCGCCGGGTGATTTACGCTACGCCGCCGCAACTTTACAGGCAAGTGCTTTGTGAATAAAGCACTTGCCTGAAAAACTTGCGGCGGCGTAACGTAAATGGTATACGTTACGCCAGCAGAAAGATCCGCTGATCTTTCTGAATCTGGCCCGATGTGAACAACAATGTAAAAAATTAGAGCAGGTTCAAAAATTTTAATGCCCATTTTTTACGTCGTGAAAAATGCTCTGGAGCCTACACACGATCGCTTTTAATGACATTAAAAAAAAACTTCATTTTTTACATCCCGAAAAACGGTCATGTGTACGCGGCATTAGCGTCCCACAGCCCAATTGATGGTAAAATGCTGGGAAGAGGTTAAGAAAATCCTGGGATACAATGGATTCTCTGAATTTTCTCCCATATGGGATAACAGTAACTTGAAGGAACTTAAAGTTATGGGGAAGATTGAGGCGTGGGATACACTGGGTATACACTTCCTGGCACAACTTTTTAAAGCAGGAAAAATAAAATCATTTCAAGAAATGAGGGAGGATTACGGGATTCCAAATAGGTCCTTCTATAGATACCTGCAAATTAGGCATGCGCTGAACGCACAGTTTGGACAGAGGTCACCAGAATGGAATGATATACCCCATATACAGTTTTTGAACTGTGATCACTTTTAATCTCTACCTTGATACTCCTCATCCTATTGGACATTTTTACTTGCTTTGTTTTTGTGTTTCACGTGGCCGGTTCACACTGGGGCGACTCGTCAGGCGACTCAGCCGCCTGACAAGTCGCGTCCCGTTCTATTCAATAAAACCGTTCTAATAGGAGCGACGCAAGTCGCTCCGACTTAGAAAAAGGTTCTTGTACGAGTTTGGGGGCGACTCGGGGCGACTTGCATTGACTTCTATACAGAAGTCATTTTGCAAGTCGCCTCTGAAGTTGTCTTCAGGTCGCCTTGCCGAGTCGCCCCCAGAGTCGTGCCGCCCCTGTGTGAACCGGCTCTTATCATTATAATATTTCACGGTTGTACCCAGTTGGGTAAATAACATTTAGTGACTTATATACATTACACTATTTTCATATTCAGCGCTACACATTCACTCCCAGCACTTTTAGAATTGTTGTCACATTCTTGCGTAGCAGCTTTTCCTTTTTGTTTAGTTTAGGACAAGCGCAATAATTATTTCTAGCCAGCTTGGAAAATGCCATCCTGGATCTAGTTTATGGTTGTTGCCAGGACCACTTTTACAAGGTTGTTTTCTGCGATTACAAATCTTGCAGCGTACACAATTTTATGTTCAAGTTCAATAAGTGTTTTGTGCATACCATATAATTAAAATGAATGTGCTTTGTTGCAGCAGGCTTATGCAGATTTAAAACCTAACAACCTAAAGCGGAGTTTCAGGCAAAAATTCCAGGCAGAAAACAAAACACATCCTTGTTTTAGGATATATTTTTTTCTTCTATTTTCTTTGGGACTTCTGTCCCACAGGGCCGCTGCGACATACGTCACTTCCACAGTTTTTTTTTTGCCCTTGATGCCTTCTAGGACTTGTGTGTATCCCAGAAGACATCGGGACCATTCAAAACGGGCCGCGCGACTTGCGCATGCGTAATAGGAAACAGGCTGTGAAGCCGCAAGGCTTCACTTCCTGTTTCCCTTAGTAAGGATGCCGGCGCCTGCACCTGGAGCCGATGGACGGGTCGTCGCGGGCTCCCAAGACAGGTACGTTTCCTGATATTAAAAGTCAGCAGCTACAGTATTTGTAGCTGCTGACTTTTAATATTTTTTACCAAGGCTGGAATTCCTCTTTCATAGAAGGTTTAACACCTTTATTGCATTTCCACAACTAATCAAATTGCTCTTTTTGTAAAATTTCCTTTGTAGATTTTATATATTGGGCCTCTTGCACACGAATAAAAAAATACAAATATCCTGCGTTTTCAGTCATGGAACAATTTTTTTTTTTATGGACCTGAACACAAGTGCATTTTTGTCAAAGATCTGTAATGCAGCAATGCACTCAGGCCCCGTACACACCATAGAATCCATCTGCTGAAAAATCTCAGCGGATCGGTTTCAGCGGATAGATTCTATGGTGTGTACATTCCTGCGGATATTTATCCGCGGAAATTTCCCAATTCCAGCAGATAAAAATTTGTAGACATGTCTACAAATCTATCCGCTGGAATTGGCTCCCGCGGATCGATCTGGTGGTCTGTACAGACTCACCGGATCGATCCGTCCAAAGGGATCCCCCGCATGCGTCGTAATGATTCGACGCATGCGAGGGAATTTCGGCGCGGATTTCGATCCGATGGTGAGTACACTCCATCGGATCCAAATCCGAGGAAATCCTTAAGAGGATTTATCCGCGGATACGGTCCGGTGGACCGTATCCGCGGATAAATCCTCTCGTGTGTACTAGGCCTTAGGCCGGGTACTCACGACCAAACATGTATGGTGAAAGCGGTCCGTCGGACCGTTTTCACCATACATGTCTGCCAGAGGGCTTCTGTACGATGGTTGTACACACCATCGTACAGAAGTCCGCGCGTAAACAATACGCGGGGCGTGTCCGCGGTGTCGCCGCGACAATGACGCGGCGACGTGGGCGGCCCGCCTTTAAAATGCTTCCACGCATGCGTCGAAGTCATTCGACGCATGCGAGGGACGGCGGGCGCCTGGACATGTACGGTAGGTCTGTACTGACGACCGTACATGTCCGAGCGGGCTGAATTCCAGCGGACTGTTTTAAAACAAGTCCAGGAATATTTGTCTGCTGGGAAAAGGCCCGGCGGGCAAATGTTTGCTGGAATTCGGCCCGCTCGCGCCCACACACGACCAAACATGTCTGCTGAAACTGGCCTGCGGGCCAGTTTCAGCAGACATGTTTGCTCGTGAGTATGGGGCCTAGAGTTACAGTGGCAGCTGTTTTTTTTTTTTGGGGGGGGGGGGGGCACGTCATCTTCCTTTTCCCTACTTAGGCTGCTCTGCACGTCACCGCCAGAGACTGCACAGTCATTGGCTGCCACCAGCTCCCCCGACTCCTCCTCCTTTGCTGCCGCACACATCTGTGCCGACCCTTTTTTGAAGCTAATAATGCCTCGTACACACGATCAGTCCATCCAATGAGAACGGATCGATTGACCGTTTTCATTGGTTAACCAATGAAGCTGACTGATGGTCCGTCGCGCCTACACACCATCGGTTAGAAAAACGATCGTGTCAGAACGCGGTGACGTAAAACACACGACGTGCTAAAAAAAACGAAGTTCAATGCTTCCAAGCATGTGTCGACTTGATTCTGAGCATGCATGGATTTTTAACCGATGGTTGTGCCTACTAACGATCGTTTCTATCGGTTATGAATCCATCGGTTAAATTTAAAACAAGTTGGCTTTTTTTAACCAATGGTTAAATAACCGATGGCGCCCACACACGATCGGTTTTGACCGATAAAAACGGTCCATTAGACCATTCTCATCGGTTTAACCGATCGTGTGCACTCGGCATTAGAGACTCTAGCTCTAATTATGTGCTTCAAAACCCCACCCCCATAGGATTCCATGGTCCGGTGTCCCTGCATGTAGATCAGGGGACCTGATGCATGAATAGAGCTGTAAAAAAAATAAAAAATTTGTGTGCAGTCATTTATATTTATTCATGTAAATTTGTGTATATAAGAGCATATGCCTGTAAACTCCTGAAAATAGTGTGCATGGATTGGCTAACATGGATGGGAGTTTCCAGGCAGAATTTTGGTACGAATGTTTTACGAACATTTGTTTGAAAATCCACCAGTGTACGGCCAGCTTTAGTTTATCTGGGAATTTCTCCAGCCTTCCTATGGTGCATGAATGTAACAACATGCAGATCCATGTGCATCCAAATCAACAAACCAAATAAAGGAGGTTGAGCCTAGGTTCACACTGCTGCGAATTCAAAATCGCGGTAAAATGCGTGATTTTACCGCGATTTCGCGGCTGCGATTTTGCCGCGATTTCGGCCGCAATTTAATGTAAATCGCGGCCCGAAATCGCAAAAAGTAGTACAGGAACTACTTTTTGAAATCGCAGATGCGGCGTCGCACTGATTAGGACAGTGCCATTGCCGACAATTGCCGCCGATTTGAGATGCGATTTGACATGTCAAATCGCATCTCAAATCGTTCCAAATCGTACCCAGTGTGAACCAGGGCTCTGGATCACTTTAAAACGTACATGGGCAGTACCCAGTGGGAAGGATATTCTCCAAAAGCCCAAACAACACACTTTAATACACATATGGTCTTGCTAAGGAAAGCATGATTCACTTGAATACAATGCAGCTCCCATCTGTTACTTGTAACCTGCTATGCTGAGCTGTCAGCCCAACTATCTGCACATTCCAGAGGAAACGCAGGGCTTTCATACCACTTTCCCTATTGTCTGCCATACAGTCTCTGATATTTATTCAGAAGATAGGAAAACAATGCTAGATAAAGTACAAAAGGCACGCAGGTCATAGGTTGAAATCCTGTCACAGACATTTATATTGGCCATATACTGTTGTTTTAAAAAAAAAAAACATAATGATAATATTCCTCTCTACCAGGGGTCTAAAAACTTTTATTTTGGTGTCAGGAAAACTTTTTACAAGTGACTCATGCTGATAGCAGGGGAAGGAAGCAGCAGACAGAAATTACACTTAGGCCGGGTACACACGAGAGGATTTATCCGCGGAAACGGTCCGGGGGACCTATTCCGCGGATAAATCCTCTGGCGGATTTTGATCTCATGGTTGTACTAACCATGAGATCAAAATCCCCGCGGAATTCCGTCCGCGGTGACGTGTCGCGCCGTCGCCGCGATGATGACGCGGCGACGTGCGCGACGCTGTCATATAAGGATTTCTACGCATGCGTCGAATCATTACGACGCATGCGGGGGATGGATTCGGACGGATTGATCCGGTGACTCTGTACAGACCAGCGGATCAATCCGTTGGAATGGATTCCAGCGGATCGATTTCTTAGCATGTCAAGAAATTTTGATCCGCTGGAAATCCATCCCCAGGGACAAAAATCCGCGGAAACAGATCCGCTGGATCGTACACACCAGGGGATCTATCCGCTGGAGCCGGTCCGCGGATCAATTCCAGCGGATCGATCCTCTCGTGTGTATGGGGCCTTAGTGCTCTTAGGCCTCGTACACACGATAGGTTAAACAGAGGACAACGGTCCGATCGTGTGTGGGCCCCATAGGTTATTTAACCATTGGTTAAAAAAAAGCCAACTTGCTTTAAATTTAACCGATGGATTCCTAACCGATGGGAAAAAAACGATCGTTAGTAAGCACAACCATCGGTTAAAAATCCACGCATGCTCAGAATCAAGTCGACGCATGCTTGAAAGCATTGAACTTCTTTTTTTTCAGCACGTCGTTGTGTTTTACGATCGTTTTTTTAACCGATGGTGTGTAGGCGCGACGGACCATCAGTCAGTTAACAGTCAGTTAACTGATGACAACCGTCCATCAGACCGTTCTCTCCGGATGCACTCCGTGTGTACGCAGCTTGAGGGTACTTTTACACTGGAGCGGGGGGGGGGGCGATAAAGTACCATTAGTTTTAGCAGCCGTCTACCGTCGTTTTAGCAGCACTTATTGGCCGCTAGCGGGGTGCTTTTAACCCCCCCTAGCGGCTGAAGAAAAGGTTGAAAGCGCCCATGTTGCGGTTTTGCCGAATCGCTTTGCAGGCACTTTGGCAGCACTGCCTATTCATTTCAATGGGCAGGGGCGGTGGACGAGCGGTGTTATACATCACTCTTCCACCGCCCCAAAGATGCTGCTTGCAGGAATTTTTATCCTGTCCTGCAAGTGCACCGCCACAGTGGGGACACTTGAGAGGCCCTGGTTCACACTGACTGCGGGAATGAAATTTCAGTCCCGAATTTGGGGGCGATTTCAGAGACATCTGTGCAGGTTTCTGTGCCGGTTCACACATGGTACAGTGCGCAGTGGGTGTGCCTTCCCCCAGTGTTGCACTTTTTCCCCAGCAGTGCTGGGGATCAGGGGGGTACAGGCAGTACACCTGTAAGGAGCCCGATGGTCCCCCAGGGGCCCGGCCTGCGACCCCCCTTTTTTTTTTATGTCAGCTCCCCAAGCCCCCCCACCACAATTCGTGGCGGCACCCCCCTTCTTAATTTGCGGTACCCCCCCTTGCTTCTAAATTTGCGGTTCTCTGCTCCGGGGGGCCCATGCCTGAAGCTGATGGCAGCCCTGCCCTTTCCTTCTAGAACACTGTCCTCCCTTGCTGAAGCCACACACTCTGCCATCTTGTGCCCCGATCAATGTCAGAGACATCCATACGACATTCTTGGCTATTGACCTTTACATCCTAAAAGGAAAGAATGTCCACACATAAAGTAGTTGGCTGCATTTTACTAATGGAATTTAGGAAATGGTAAAACAGTCACATCACACCCACATACCTTTTCGGAGGCACTTGATTTTCCACAACCAGTCACATTTAGTGGAGAGTACACAGAAGTCACATGTGAAAGCATATGCAGCACCTTGGCAGCCATCTCCCTCTAACCTCCCCCCCGGGGTCATGAGTAATCATAGAGCTGTTTGTAGTCACCTTCTCCTTAGGTACACCTCTCCCGGGATCCTCCAAGAAAGCAGCCTCATACAGCTCCCTTTCCTGGCTCTATTTGTGTGAAAAATTTGTATAAACTTTGTTTGGGTACAGTGTTGCATGACTGCACAGTTACCAGTTAAAGTAGCTCAGTGCTGAATAGCAAAAAATGGCCTGGTCATGATGGGGGGGAAATCTTATGGAGCTGAAGTAGTTATATTAAGGCACTGAATCACCCATGACATCACTGTAGGAGGGCTCTACCTCAAAGGGGCCTAGAACCTACTTACTGTTAGGGTTGTCCCGATACCACTTTTTTAGGACTGAGTACGAGTACCGATACTTTTTTTCAAGTAGTCGCCGATACCGAATACCGATACTTTTTTTTAAATGTGTCCCCAAATGCAGCCATGTCCCCCCACAAATGCAGCCATGTCCCCCCATATCCAGCAATGTCTCCCCATATCCAGCAATGTCCCCCACATCCAGCAATGTCCCCCACATCCAGCAATGTCCCCCACATCCAGCAATGTCCCAATATCCAGCATTGTCCCCCATATGCAGCAATGTCCCCCATATGCAGCAATGTCCCCCGTATCTAGCAATGTCCCCCGTATGCAGTAATGTCCCCCGTATGCAGTAATGTCCCCCGTATCTAGCAATGTCCCCCGTATGCAGTAATGTCCCCCGTATGCAGTAATGTCCCCCGTATGCAGTAATGTCCGCCGTATGCAGTAATGTCCCCCGTATCCAGTAATGTCTGCCGTATCCAGTACTGTCCCCCATATCCAGTAATGTCCCCCACATCAATGTCCCCCACATCCAGCAATGTCCCCCACATCCAGCAATGTCCTCCGTATGCAGCAATGTCCCCCGTATGCAGCAATGTCCCCCACATCCAGCAATGTCCCCCGTATGCAGCAATGTCCCCCGTATGCAGCAATGTCCCCCGTATGCAGCAATGTCCCCCGTATCCAGCAATGTCCCCCACATCCAGCAATGTCCCCCACATCCAGCAATGTCCCCCACATCCAGCAATGTCCCCCACATCCAGCAATGTCCCAATATCCAGCAATGTCCCCCACATCCAGCAATGTCCCCCACATCCAGCAATGTCCCAATATCCAGCAATGTCCCCCGTATCCAGCAATGTCCCAATATCCAGCAATGTCCCCCACATCCAGCAATGTCCCCCATATGCAGCAATGTCCCCCATATGCAGCAATGTCCCCCGTATCTAGCAATGTCCCCCGTATCTAGCAATGTCCCCCCGTATCTAGCAATGTCCCCCGTATGCAGTAATGTCCCCCGTATGCAGTAATGTCCGCCGTATGCAGTAATGTCCGCCGTATCCAGTAATGTCCCCCGTATCCAGTAATGTCCCCCGTATCCAGTAATGTCCCCCACATCAATGTCCCCCACATCCAGCAAGGTCTCCCCATATGCACATTGAACAGCTGTAATGATTGGCGCCGCGCTGCGTATAGACACTCCCCCTTGCTCGGGATTGGACAGTTCACCCGAGCAAGGGGGAGTGTCTATACGCGGCGGGCGGGAAAGACTACAGCTGTTCAAATGAATGCTGTAATGTTCCCCGCCCGTATTAACCAAGCGGGGAATGCGGCGGGATGCGTTGTAGCGACGGGATGCGGCGGCGGCGGCGGTGGCGGGGGAAGTATTCTATTTTGGTATCGGGGGTATTTGCGGGAGTACGAGTACTCCCGCAAATACTCGGAATCGGTCCCGATACCGATACTAGTATCGGTATCGGGACAACCCTACTTACTGTAACTAAAAAAAAAGAACAGCGGAAATAAGAAGCAGGGGGAGGAGAAGACCGGAGGATGAAGATGCGGGAGAAGGTAGAGGAAGAAGCGGAGAAGAAGATTTTTATTAAAAGACTTGTCAAAAACTGTTTACTGTATTTATTAACACTACACTACATTTTTTTAGTGAATGGGTAGGGGTACAGTGTACCCCATAGTCATTCACATAGGGGGGGTGGGATCTGGGGGCCCCTTGTTAAAGGGGGCTTCCAGATTCCGATTAGCCCCCCCCCCCACCCATAGACCCAGACAAACACCGGGCAAGGGTTGTCAGAAAGAGGCCCTTGTGCCCATCGACATGGGGGCAAGGTGCTTTGAGGTTGAGGGCATGTGGCCTGGTATGGTCCAGGAGGGGGGGCGCTTGCTCGTCCCCTCCCTTTTTCTGACCTGCCAGGCTGCATGCTCGGATAAGAGTCTTGTATGGATTTTGGGGGACCCCCACACAATTTTTTAAACATTTTGGTGTGGGGGGTCCCCTCCGAATCTATACTAGACCCAAGGGCCTGGTATGGACCTGGGGGGGACCCCACGCTGTTTTTTCTTTTTTTTTTACATTCAGCGGGAAGCCCGCTGACAACTGATGACTCATAGGTTGTTAAGGACATGGCGGTTGGCTTCCTGGCTCTCTCCTTAGCAACTAGCTATATACAGTGTAAAAACAAAAACGCTCAAAAGCAACATGCATAGGTGTGAATAGAGCCTTAGTCAGATGCTTGGCAGCGTGTCACCCATCACCATAGTTAAAATAAAACTTCCGCTTTTTGGAACCCCCCCCTCCGGTGACACATTTGGCACCTTTTAGGGGGGAAGGGGGTGCAGTTACCTGTCTAAGGTATTTGTACCCACTTCCGGGCATAGACTCCCCCCCCCCACTGTCTCCCGGGAAACGCACTGGTCCCAGGAGGGAGCAGGGATCAGTGACGGCACGCCGCGCTACTCACGCATGCGCAGTAGGGAACCGGGCAGTGAAGCTGCATGGCTTCACTTCCTGATTCCTTCACCGAGCATTGCGGTGGCAGCATCCAAGTACCGAGCGATTGCTCAGCCTCGTCTGCCGACATCGCAGGCGCGCTGGACAGGTAAGTGTCCATTTTTTAAAAGTCAGTAGCTGCTGGCTTTTAAAAAAAAAATGGATGGACCTCTGCTTTAAGAGACAAAATCACACTATCCTGGGTCTTTTTATCTCTTCACATATTAACACACCCTGGCCCGGATTCAGATACAATGGTGTATCTTCTCGGTGGGCGTAACGTATCTCAGATACGTTACGCCGCCGTAAATTAGGGCGCAAGTTCCGTATTCAGAAAGAACTTGCGCCCTAAATTACGGCGGCATAACGTATGTGGTCCGGCGTAAGCCCGCCTAATTCAAATGTGGATGATGTGGGCGTGTTGCATTCGCCTTTGGTGAAAGAATCCCAGTGCGCATTCTCGAAATTACGCCGCAAATCGTCAATGCTTTAGACGTGAACGTAACTTAGGTACAGCCCTATTCGCAAACGACTTACGCAAACGACGTAACATTTTCAAAATTCGATGCGGGAACGACGTCCATACTTAACATAGGATACCCCTCATATAGCAGGGGTAACTTTACGCCGGAAAAAGCCTAACGTAAACAACGTAAAAAAAATGCGCCGGGCGGACGTACTTTTCTGAATTGCCGTATCTACCTAATTTTATTCCTCGCGTAAATATACGGAAGCACCACCTAGCGGCCAGCGTAAATATGCAGCCTAAGATACGACGGTGTAAGACACTTACGCCGGTCGGATCTTAGGGAAATCTATGTGTAACTGATTCTATGAATCAGTCGCATAGATACGACCCCGCAACTCAGAGTTACGACGGCGTATCTGGAGATACACCGTCGTATCTCGTATGTGAATCCGGGCCCCTGTTGCTGAGGCTGTCTGATGTTCTGGTTGCTAATTACTGTCCGATGTATATAAAGGCTTGTGGTGAGAGACGCTTGAATATTCCTCCAGTGGATCTCTGTATCCAAACAAGCGCTTTGTGACCCCCCTGAGTAAGGGTGGTCCTTGGCTTTCTGGTAAGCCTTTTATTTTAACTATGGTGATGGGTGGCACGCTGCCAAGCATCTGACCAATGCTGTCCACTTCTTATGGGATCTCCTCCACTGAATACTAGTTTACAAGAACTTTCTCTTTTTTATCGCATCTTTTCCATTTGTATATCAGCCATACATTAACTTTTTTTCTTTTTTAATTCGTTCACTTTCTCATTCATTGTTGCACATCTTGCACATTTGTTTATGGCATGTTTGCACTTTATAGTATGTTATATGCTATATTGTAACAAGGGAGTAGCCATAGGCTGGACTTTAGAGGCATAGAAAAAAATGGAGAAGTAGAAAAAATAACAGTATTTATTGAAAAAAGTACATAGTATAGTCAAAAGTGTTAAAAATTTGATAACAAATCATGTAAAATTATACAATTTGTACAGTGAGCCCTTGTGTGTCAACGCATTTCACCATTAGGCTTCTTCAGGACACAATCAAGGTTCAAAGAGGTAGCAAAAACAAAGAGCAAATCCCACTGTCTGGAACAACAGAGAGAACAGACTTGCTCCCTCTTTTTGCTACCTCTTTGAACCTTGATCGTGTCCTGAAGAAGCCTAACGGTGAAACACATTGACGCACAAGGGCTCACTGTGCAAATTGAATTGTTTTACATGATTTTTATCAAATCTTTGAACACTTTTGACTATACTATGTACTTTTTTCAATAAATATTGTTAGATTTTTTCTACTTCTCCATTGTTTTCTATGCCTCTAAAGTCCAGCCTATGGTTACTCTCTGAGTATCCTTTTTCTTGTTTCCAATCTAAATTTACAGATGTGGCAATGTGAGTGCTTCCTTTTCTCATTTTTTATTGTATTATGTTAGTTATTTGCAGATAATATTTGATTAATTTCACCATTATTCAATACTGCATATTAGTCAAAGTGATATTGCATATTGATCATTGCACATATGCTGGTAGGCAGTAAAGTAGATTTACTAAAACTGGTGCACTCAGAATCTGGTGTAGCTATGCATGTTAGCCAATCAGCTTCTAACCTCAGCTTTTTCAATTAAGCATTGGCAATAAAACCTGTAAGCTGATTGGTTTCTATGCAGAAGTGAGCCTGATTTTGCACTCTCCAGCTTTAGTACATGAATCCCATTGTGTCATTTATTTTTTCCAGTTTAATTTAGCGCTGCACTTTATATTTTGTATTATTCCTTTGTGCCCAATATCTGGGTTACAGTGTTCAGCTGCTGATTTTTTTTAACATAGTGCGGATGTAATAATTTGTATACATATTATTATTATTCATTTATATCGGCTTTTAAAACTTACAAAGGCAGGATTTTAGAAATTGGATGAAGGGTTTAGCACTGGGAAACATTTTTTGAGGCCTGGTTTTACAACTATGCATTTTGCAGAAATACACTACAGTCCATTTAACACGGTTTCCTATGGATGTAGTTCACATCTGTGCATTTTATGTTAAGGGCCAGGGACTTTTTTCTGGTTTGTGGTTCCATAGACTTCAATTGATCAAAAGCTTGTATTAAAAAATGCAAAATGCACCTGCAATATGCAAACTGCAACCTGCATAGGTGTGAATCAGGCATGAAAGAAATAATGCTTGAATAGTGCATTTTATATATATATATAAGACAAAATGGAGGAAAGAGGGACATTGTTCCAAATCAGGGGACAGTCCCTCAAAATCAGCAGCCAATCCCAGATGACGTCAACATATGACAAAACGCGTAGGTGTGGCCTGCGTCCTGACGTCATCACGCTCTTCGGAACAGACTGACACAGGAGAAGGAACGAGAGGGGACGCCGAGACCCGTTTTGCACACCACATATGTTTTATCTTATCGGGCATGCATTGCATCAACTTTTCTGGAAGTGCATTACCATTATTTTATTAAAACCTGTGTCGCAGTCTACACTATGGTTCTTTTCTGTTTTTTTATCTGAGATCCTTATCAGCGTTTGATTGAACCAGCTCCAGCCTAGAGTCTTATTGGGAGACTTTAAAACCCTGTGTTTGGTCTGACCGCAAGTTTGTGGTCTTATAGCCAGATTCAGAGAGAGTTACGCCGGCGTATCAGTAGATACGCCGACGTAACTCGGAATCTGCGTCGTCGTATGTTTAAGTGTATTCTCAAACTGAGATACACTTAAACCTAGCTAAGATACGACAGCCTGCGCCATCGTATCTTAGGGTGCAATTTTTCACCTGGCCGATAGGTGGCGCTTCCGTCGAGTTCGGCGTAGAATATGTAAATGCATAGATACGCCGATTCACGAACGTACGTGCGTCCGTCGCCGCTTACGTAAGGCAATTCCCGGCGTAAAGTTAGTCGAACAAATAGCTGGCCTAGTCAATGTTAGATATGGCCGTCGTTCCCGCGTCGAAATTCGAAAAATGTACGTGGTTTGCGTAAGTCGTCCGTGAATGGGCCTGGACGTAATTTACATTCACGTCGAAACCAATACGTCCTTGCGGCGTACTTTGGAGCAATGCACACTGGGATATGTACACGGACGGCGCATGCGCAGTTCATAAAAAACGTCAATCACGTCAGGTCACCAGACATTAACATAAAACACGCCCCCCCATCCTCATTTGAATTAGGCGCGCTTACGCCAGCCCCATTTACGCTACGCCGCCGTAAGTTAGGAGGCAAGTGCTTTGTGAATACAGTACTTGCCTTTCTAACTTAAGGCGGCGTAGCGTAAATACGATACGCTACGCCGCCTTAAAGATGCGTGCCCCTACCTGAATCTAGCCATTAGTATCTGGTAAGGAGACTACATCTCTCTCACTCGGGTGCTCACTTGGTGGAAGGAGGTTTAATCCCTGATATTACATCACCCATTATAAGAAGATTTTGGATTAATTTCTCACTCTTATTACACGCGGGACTGTTTTATGGACACTTTTTACCTTATTTTTGTTTATGTCACATTTTTGGGATTTTCATTCTTTTGGCTACTAACAGAGTGTTACTCACTCACCTTGTCTCCAGTAGTTATACACCATTTATACTAATCACGTTAGGTTTGTGGTTTACTATTTTGGTTAATTAATTATATACTCAATATTTTTTTCATTTTTGGTGTCATTACCAAACTTTCACATATATTGTTTTTGCGCTGTACCTCATTTTTTAACACAGTTGGCAGCCAGTGTGGTTTCCTGGCCTAGGCCGACAAGGCTCAGGCCTAGAGTGGCAATGTGCGGGAGGGGAAGCCGCCCCCCACACACAAAAAAACCCTACACGTCCTCCCAAGTCCCGGCTCCTGCCTCTCACGATCGCCTTCGGCACAAAAATGATCCCCCGGCGTCCGGCCTGTTGTAGCGCGACACTTGCTAATACCCATACCTCCCAACCGTCCCAGATTTCGCGGGATTGTCCTGCGATTCGCTGTAAATCCCGCGGTCCTGCGAGCAGTGCTATTGTCCATCCCTCCGCGATTACCGCGATCCGCGGTAAATCCCCTGGTCCCGCGATTCGCGGTAAATCCCGCGGTCCCGCGATTGGCGACAACCCCCCCGCTTACCGATAGGTAAAAATCACAAAGCAAACTTTACTACCGCTTTGAGCCCTTCACTTTGCTATGTTACAGTTACAGCAAAAATCTGAATCCTACCTCCACATATCCAAAAAGGAGTATAAGAACTGTCATAACCACTGACAAATGGCAGGAATAAAAGTTAGTACTGTGCCATGCAATGCCTGAACAATGTCCAGAAAAAATATGCTCTTATTTGTTTAGTACAAAGAGCTGTTACATTATCATAGAAGGAAATGTGGGTTTATAAAGGTGTGTTACACCTTGCCAACATATGCTACAGAGGAGTGACTAAATGACAGAAACAAACAGGTTTGATGGGAATTATTCTGGATTAGAAAAATAATACCAAAGAACAAAAGCACAAAGCCTTATATAATTATGATGAAAAAAATTGCTGAAAGCAAACCGTTGAGGCCTTCAAAGCCCAAATGGGACTTTGGACCCCAGTGGCAGGTACATTTGTTGTGAGCAATACTAAAATAACACTGAAAACCCAACTCCATACCACGTTTAATCTTTAGAGTGGACAACTTTTTCATTTAGTTTTGGCAGGGCTTTTTTTCTCAGACAATAGGTGCAGGAACTCCCTCTTTCTGAGTCACCCCTCTTCCTCGTCCCTACCCACCTCCGAGCACCGGCCCTTGGTTCCATCCCATACCTACCTCCCAGTACCACGCCTATTAGACAATACAGAACCAAGTATCATTTTGTGGTGCTAAGAAATTTGTATGAAATTTGGTAATGCTATCAAGAAAATCTGTAAAATCGATCTCCTGCAGCCAGAAACAATAGATCCCCCTAACAACAATGGACCACTCACAAAAAAATCCAACCCCAGCAACAATATACTCAGTACAACCAGCCTTAATAGACTCTCCTGGAGCTATCAACAATAGACCCCTCCCCCAACAGTAGATCTCTTTCAGCAACAACTGATCCCCCAGTAACATAAGACCCCCCCAGAAACAATAGACCCCCCTGCAAAAATAGATCCCCTCCAGCTAGAATAGATCCCCCAGCAGTGAGCATCAATACCCTACATCATACCACAGCACCCCTTGCCATTACATACAGTCAGTCCAGGAGGTGCCGGAACTGCGTTCCCCCGCGTTCCCGCTGAAAAAAAGCCCTGAATATGATACAATCCAGTTGTTTTTGGCTATCTTTTTTAAATTAAAGTGGAGTGTTTCACCCAAAAATTTTACTTTTTTTTCGGATTCCTCCCCCCCAGCGACACATTTGGCATCTTTCAGGGGGAGGGGGGGAGCAGATACCTGTCTAATACAGCTATTTGCTCCCACTTCCGGGCATAGATCGCTGCAGTATCCGCGGCGATCAACGTCATGTCCGCCCCCGCTGTCTTCTGGGAGACACACGTCTCCCAGAAGACAGCAGGGACCAGTAAGATCGGGCAGTGTAACTCGCGCATGCGCAGTAGTGAACCATGAAGAAGCTTCACTTCTTGATTCTCTTACCGAAGATGGCAGTGCCTCCACCCTCCACTTTGGGTGAGGACATCTCGGGCGTGTCCTAATATTAAAAGTCAGCAGCTGCAGTATTTGTAGTTGCTGACTTTAAAAAAAAAATCTTTCGGCGGAACTCTGCTTTAACCACTTAACGACCACCGCATGTACATATACGTCCACAGAATGGCACGTACAGGCAGATGGGCGTACCCGTACGTCCCTGCTTAGACGTGGGTCGACCCCCCCCCCCCCCCCCCGCTACATGCGGCGGTCGGAAATCGTCTGGGAGCGATCCGGGATGACGGCGCGGCTATTCGTTTCTAGCCACCCTCCCGCGATCGCTCCCCGGAGCTGAAGAACGGGGAGAGCCGTATGTAAACACGGCTTCCCCGTGCTTCACTGTGGCGGCTGCATCAATCGAGTCATCCCTTTTATAGGGAGACACGATCGATGATGTCAGACCTACAGCCACACCCCCCTACAGTTGTAAACACACACTAGGTGAAACATAACTCCTTCAGCGCCCCCTGTGGTTAACTCCCAAACTGCAACTGTCATTTTCACAATAAACAATGCAATTTAAATGCATTTTTTGCTGTGAAAATGACAATGGTCCCAAAAATTTGTCAAAATTGTCCGAAGTGTCCGCCATAATGTCGCAGTCACGAAAAAAATCGCTGATCGCTGCCATCAGTAGTAAAAAAAAAAAAATAATAATAAAAATGCAATAAAACTATCCCCTATTTTGTAAACGCTATACATTTTGCGCAAACCAACCGATAAACGCTTATTGCGATTTTTTTTTTACCAAAAATATGTAGAAGAATACATATCGGCCTAAACTGAGGAAAAAAATATTTTTTTATATATTTTTGGGGGATATTTATTATAGAAAAAAGTAAAAAATATTGATTTTTTTTCAAAATTGACGCTCTATTTTTGTTTATAGTGCAAAAAATAAAAACCGCAGAGGTGATTAAATACCACCAAAAGAAAGCTCTATTTGTGGGGAAAAAAGGACGCCAATTTTGTTTGGGAGCCACGTCGCACGACCGCGCAATTGTCTGTTAAAGCGACGCAGTGCCGAACTGTAAAAACCCCTTGGGTCTTTAGCCAGCATATTGGTCCGGGGCTTAAGTGGTTAAGGAGATTTTCCTTGACTTTCTGCCCCTGAGATATAACAGAAAGCAGAGAAATATCTCTCTAAACTGAGAGGAAATC
This sequence comes from Rana temporaria, assembly GCF_905171775.1. Taxonomy (NCBI): domain Eukaryota; kingdom Metazoa; phylum Chordata; class Amphibia; order Anura; family Ranidae; genus Rana; species Rana temporaria. The sequence goes on along the minus strand of NC_053494.1, from coordinate 180,540,050 downwards.
CCTTCTTAAACCGTTTTCTCATTGGAAGCTCTCATCACTATTCCTATTCTGATGGGACTGTAACATTTTGGATTTCCCATCACTTTCTGTCCTAGTCATCAAGACAAATTGATTCATTCTCCCCAGTTGACACACACACAGCAATACAAACCTAACAGGAGTTCCAACACTTCCCTTCTCTATCCAAAATGAAAAAAGGTTTGGGCTTCAGACTGACATTAAGGGCCCTTTCACACATGCTTTCTGATCAGGTCCATCGATTTTTGCAGACCTAAACGTGACGGATCGGTGGTAGCCTGATATAAACAGACAGTGAAGTCCATTTATACCTTGCAGCTCATAGAGATGTCTTGGGTCTGTCTGTGTCCACCGGGCACAAACTCAATGGGCACAAATGTAAATGTAGCGCCTGTGTACTTTCAGTCCAGGTGCTATGTTAAATTTAGAGGGGGATGAGAGAGTTACTTTGCTCTCATCCGGTTGATTCATGAAAATTAGGTTTCTGCCAGGCTGGGCTGTCCTGTGATTTCATTCTGTGTTCTATCTCTGGGTGACAGGTGGCACCAGAGGGGTCCAGGCGGTGGAGCCTTCCTGCCAGCAGCCAATCAGAGGATTTTCTCCCTCGCGGGGCATGCTGGGGGAGGGTACTTCTGGGGCAGACGCCATTTTGGAAGGGTCTTCTTGTGTTCCTGGTTCCGGGTGCGGCACCAGGGCTCAAGTCCTGCGGGAACGCGTGGGAACGAAGTTCCTGCACTTTTTTCACAGCGGGAACTCAGTTCCCTTTGCAGGACTAGAGCAGCCGAGGGCAGCCGAGCCGCCCAAGCCAATCCTTCACTAAGCAGCGATGCCCAGCTCGAGTCACTGTCAGGGGCAGGCGAACCTAAGGCCCCTTTCACATTGGACCGGGAGCCGCGTTGGCGGTATAGCGCCGCTAAAAATAGCGGCGCTATACCGCTGGGATTGTCGGGGGAATCGGCCGCTAGCGGTGCGGTATTAACCCCCGCTAGCGGCCGATAAAGGGTTAATACCGCCCGCAATGCGCCTCTGCAGAGGCGCATTGCGGGCGGTATTGCCGCGGTTTCCTATTGTTTTCAATGGGAAGGAGCGGTATACACGCCGCTCCTCTCACCGCTCCAAAGATGCTGCTGACAGGAGATTTTTTTCTCTCCCGCCAGCGCATCGCCTCAGTGTGAAAGCCCTCAGGCTTTCACATTGAGTAGGCAGTGAAGAAGTTTTTCAGGCGGTATAGCAGCGCTATTTATAGCGCTGTACCGCCTGAAAAACTCCTCAGTGTGAAAGGGGTCTTAGTAATCCTTTATGTTACTGGCCGCATCCTGTATATGGATTCATCAGGTAGTGTGCAGGTATTCCGTCACTTCCTCGATGCCGCAATGTCTCCTGAGAGCTTTTGTCATTGTTCCCAGAAGACATTGCGGAGGTCTGCCGCGAGTTATGGCGGGATTTAGAAAGAACTTGCGGTTTAGTAATTATGCATATGAGTGTATCATTTTTTTTTTTTTGGTGGGGGAGTGGATCTTGGGTGGGAGTTCCCACATTTTTTTCCCCAGGACTTGACCCCTGTGCGGCACCCACCTTTAGGGTGTGCGCACATCACGGGCCCCGGCGATATGGCCTACCAGGCCGGGGGGGAAGGGTTCTACGCGGAGTTCTCGGTTCTGGGCCCTCATGGCTCGGAGCAACTGAAGCTATGGAGGGGCCCCAGTGATCGACTGGGTCCCCCCACATTCTGAGAGGAAGATCCCAAGCGAGTTGTGCTGTTCGATGGGGAGTCAGTCTGAGGTGAGCCCGGAGGCAGGCGATCCAACAGGGCCTAGACAATCCATCGGGGATCGAGGTCACTGGACACTGGAAAGTTGTGCGTTGCAACTTGTCAGTCAGTGATCCAAAACGAAGGAAAGCTACCTAATGGGAGATTCAGGCAAATGTGCATTTATTGAGAAGGATTTGCTCTATCATCTACGTTTCGGAGCATGGGCCACTCCTATTTCTACCAGAGCCAAGTCTGTGGCAGAGACTTGTTCCTTCTCAGAGTTCCGAGTGATACCCTGGCTGCCAGGTCGGTGTGAGAGGCCTGTCCAGGTACACTATACCCACTCCGGCTGGAGTGGCGACAAGGGTTTAGAGTCCCATTGGAAGCAGGATTGTTTCCGCCATTCATAGGCCTGAATCTGCAAGTTCTCCTTTCACCAACCTATCTCTATCTACCTCAAGTTAATTGTTTGCCGTGTTGGCGAGAATAAAAGCACAGAAAACGACACCCTGCTGTTTGGACATTCCGTCAGTGTCCGATCTGTCTGCCGTAATATCGCAGTCCCGCTAAAAATCGCAGATCATCGGCATTACTGGAAAATAAATCTTTCCCATAGTTTGTAGAAGCTACAACCAATCAATATACGTTTATTGCGATTAGATTTTTTTTTTACCAAAAATATGTAGAAGAATACATATTGGCCTAAACTGATGAAGAAATTTGTTTTTTAAAAACATTTTTGGGGATATTTATTATAGCAAAAAAAAAAAATTGTTTATAGCGCAAAAAAAAAAAAAAATACAAAATCGCAGAGGTGATCAAATACCACCAAAAGAGAGCTCTATTTGTGGGGGGAAAAGGGACATACATTTAGTTTGTGTACAATGTTGCACAACCGCACAATTGTCAGCGACGCAGTGTCGTATTGCAAAAAAATGGCCTGGTCATTAAGGGGGCAAATCCTTCCGGTCCTTAAGTGGTTAAAGATGGAAGGTAAAGGTAAAGGAAGGTATCCTCTTTAACATTCTTATTTTACCCAAAATGGAAAAACATGCCTTTAGCAGCTTTACTTTAAAGCGGGAGTTCTCCCGAAATTTTTTTTTTTAACATCAGATTGAGGCTCATTTTGTCAAGGGGAATCGGGTGTTTTTTTTTTTTCTTAAATCGAAGCAGTACTTACCGTTTTAGAGATAGATCTTCTCCGCCGCTTCCGGGTATGGTCTTCGGGACTGGGCGTTCCTATTTGATTGACAGGCTTCCGACAGTCGCATACATCGCGTCACGAGTAGCCGAAAGAAGCCGAACGTCGGTGCGGCTCTATACGGCGCCTGCGCACCGACGTTCGGCTACTTTCAGAAAATCGTGACGCGATGTATGCGACCGTCGAAAGCCTGTCAATCAAATAGGAACGCCCAGTCCCGCAGCCCATACCCGGAAGCGGCGGAGAAGACCGCTCTCTAAAACGGTAAGTACGGCTTCGATTTTAAAAAAACTACCCGATTCCCCTTCACAAAATGAGCCTCAATCTAATGTTAAAAATTAAGGAGCAGATCCAGAAAGAAATACATTGGCGGCAGTGTAGTGTATTTCTGGCGGCGTATTTCAAATTGGGCGGGTTGGGGGCGGGTTTCATTTAAATGAAGCGCGTCCCCGCGCCGAATGAAATGCTCTAATGCGTCGTCCGTGAATTTCCCGCCGTGCATTTCGCTAAATGACGTCGCAACGACGTCATTTTTTGAACTTAGACGTGAGTTACGTCCATCCCTATTCACGGACGACTTACGCAAAAAAAAAAAAAATTCAAATTTCGACGCGGGAACGACGGCCATACTTAACATGGCAAGTCTATCTATACGCCGCAAAATACCAGCTTTAACTATACGCCGGAAAAAGCCGACTACAGACGACGTTAGAAAATGCGACGGCCGCGCGTACGTTCGTGGATCGTCGTAAATCGCTAATTTGCATACCCGACACGGAAAACGACGTGAACGCCACCCAGCGGACGCCGAAGTATTGCATCTTAGATCCGAAGGTGTACGAAGACGTACACCTGTCGGATCTAACCCAGAAGCCGTCGTATCTTGTTTTGAGGATTCAAAACAATGATACGACGCGGGAAATTTTAAAGCACACCGGCGTATCAGTAGATACGCCGGCGTACTTCGTCTGTGGATCTGCCCCATGTTTTCGGGTGAACCTCCACTTTAAATTAAACATAAAACAAGCACTTCAGACATGCCACTATAACACGTTCAGATAATGTTTTATTAAAAACACAAGAAATGTATAAGGAAGATAATCAGTATTGAAAAGCAAAGCCATATTCAGGGACAACTCTCCAAAATCTGTTCCTCTCTACCCGCACTTGCCCATAACAAAGATGGCGGAGTCCAGACCCGGCACCGGTCACATGGTGTGCGTGAAGGGAAGGGCGTTGAGTGAGGGAGCCTTTTCTATGTCAGCTGACCGGCGTGCTGGGGCCCGTATGACATAAAAAGACGACGCCATTTTTCCTACGGGTTGTGGCAGGCCGAGAGAAGCAGAACTCGGACGGTGAGAGGAGGGGGGGGGAGAAGTGGCGGCTGTATCTGGGCGGGGTGTCATGGTGACAGTGAGGGGGGTAGGAAGTGGCTCCCCGCCGCCTCCATCGTGTCATGTTTACTATGATGGCTGTTCTAAGGAGCAGAGCGAGCCCCGGCCATGTAAGCGGACCTGTCATGGCGGTGTGGGTAATACAAGGCCTGGGGGCTGACACAGGGGACAGGTCCGCTTTATATGAAGACGGGGGATCCTATTGGCTGTCAGTGGAAATAGGTTTTCTTTGCTTTGTCCTCTTGGGAGTGCTGAGACCATGTCCTCCATGGAGGGGGGATGGGGAGGGTGTGGTCACCAGATTTATAGAGGAGGGGGGATCGTGACCCTATCTGCTCTGTTATGTGTTGGTGGAGAGTCACCCCCCCCCTCCAATGATTTGGTGTCATTAGAGTTGCATGCATCATATAATTATTGGGGGTGACCCTCTGCTGCATGTAACATAGATATTATTCGTATTTAAAAAAGCAGAACTTTATATTTGCTTGGACTGATACCCTTGTCAGCAATGGGCTCTGGGATGGGTTGGCACTGCCAGCTCTGGGCCATCTTCTGTTGATTACTGCTGGTGGCTAGTTGGCAGCTGTGATCATTGTATTCTGATGGCGGGGAGACCTCCTGCAGTCAGAATACAGAAATGCTATGGGAGGGATCCCCCCCATCAATGTGAATGAATGTAATGGTTGCAGGAAAGAAAATTGCATAATGTATGGCGTGCCTTGGGGCTTTTGTATCGGTAGAATGATCGGGCTGTCTATTGCCCTCTATGGAGTGGCAGATGTAAGCAGACATGTGCCTGTTTATATCTACTAATGTCCAATCCTATCCATGATCTGTTCCTCAACCCAACCCCCCCTCCTCACCCACCGGCCTGTGAGATCCTGTGCGCCCCCCCTTCTCCTCACCCACCGGCCTGTGAGATCCTGTGTGCCCCCTCTCCTCACCCACTGGCCTGTGAGATCCTGTGTGCCCCCTCTCCTCACCCACTGGCCTGTGAGATCCTGTGTGCCCCCTCTCCTCACCCACCGGCCTGTGAGATCCTGTGTGCCCCCTCTCCTCACCCACCGGCCTGTGAGATCCTGTGTGCCCCCTCTCCTCACCCACTGGCCTGTGAGATCCTGTGTGCCCCCTCTCCTCACCCACCGGCCTGTGAGATCCTGTGTGCCCCCTCTCCTCACCCACCGGCCTGTGAGATCCTGTGTGCCCCCTCTCCTCACTCACCGGCCTGTGAGATCCTGTGTGCCCCCTCTCCTCACTCACCGGCCTGTGAGATCCTGTGTGCCCCCTCTCCTCACTCACCGGCCTGTGAGATCCTGTGTGCCCCCTCTCCTCACTCACCGGCCTGTGAGATCCTGTGCGGCCCCTCTCCTCACTCACCGGCCTGTGAGATCCTGTGCGGCCCCTCTCCTCACTCACCGGCCTGTGAGATCCTGTGTGCGCCCCTCTCCTCACTCACCGGCCTGTGAGATCCTGTGTGCGCCCCTCTCCTCACTCACCGGCCTGTGAGATCCTGTGTGCGCCCCTCTCCTCACTCACCGGCCTGTGAGATCCTGTGTGCGCCCCTCTCCTCACTCACCGGCCTGTGAGATCCTGTGTGCGCCCCTCTCCTCACCCACCGGCCTGTGAGATCCTGTGTGCGCCCCTCTCCTCACCCACCGGCCTGTGAGATCCTGTGTGCGCCCCTCTCCTCACCCACCGGCCTGTGAGATCCTGTGTGCGCCCCTCTCCTCACCCACCGGCCTGTGAGATCCTGTGTGCGCCCCTCTCCTCACCCACCGGCCTGTGAGATCCTGTGTGCGCCCCTCTCCTCACCCACCGGCCTGTGAGATCCTGTGCGCCCCTCTCCTCACTCACCGGCCTGTGAGATCCTGTGTGCGCCCCTCTCCTCACCCACCGGCCTGTGAGATCCTGTGTGCGCCCCTCTCCTCACTCACCGGCCTGTGAGATCCTGTGTGCGCCCCTCTCCTCACCCACCGGCCTGTGAGATCCTGTGTGCGCCCCTCTCCTCACCCACCGGCCTGTGAGATCCTGTGTGCGCCCCTCTCCTCACCCACCGGCCTGTGAGATCCTGTGCGCCCCCTCTCCTCACCCACCGGCCTGTGAGATCCTGTGTGTCCTCACTTACCGGCTTGGGAGATCCTTTAAAAAATGAATCGTGGGTATACAACCGCTTTAAGCTGCAAAGGCTGCTGCACAGGGTATTCACATATTGCTTTGCACCCTGGCAACATTTCTCTCTCCTGTTGCATTTGATACCCCCAATAATGTCACCCACTCAAGTGAATAGTGCTGTGCCATAACAGCAAGGCTCGTGGCTGCAGAGCACTATTCTCTTTAAAGGCTCGGTTCACACTGATGCGATTTCTCTGCTGGTTCCTAAATCTTGGTTGGTTACGCTGAACTAAGATGCGCTGCAGGTGTCAATGTAAAGTTAAAGTGGAAGTTTTTTTTTTTTGTCACAATGTAGAGCATACCATTTCCTATTTTCTGTGCCCAGTCTTGCCACACAGTTAATCCAGCGCTGAGCAATCCTTTTTATTCAGTGAAATAAAACAGACTTCCAGATAAAGACCAAAGTCCTTGCTTGAGTGACAGGTTATTTACATATCTCGTGCACTAGCTTGCAGACATGCACAGCTTGTCTATGTACCGTATTTATGGGGCTATAACGCGCCCCGGCGTATAGTGCGCACCCCCGAACTTGAAGGAAGATTCCTGCAAAAAAAAAATACTTAGTTTGGATGCCCCTCGTCGGTGTCCTGCCCGTCATCCATCGGCGGCCTTGTCTGGTCCGGCGTCCTTCTGCGGCCATCCCCGCTTCCCGCGCTATGTTCGAAACAACTGCGCCGACATATACCGAGCGGAGTACACTCGGGTATAGTCGGGCAGGCTCGGCTCCTCTCGCGTAAACGACGTACAGGACGCACACGACGTGACCGCGAGAGGAGCCGAGCCTGCCCGAGTGTACTCCGCATGTTGGCGCAGTGGTTCGAACAAAGCGCGGGTATCGGCGTATATCACGCACCCACAATTTTGCCCTGAATTTCAGGGCAAAAAAGTGCGCGGTATACGCCTATAAATACAGTATATTCTGATGGCTGTTTACACTGAACTGTGGATCACCCCATATTTTGAAAACATTTAATCAAAACATAGGAAAGACAGCCAATCCTGGGAGAGCTGGATGGGAGGTGGATGTGGATGTGAATTGTGCACTTTACAGAAGCTGTGCATGTCTGCAAGCTAGTGCACGAGATATGTAAATATTATTTCACTGAACAATAAAAAGAGGATTGCTCAGTGCTGGATTAACTCTGTGTGGCAAGACTGGGCACAGATGATAGGAAATCTTATTCTCTACATTGTGACATCATGGTTTACATCCACTTTAATGACGACCCCAAATCGTATCGCAGTGCTGACTGTGGAATGGTACAGGAATCGGTTGGCATGGGTGTGAACCCATACAATCCGATTCCAGTGCGAACCAAAAGTCTGGCATAATTTCAGTGTGAATGCGATTTCAGCCATACATTTTGTATAACTGAATTCCCATCGCATTTGATCTTCACAGCAATGTGGTGGGAATCGAATGCTATGTCTGGCATTTCACTAGTGTGAGCCCAGCCTGAATGTTTGTTGTAATTGCTTTTACAGACAACACAACGAGTCCATACACGGCATCAGCAAACGGCTGTTTCTTGGCTTTCATGGGACGCAGCTGATGAGTTTTGTGTTGCTTTGGTGTCGCAGCTCCTAGTGCATTGCTAGGCTGTTATTGTCCAGCTAATAATGGCTTTGTGTGGTGGACGGGTACATCTTGAATAGAGCTGGCATTCATATGCTTGGCAACGCCTGCTAAGGTCTCTTGGCCTTCCTCCTATTAGGATTTGGACTCTGATACACTTTATCTGCTAAAAACTATTCAGGTGCTTCAAAACAAAAGGGTGCAAAGTCTTAACCACCAATGTTCCTTTAGCAATCGGCTGCAACACAAGTCTGTTCCCTGCCAGCATGCTGCATAGGAGGACCCTTTTTCAGTGTGTGGAAGCGGTGGTCTCTCTTCAGAGATCCAGCATGCTCTCTGGGAGGGTATATTGATGGATTTGCTAATGGTTAAAGGCCCTCATTTCTGTCCTTTAGAAGGATTCATCAGATGTTTGAATGAAAGAATGAAGCCCTGAAATTCCTAAAGAAGTCATTGTGATGGCACTGGTCACAGCTCTGTGCCATGACAGGCTGTCTCCTCCTGTGACTGGCTGCATATTGACAATCGGTATTGGAAAGGTGCTGGCTGTGGCTCCCACTAGTGACTTGTATTGCTGCCAATTTTCCTGTCCCATATTTTAGGGCAGCTGTCGCATTGACAGCTGACAGGTGGGATTTCTCATTTTTGGGAGGTCTCTGCTAATTTATGGTGCTTTAACAGGGGAACCATGGGGAATCTCTGGTTGGGATTCCTGTGTCATTAAACTTTTTTTTTTTTTTTTTTCTGCTCTGGATACAGAAAATGTCCAGGGTGCATAAAGGTGCATTAATATCTGCACCCTGCCTCCAATTTCCCCTTCCTTAGTTTTACTTTATTTTTTAAACACTGTACTGGTGACCCCACAATAGGTATAAAACTTTCGCAGAAGGGAGTTTAACAAAACGTGTGGCAACTCATTAAAATGAGAAGAAAAGAGGTTTTAACTGTAAACTGCGTAGAGGGTTCTTTACTGTAAGGGCAGCAAGGATGTGGAATTCCCTTCCACAGGCGGGCTGTGGGGAGCATTGGCAGTTTAAAAAAAACCTATTGGATAAGCACCTGAACGACCACAACATACAGGGATATACATTGTAATACTGACCTATAATCGCACATAGGTTGGATTTTTTAATTTTTTTTTTTTTTTTTTTTTCCCCCAACCACCACACCTATGTAACTAGGAGGTGTCTGTTAAGCAGGAAAATGCACCAAGAAACACACAATAGTTTTGTGTATTAAAGTTCCTGCACCTTCTAAAAAAACATGGATTTGAAAGTGACCCATAGGAACCAACGTTAAATGGATGGTAGTGCGTTTCTGCAAATGCACAGAAAAAGGCATAAGTGTTGAACCTTTTTTAAATGTGCTAAAAGTGATTGCAAACCATCACCATGTAAAACAATCTCTTCAGTTTAAAATGGAAGGCAACATTTGTGTAACTTTTTTTTTTTTTTGTGATTGCATTCTGTTCTCAGCTACATAAGAGGTGGGGGGTGGGGGTGAGCAGCAGCAGCACACTGAGCTTCCCAGTGAATGGCTATGTAGGCGGCTGTCGGCACAAGTCTGATCATTGGGAGGAGAGAGTCTGAGTTCCCAGCATAGCTAGAGAACTGACCATGGTGTACTCTCCTGCTTAGTGTAGCCAGTTTTAAAAGAAAAGCAGAGGGACTGGCAGGAACACCAAGGATTTCACACAATCCATACACAGATAACGGGAGATGTTCTTAATACAAGTACAACAGGCACATATCAGTAATAAATGTTGGGATAACAAACTTGTTTTATTTAAAGCCCAACTCCAGGATGAATGTAGCCCCTCCCCCTCTGTCTGATGCTGGGTTGACAAAAATGCTCAATCTTTTTCATTTGCCTGATCCCTTTGTCACCCAGCCCCAGGTCCTTGTCACTGTTTACTTCCTGTACGGGTCCTCCTCCTGGGTGTCCACATCACTGCCTTTGTGATGTGGACAATTGCCATTGGCCCGACAGCAGAGGGAACGTTCTGTTGGGATTCTGAAGAGATATGAAGTGGGACCCATGAGGGTGAAGGGGACTGGCTGGCGAGGTTTACAAGCAGCCCTGGATTGGCAGTCCCACAGGAAGCCATTGCATTGGCAAGGCAACTGTATGGGGAAACTTTACATATATCTGCCTTCATCCGGTAAGTCAAAATCTACTAAAGCTGGATACACACTATACAACAATTTTCCTTTAGATTTACCTTCAATTATGTAGTGCAAGGGCCAGCCTGATTGCATACAAATTGAAAGTGTTTAGGTGTGACATCATAGTGTTTGGTAAATCTAAAAAAGTGTGTGATAAATTGAGTGGAGCTGACCTGCTTCATACTTTAGTGATCCGTTTCGGTGCGTTGGCATGCCTGACCTCCTTTCCCTTACTGTTTTACATTTTTTTTTTTTCTTCACTGTGTGAGTTGGGATGCCACAGAATGGCACTGCATAGAGCAGATGTGTTGGGGGGGGGGGGGGGGGGCAGGGGTACCATGCATTTGTCCCAACACGTCTGAATGGGCCCTTAAAGTACATGCAGACTTCTCGGGCAAGGGTGATGTTGCATGTTTTTTATGTGGCATCTTTCAATAAACCTAGCAGAAGTGTATTTAAAGTGTACCGTCACTTGTTTGTAGCTGGGATGTGTCAACATAGTGGGGAGGGTTTAGGTTGATGGCATCACTCTCCTTAGTTGACACTTGGAGATTCTGGCACCAGCTGAGACAGGAAGGAGTTGCTAGTAAGGTACAGTGTTGGGGGGGGGGGGGAAGTGCTTTATACAGACTTTGTGTTTGTTTGAAGTTGCAGCACCAATGAACTTGCCCCTGAACTCTCTGCTCCTGTAAGCTGTGTCTAGGACTGGTGTACACCAGATGCAGTTTTAATCTGCATCAAAAACACATGAACCGTGTTTTCCATGTATTACAATGGCTCTACCTGTGCAGAGCGTTCAGTGTGGCCAACAAAAAGGTGTGTGTGTGTGTGTGTGTGTGTGTGTGTGTGTGTGTGTGTGTGTGTGTGTGTGTGTGTGTGTGTGTGTGTGTGTGTGTGTGTGTGTGTGTGTGTGTGTGTGTGTGTGTGTGTGTGTGTGTGTGTGTGTGTGTGTGTGTGTGTGTGTGTGTGTGTGTGTGTGTGTGTGTGTGTGTGTGTGTGTGTGTGTGTGTGTGTGTGTGTGTGTGTGTGTGTGTGTGTGTGTGTGTGTGTGTGTGTGTGTGTGTGTGTGTGTGTGTTGGAACACACAGGTCCAGAATTAAGATGATGGGGAAATGCACTGGAAGGCATCACACACAGGTTGTGGTGGGAAACAGTGTTCTGTTGAAGTGCCCGGGATCAACTGCGCATGCGCCGTACATAGCGCAACTGCTGATTTGCTGGGCAGATGTAAATATGGCGCATGCCCACATGGTAGGAGGTATCTCTCGGTGGGAGATACCATTTCACAGCCACAATTTAGACCTATACAGACATTGGGGAAGCCAGACCATCGGCACACTGTATAGCCGCCCCGCAACATAATACAGGAAGCTAGTATAAAAGTAGATTCAGGTATTTGTAAATACTGTACAGGCTATTTTTATACTTTAACCTGGATTAAAGGTGTCCTAATGTCTGATTTTTAAGTGTTGGAAAATCACTGGGAGTGACAACTCGTCTTTAGTTGTCATCTTCACACCCTAATTACCACTAGCAGTGATTGTTTTGGTTGCGTCACTGTTGCAAATCCTGCTGCATATGGCTGGACTGTAACCAAATGTGTTAAAGATCAGGTTTCTCATGCTGAGTCAGGTCATGTGGCCTAATCCCAATGTATGACTAGCTTCATAAACTGACTGACTCCCCCCCCCTCGTGTCTTGTGTTTATGTTCTGCCCCTTAGTTGATGTGTTTTATTCGGTTTTTAGGTTATTCCCCCTATATTGAATGGATTTTCACAATGTGGTAAAATGGTTGTAAACCTCGGACATGAAATATGAACAAAGCCTATCTATATAATGTGTACTTGGATCGCTTAATTGGGGGGATTTACTAAAATTGGAGAGTGCAAAATTTGAATAAGGTGAAGTTAGAAGTTGCACCCAATTCTGAGTGCTTCTGTTTTAGTAAATTGTGCCATTTCCGTCTGCTGCTTCATTCTTTTATCAGCATAAGTCACTTCTGACACGTTTTCCTGGCACAAGAGAAAATTGGTGACGCGGGAGGAATCTTCAGTTGATTGACGGCCTCGGCTCTGTTCCTGTGTGGAGGGGGCGTGTCCCTTCCTATCAAAATGGGCTGAGTGATGTTGGCACTCCACCCCCTTTCTGAACTCTCAGACAAGCTTTATAATTTGGCACTTTGAACAGATGTAGCGCAAAGACCAAAGGTGGACAGGCACAACAACTTGTGTAGGAGGATTTTTTTCATCTGTTTATCACACAGGTCAGTGACACCACTGGGTATGTGGTGGGGTTTACAACCACTTTAAAGTATTTTCACCCCTTACAGAAAATCTGTAAGGTGAACTTGCACTGCACCTTAAAGCGGATGTGCCACTAAAAACATGTATTAAAAGCCAGCAGCTACAAATACTGCAGCTGCTGACTTTTAATATAAGGACACTTACCTGTCCTGGAGTCCAGCGGTGATCGCAGCAGATGACGAGCGATCGCTCGTCACCCTGCTGCTCCCCCCTCCATCCACGGTGAGGGAACCAGGAAGTGAAGCGCTCCGGCTTCACTGCCCGGTTCCCTACGGTGCATGCGCGAGTCGCGCTGCGCCCGCCGATTGGCTCCCGCTGTGTGCTGGGAGCCGAGTGTTCCCAGCATACAACGGGGGACGGACGGAAGGTAAGGAAAAAACCCGTCCTTTGCCCGTATCGTAGGGCCGGAAGTGGGTGCAGATACCTGTCTGTAGACAGGTATCTGCACCCCCCTCCCCCCTGAAAGGTGTCAAATGTGACACCGGAGGGGGGGAGGGTTCCGATCAGCCGGACTTCACTTTAGAGTGGAGATCCGCTTTAAGCTGGTAATCACCCACTAGAGACATGGGGTCATGGCTTTCTCTCCTCTTCACCAGCACTGATGGGATGTCAAATTTGCAGCATTTGCCAGAATTGGCACCGTCCTAACCGATGCAATGCCACATTTGCAGCGCTGACTTCAAAAAATAATAGTTTCTGTACTATTTGCAATTTTACATGTCTCCGAAATCATGGGTTCAGGTGAGCTTGTACAGCTTCATTGCCGCAGCCCAGTGGGAACCTGGGCTTGGCTGCAGGGATTTCAAATCCTTGTACCAGTGAAGCAGTGACCCGATGTCTCCTAGCGGGTGATTATGAGACCCGGATACGGAGGGATGGGGCCCAGTGTAAGTTTGCCTTGCAGATTTTCTGTAAAGGAGAACTTGCCCTTAAGGAAGTTTAGGTTTGTTTTAAAAAAACAAGTCTGATAGAGGTAGACCGATCTGGGTTTTTCTCTGGCTGATGCTGATATTTAGAAATTGGGGCGGCCGATGGCTGATATATGATGCCGTTTTTTTTTGGTCTATTATTCCTCAGTACCAATGGCATTAGCAGGTGGCACTGGTTTGGAACTGACAGATGGCCCTAGTTTGGGACAGAAGGCACTGGCAGGTGGTACTGGTTGGTGGTACCGGCAGGTTTCACACTAAGCCGAGTAACTGTAAAACTAACAGAAGAGAGGAGCTGACGGCTCAATGTCGGGGGTGGGCAGGACCCAGCAGCTAAATTTCACCAGCCAAATGATTGGGCTGCTTTAGAAAGGGGGTGGGCCCACATGCACGTAGTGGCCTGCCCAGATACCTTCCCCTTGTCTGGTGTAATATAGCTGCTGGGTCCCGCCCCCATCCATCGAGCTGACAGCTCACTCTCCCCATCCCCCCCAGCACGGCGATTGATGCTGCTAGAGCTGCCGAATGTGGAGAAGGAACGGCGGTCAGTGTAAAATATCGGCCTAATTTTGATAATTGCCCGATTTTTTTTTTTTTTTTATTTTTTTTATTTTTTTTTTTTTTCCAAATATCGTCCGGCCGATATATCTATCAGTCTACCTCTAAAGTCTGACCACCCTCTCTGGTCTGCTGACCTGACTTGGAGCTCCTCTACCACTTGGAAGCCTACTTGCCTCTCCATGACGGGATGGCTTCCTCTGGTGTCTACTTTTCAGGCTCTTTCATGTGGCCTAAATTTTGGCCACTTCTGCACAGTAAGCCCCCATAGACTTGAACTGGGCTCTCCCACAACACTTGAAACACTAGGGGTGTGGCCCTATGGTCTATATGGACTTGCTGCACAGGAGTTTGCGGCAACAAAGAGCCAGAGGAAACTGGCAATGTTATAGGGAGGTAAGTGGGTGTGTTTGTGGTATGGGGGGGGGGGGGGGGCATTGGTGAGTGGTGGTCTATCTTGGTGTGGGGGGGGGGCTGGGCGCACTAGTGCAGGTGGGCTTATTGGTTTGTTAAAATAAAGCTATCTTTAATGTCAAAATGTGATAGTTGGCTTGTTTATCAGGATCTTATGGGTTAAGCTGACCTGACACTGTCATGGTATCTGATCTGTCGGTGATCAGAATCTCATGGAGATCCTCTGTTCACCTGACACTGAGGGGGGAGGGGTTGCTGAGTGAACAAGGTTTTTTCCTTATGTCACACAAGTATATACCATCTGAGGGCCCTTTCTCACAAACATGCATTTACATGGCATGTGTTTTATTGTGTTGTGAAGCAACCGCTTCCTGGAAAAGCCAAAAGCAATCCTTGGACCTAAACAGTTTTCAGTTATCAAATATGAAATGTTGGGTTTACATATTTTTTTTATTTGCCTGCTGTCCCATGTATTTGTATGAAAAAGTATCCCGTTCTCTTGTATTGCTTCTTTTGCATGACATTCCTGGTGGTCTGCCAGTCACTCTGCTTTACTATTAAAAACTGGCCACACTAGGCAGCGCACAGCTTGGTCAGTTTTCTAGCTCTGCTGGGAGCTCACCACAAAATTGCACGTGGTTCTGTATGACGCCTATTGGTCCATTACTAGCAGCTTGCCAGCATCTGACATTTGCCTACATTACAAGGCTGCCAATGTGCTGTTCTCTTGTTCTCTAAAGATCACACACTTCCGGCCACACGCTACGGGCAAAAGACGGGTTTTTCGGACTTCCCGTCTGTCGCCCGTTGTGTGCTGGGAACACTCGGGTCCCAGCACACAGCGTGTGAGCCAATCGGCGGGCGCGACTCGCGCATGCGCCGTAGGGAACCGGGTAGTGAAGCCGGAGCGCTTCACTTCCTGGTTCCCTCACTGAGGATGGCGGGGGGAGCAGCAGAGACGAGCGATCGCTCGTCCCCTGCTGCTGACGGCGCTGGACTCCAGGACAGGTAAGTGTCCTAATATTAAAAGTCAGCAGCTGCAATATTTGTAGCTGCTGGCTTTTAATATTTTATACTGGCACATCCGCTTTAAGTTCACTTTGAAGCAAAATAAGGGTCATTGCAGCCCTGCCCGTGCTGGATTACACAGATCTGCAATCTCCTGTGTACCTGGTGCTCCGTCATGCAAGTCCCACCCGGCTTATATGATGGACAGAACAGTGGTCCAATTCTGGGCCAGGGGGGCGGGACTGTGTGACTGAGCACACAATACACAGGAGGTCGTGGCGCTCGTCCCCTCTGAAGCAGCGGGAATTGGCATATAACAGGCACACTTTTTTTTTTTTTTCAGGGAGGAAAGTGCGTGTTATACGCAGATAAATACAGTACTTCTCTGTAGAGAAACTTGCATATGTGATTTATAGATCTCTATCATTGCTCTGTACTTCTGCCCTTCCCCTTCTAGTAAACTTGAATTGTATGTGAGAACGGCTTCCTTAGCATTGTGAATGCTCTCCAGGCTCGGCAGGATTTGGGTCCCCTGCTCTGCTGGGCCTGTGTCTGCTTGCTTAGAGAAAGAGCTGTTTGTTTTCCTTCTGGTGCAAGAGATCAAATGTCCAAAGGGGAGAAAGCCGTTCCCTCGCCTGGAGAGGAAAGCTGTGCGCTTGCTCGCTCTGTCAGGCTGTTTATATTTAACTCACCGCCCCATTCCTGGGAATCCTGCACCCTTCTCCGGCGGAAGACAGCCGATCTAGGACTCTCTACTGGTAATTCCGAAACTTTTCTGACTCTGATTGGGGGGTGTTTTTGTTTTTTTTATTAGGATTTGCATGTCGAACTAAAGCACCAGTTTGGGTGGTTTTCTCTGCCTAGCTGTACTAGTAAAGCTTCATGCCTGAATTGCTAAGTGACTCTGGTTAGTAAAGTGTCACATTAATGTTGAGATGTACGTGTCTGTGTAAAAGTCTGCTAGTCACTTAGTGCCTGAACAGGAAATTCTGCATTGAAGCAGAAGCAGTCGTCTTACTGCTGGCATTTCTAGAAATGTTTCTGGTAATGTATGTCTGACTTACTGATTTCAGTGTATTTATTGGCTGACTGACCTTACCATCAAGAGTAACGTGCTTCTGCTGGTATCCCTTGGCAATGAAATGATGGCGCATTTGTCCGTAGCAACTGGTCAGTCTGCTTTATCTTTTTACTGATGGTAGCTGGGAGGGGTTTCTAGTCTGATCACTGCCTGGCTCTGCCACAATCTTCCATCTTGGTGAGGGCCTGGGGTGTCAGCCGCCCCCCCCCCCCCCCCCCTATGAATAACGACCATTGCAGGTACCTGTCACTTGGGAGTTCACCCTTCACTCCCCTATTTCATGCAACCCAACTGTGCACCGCCATCTCAAAGTATAACTAAATGGGAGAAGAAACCTTGTAGTGCAGCTTATCGTTGCTTAACCACTTAAGCCCCGGACCTTTAGGCAGCTAAATGCCCAGGCCAGTTTTTGCGATTCGGCACTGTTTTGATTTAACTGACAATTGCGCGGTCGTGCGAAGTGGCTCCCAAACAAAATTGGCGTCCTTTTTTCCCCACAAATAGACCTTTCTTTTGGTGGTATTTGATCACCTCTGTGGTTTTTATTTTTTGCGCTATAAACAAAAATAGAGCGACAATTTTGAAAAAAAACAATATTTTTTGCTATAATAAATATCCCCCAAAAACATATATAAAAATTATTTTTCCTCAGTTTAGGCCGATACGTATTCTTATTTTGGTTAAAAAAAAAAGCGTTTATCGCATGGTTTGCGCAAAATTTATAGCGTTTGCAAAATGGGATTTTTTTTTTATTTTTTTTTTGTGACCGCGACATGGCGGACACTTCGGACAATTTTGACACATTTTTGGGACCATTGTCATTTTCACAGCAAAAAATGCATTTAATTTGCATTGTTTTTTGTGAAAATGACAGTTGCCGTTTGGGAGTTAACCACAGGGGGTGCTGAAGGAGTTATGCTTCACCTAGTGTGTGTTTACAACTGTAGGGGGGTGTGGCTGTAGGTCTGACATCATCGATCGAGTCTCCCTATAAAATGGATCACACGATCGATGCGCCGCCACAGTGAAGCATGGGGAAGCCGTGTTTGCATACGGCTCTCCCCGTTCTTCAGCTCCGGGGAGCGATCGCAAGGGGGTGGCTAGAAACGAATAGCCGCGCCCTCGTCGCAGATCGCCAGGGAGAAAGCCTTGCGTTACTGTGTGGAGTTACAGACAGAAGAACAGGAAGTGAGGATTTCTCAGAAGAAATAAGGACATTTAAAGGCAAAATGGAAGGTAAAAAAAGGTAAAGGAAGCGATTTAGGGGGAAACATTTTTACCTTTGGAGACCCCCTGCTTTAAAGGGGTTGTAAACTATGGCCTTCCAGTTCAGGAACTACAATTTCAGTCATGTCTTAATGTCAGTTTCACAATGCATCATGGGATGTGTAGTTCTGCAACAGCTGGAGGGCTGTAGTTTGGAGATCCCTAAAAATTAGTTTGCAGCAGCCGTCTCAAACAACTGGCAGCCCTCCCGCTGTTGAAAAACAAGTTCCATGAGGCATTGCAAGGCTGACGGTTACAAGCATGACTCCTGCAGGCATGATGGGGCTTGCAGTTTCAAAGCAGCTGGAGGGCTGCCAGTTTTGAGACCCCTGGAAGGCTTTATTGTAAAATAAGTGTTTACAAAAACCTGTTTGAATGCTGTGTGCAATGGTTCTGTAGAGCGACCCGGATGCTTCATGTGAGTCCATAGCAAGCCGCTTTCTATGCAGGTGCTTATGCTTGCTCCAGGGGCAGTTCTCTGCAGCCATAAGACACAGCCCTGCTGCCATCCCCCTCACTGGCTGTGATTGAAAGCAGTGGGAGCCTAATGTATAACATCTGATGTACCATCTACTTTTCATAATAAAATTAAACTTGATTGAAAAAAAAAAAGAAAGCAGTGGGAGCCAATGGCTGCTGCTGCATCTTGGCCAATGAGTGGGAGAGCTGGCCAATGAGTGGGAGAGCTGGCCAATGAGTGGGAGAGCTGGCCAATGAGTGGGAGAGCTGGCCAATGAGTGGGAGAGCTGGCCACTGCTCTCATGCACATCGCTGGATTAAGATGGAGCTTATTAAAGTATTGGGGGGAGCTACACACAATGCATGAAGGTAAGAACTTTCAGCCACTAGAATAGCTTTAAGCTGACCATGTATGGGAATTTGATCCAGATGGAACTTTGCTTATATAGTGGCCCTGTCTGTTGCCTCCTGCCCCACATCCTTCAGTTTAAAAACGAATGGTGCTAACTGAACAGCAGCTGCATCAAATCTGATTCAGCTACCATTTGGGTGTTTTGAGGGTCAACCGGGGTCTGTTGTCAAAATACTATGGTTACAGTGTGTGTGTGTGTGTGTGTGTGTGTGTGTGTGTGTGTTTCCCCCCATGGGGTGGGAAAAAAAAAATCAGTGTCTGGCCAGCCTTGGATGTGGTGGTTGTAGTTGCAGGTAAGATCGGTCACTTTGTGAAATGGAAGCAAAAACCTGATCTGTTTTGTGTAACTACCAATACCAGCCGCCCCATGTTCTGGAGCTGAACGAAGGCAGACATGGTTTGGAGTCCTTTCTGGGTGGTAAACGTGGTCCCCCTCAGATCTGTGGAGGAGTGAGCATAGCCACCCAGGGACAAAGTTCTGTATAACCAGTGGAAAAAATAACTAATGCAAGCACTTAATAATTTGCATAAAAGATGGAATTTATAAATTGGCTTTTGGATTTAGATTTAATTTTAAATTTGCCATTATGAGCTACTTTATCATCGGGTTCAAATGCAATTTTTCACAATGTGTTGCTCCAGTGTGCTAAATGATCATGTTACTGAAATTATTATTTTATTTTTTTGTGATGAGTAAACCACTTATACCTCTTTGTCTCCATCTTGAATCACTCCCCTTGTCTGTGGCCCATGCATGTTTCAGGAAGGGCAAAGGTTTTTGACAGGCCAGATCACATCTCTGTTTTGGAATAACCGGGTACTGACAGATTTGGGTCATATTTTACACCAGGGGGCATTCTTTCACTTGTGGATATTTGAACTAACTAGTTTAGTACTGGTTATAGTGCGAAAAAATGTTGGCTGTGAGTTGCAAAATGTACACTATGAGCAGTGACCCCCCCCCCCCCCACCTTTTCTTTCTGAAAAGGTAGGTGCTTACAAAACAGGCCTCTTGCACATAACAGAAGCATTTTGGTAAAATCAACTTTTGCTAAAAGAACAGCAAACAACTTCTCACTCATGGTAACCATGGCAAAGTACACCAGGTGGGTATATTGGCAAGCCCTGCAGGGGAAGGAATTGCTCAATAAAGGCATAACGGAACTTGGGGTGATCCCAGCGGGTCTGGACAGCAGTTAAGACAATGAAGGGAGACCTAAAATGGAATCCTAGGAAAAACAATACATTCTGGTAGGAGTCCTTAGTATTGGTTCAATCAACCCAGAGGTCTGATGCTTGAATTTTTATGGCAGCCCTGAGATTTTGTATATCGGGATGACCAATTTAACTAAAGGATCTCCAATAGTCTAACAGGCATCCTACACTTCAGAATGACAGGCCTCCTCTATGCAAGAAAGGCAATTGGGGTTCTGGTTGCCCTCACATTGGCAAAAGGTTCTCGGCCTTTTGGCTAAGATCAAGTGTAGTATCTGTTCTTATCAGTTGCCAATAGGTGGTGCTAAGCTGACTGTCCCCAGTACCTGGGCAGAGGGAAAGGGATGGCAGTCGGCGGACACTAAGCCTGTTGGCGTGGAGGTGAAAGCCTTCTGATTGGGACAGAGGCATGAGGTCGAAGCTGAAGGGCCAGGTCCCTGGCCTTTGGCCTGGATTTGGTGGTGTCTGCCCCAGTCAGTTGTTCGGGAGAAAACCCTTGCTCCTCCTTTTACCGGGGGGGGGGGGGGGGGCGGTAGTATTTCCTGAATGTAATTAGGTGGGAGAGTTGGAGGTTGTGGGTAGTAGCCTGCTTAGGTGGGCTCTCCCCAACCTCTTCTCCTACCTTCCTGGCTGGGAAGGGCACTGCCGGTCCGGACCGGGGGTCAGGGACCGTTGAAATTCCTGTGGAGATAGTGCCCCTGGAGTGGCAGTCCAGGGGTGCCATACATTGCACGAGTGTTTGAAAGGGGCACTCATCGTGTGGCACCTTAGGTCACTGATCTCCACATTCACACTTTTCACACCTGCCTCTTGGGCCAGGCCTTTTGGCTAGGACCAGAGGAATTTTTGTTTCCTGGCCGCAGGGCCGGCCAACGTATTGCACGTTGGTCACTTTACCTCACTCTCCCATCTTCCTTTTTCCCCCGTGTTTGTCACTCTTTTGTCTTTTTTTGTTTGGTGCGTGCACTTTGTGTGGCGAGTAGGGTGCTGGTCCTCAGGCCTGCTCTGAAAGTCGGTGGACATGGCCTTCTGACTTAGTTCGCCGGCTCTTATGGTGTCTCCCTTCGGGGGAGCCTCACCGAGGAGGGTTCTGTTTCGGCAGTCCCTCCGAGGATGTTGGATCCTTGTGGCTTCGGCTGTATGGGCCACAGATTACTCTTTTTCCCTGCCAGGAGCCCAACGCCCCGGGGGGGTCAGAGCTGGGTCCTTTTTGGATGACCATTTGACGATGCACCCGGTGCAGTTTTTGTGTTTCACTCTTTGTGTGTGCACATTTTTTCCTGCACCGGATGGAGTTTTTGGGTTGTGTTTTGCACGCCACAGGCTTTTCAATAGAAAAAAAAAAGGTTCTACAAGAAATAATGGGCATACCAGAGGTGGTTGAGTAACAGGGATGGCAGCGACTTGGGTAATTAAACCAAAGTGGCCCATTATGGTGAAGTGAACAGGCCCATGGCATATGTGGTTAAGACAAATAGGTCATCACATACTGGATCATGGTCCAGCTGTACCAAGGTTGGCACAGACGAGGCAATGTCAACGCAACTCTAGATTCATAAATACACATGTAGCCATTTACACATCTTATCAAGCAGAACAAATTTAGCCAAGTCAGACTCTTGGCTGGGCACTAATAAGAAAAGTGTCTTGTGTATACACTGCGGCTTACCTATACTGCCATGTTCCCCTAAAATGGGGGTTGGCAACCCGTGGCCTGCAACCACGGCTAATTGTCCGACCTGTCAGTGCCCGTGATTAATTTGGGCACCCGGCTCAGACATTTTCACTGCTGTTGAAGAGGACACCAGTGAGCGGCTGGTATCGCAGGGCTTGATGGGGGCAATCTGTGAACTGCAGAAGTTAAAGGGGTTGTAAAGGTTCGTGGTGTGTGTGGGTTTTTTTTTTTTTTTTACTTCTAAATAGGTTCCTTTAAGCTAGTGCATTGTTGGTTCACTTACCTTTTCCTTCAATTTCCCTTCTAAATTTTTTTTTGTTTTCTTTGTCTGAATTTCTCACTTCCTGTTTCTCCTCAGTAAGGTGTTCAGTAAGCTGTTCTAAATGAGTTTCCACTGCTCAGATGGTGGAAAGCTTACTGCGGAGAAACAGGAAGTGAGAGATTCAAACCAAGGAAAAAAAAAACATTTAGAAGGGAAATTGAAGGAAAAGGTAAGTGAACCAACAATGCACTAGCTTAAAGGAACCTATTTAGAAAATAAGATGAACCTTTACAACTCCTTTAATTTTACATTAAACAGCAGGCAATTGTAAGGATTGCCTGGTAACCAATCACCTGCCTGTTTTAACTTTGGCAGTTCTCGCCCCATTCAGCCCTGTGATGCCAGCTGCTCGCTGCTGTGCTCTACACCTGTGTAAGGGAGAATTCTACAGTGTCATGGGGAGGGCACAGGAACCTTGCTATGGGGAGACCCTTTCTCCCCTGGGGACAGCAACCCCTTCTCCTGACTATGCTGGCTGGAGTCAGCCACCCTTGGGTGCTAGGATGGGGGAGGGGCAGTGAAAATCCCCAGCCACATGCTCCCTTAGGGTGAACTGTCTTTGTGAAGCACCTTAAACCTGTACCGTTAAATGAAGATAATCCTAACATAGTAACAGGTGAATACGGCCCTCCAGGCGTTCACATACATTGAATCTGGCTTTCAAGTGGGGGGGGGGGGGGGAAGGTTGCTGACCCCTGGCTTTAACATACACAATGCCTTTTAATTTTTTTAAAAGTTCCAAGGACCAAAAAGTGAAATTGTGTGCACCAAGCCCCAGTTCACACCAGTGCAACTAATCGTGCAATCCTAAATTCAAATCGCTTGACAAGCCACTCAAAAATCACACTGACCAGCAGCTTTAAAACCAATTTCAAAACCATATTCAGGGTGAACTGGGGCTGCCAGGATAGTCATTGTGGCTGCCAACTATTTTTCTACCAGGCTCCTTGCATCCCCCCCCCCCCAAAGCGTGTAGAGTAGGTGGTGCCAACATCATGGCATCAAACTCAGTAGTTTGGCAAGGTGGAAAAGTCAGCCGATTCTACACATATGCTATGGGCCTGTTCACGTCACCATTACTGGGCCACTTTGGTCCAATGTATTACCCAACTTGCTGCCATCCCTTTTTTACTCGACAACCTCTGGTATGCCCATTATGTCTTGTAGAACCTTTAGCCAATGTGAGGGCAACCAGAACCCCCAATTGCCTTTCTTGCATAAAGTTGGAGGCCTGTCTGAAGTGGAAATCGCCTCTTAGACTATTGGAGATCCTTTAGTTAAATTGGTCATCCCGATATACAAAATCTCAGGGCTGCCATAAAAATTAACCACTTCCATACAGGGCAGTTATACACCCATCCATACCAGGCCTATTCTGGCACTTCTTTCCTACATGTACAAATCATAATTTTTTTGCTAGAAAATTACGCAGAACCCCCAAACATTATATATGTTTTTTTAGCAGACACCCTAGGGAATAAAACGATGGTCATTGAAACGTTTTATCTTGCACGCTATTTGCGCAATAATTTTTCAAACGCCTTTTTTTTGGAAAAAAATTGATTCATGAATTAAAAAAATAACAAAACAGTAAAGATAGCCCAATTTTTTTGTAAAATATGAAATATGATGTTACACCGAGTAAATAGATACCTAACATGTCACGCTTTAAAATTGCGCACACTCATGGAATTGCGCCAAACTTCGGTACTTAAAAATCTCCATAGGCAACGCTTTGAATTTTTTTACAGGTTACCGGTTTAGATTTACAGAGGAGATCTAGTGCTAGAATTGTTGCTGGCACTCTAACGCACGCGGCGATACCTCACATATGTGGTTTAAACGGCGTTTACATATGTCGGCGGGACTTGCGTGTGCGTTCGCTTCTGCACGCAAGCTACTGGGGACAGGGGCGTTAAAAAAAAATTTTTTTTATTTTTTTACATATTTATTTCTTTTTTTTACACTTTTTTTTTTTATTTTATTTTTTTTATTATTTTTTTTTTATTATAACTTTTATTCCTATTACAAGGAATGTAAACATCCCTTGTAATAGGAATGTGTGTGACAGGTCCTCTTTATGGAGAGATGCGGGGTCAATAAGACCGCACATCTCTCCTCCAGGCTGGAAAGCATGAAATCGGTGAAAAAAAATTCACCGATCTCATGCTTGCTGTTGCTTAGCAGCCGCAATTGCGGCTTTGTTTACTTACGAGGACCCGGGCGTGACGTCATCACATCGCGCCCGGGTCCTCCGACGGTCATAGAGATGACTGGTGACCATCTGGTCACCAGTCATCTCTATGCTTCCTGCCAGCGCCGGACGATTCGTTCTCCGGGCCCCCGATGGCACGGGAGAGCCCGGAGAAGCACCGGATGGCGGCGGGAGGGGGGGGATGTCCCCTCCCGTCGCCTGTAAGAACGATCTAGCGGCGGAATCGCCGCTATGATCGTTCTTACGTTGTGCAGAATCGCCGGCAGGAGAGAAGGATATCTGAATGATGCCTCTAGCTGCAGGCATCATTCAGATATCCACCCGCAAAGCCCAGGACGTCACATGACGTCCTCCTGGATCGAGGAGGGGTTCCTGCCGCCGTCATTTCACAATGACGCGGTAGGGAAGTGGTTAAAGTATCAGACCTCAGGGTTGATGGAACCAACACTAATGACACCTACCAGCATGTATTTTTCCTAGGTTTCCATTTTAGGTCTCCTGTCATTCTTAACTGCTGTCTGGACCTGCTGGAATCGCCCCAAGTTCAGTCTTTATTGAGCGCTTTTTTTTTTTTAAACATGTCATACTTGCCTCCACTGTGCAGTTCGCTTTGCAGAGTGGCCCCGATCTTTGTTTTCTGGGGTCCCTTGGCAGCTGTCTCGGCTCCTCCCTGCAAGAGCTAACCCCCTTCTAGGAAGCGCTCTTCCAAGGGTGTTGGCTTACGGGCGCACTCCCGTGTGATACAGTGGCGGCCAAGTATCACTCGGCCACATCATTGATTTGATTGGCAGAGGGAGCCAATGGCTGCGCTGCTATCAATCATCCAATGACCAGGCTACAACTAGGGGGAAACATCACATGATCGCACCCACAGATTCGGGCCTCAGGTAAGTAAAACGAGGGGGCCTGTAACTATCAGATGTTTGGGCACACCTCATCTCATGGAGAGGAAGAATGGGGAAATGCTGATGTAAACAAGCATTTCCCATTATTCCTAGTGACAGGACACTTATCATGGCTCCCTGTAATTGGGAGCGGTGATCAGTGTTGTCACACGTAGCCCATCTCCCCTACAGTTAGAATCACTCCCTAGGACCAGCTTAACTCCTGCAGAAACCCCTACTGGTTAACCCCTTCACTGCCAGTGTAATTTTTACAGTAATCGGTGCATTTTTTTTAGCACTGATCGCTATGACAATGGTCCCAAAATGGTATCAAGTGTCTGCCATAATGTTGCAGACACTTGGGGGGGGGGGGGAATAAAATGCCATAAATCTATCCTTATTTTGTAGACACTACAACTTTTGCACGAACCAATCAAATGCTTATTGCGATATTTTTTGGGGGAAAAATGTAGAATACGTATTGGCCTAAACTGAGATTTTTTTATTGGGGGGGGGGGGGGTTGATGGATATTACAGCAAAAAGTAAAAATATTGATTTTTTCTAAATTGCTGCTCTATTTTTGTTTATGGCACAAAAAATAAACCCGCCCCAGTGTGAAAGGGGCCTTAAGGTGAAAAAACTGGAAGGTTTACAACCCCTTTTAAGGACCGAGCCTGTTTTTTCAGACTTGGTGCTTACACGTTGTTGCTAAAAAAAATTACTTGGAACACCCTAGAGAATAAAATGGTGGTCATTGCAATACTTTTTGTCGCACTGTATTTGTGCAGCGGTCTTACAAGCACACTTTTAAAAGTTGCTGACCCCTGGTTTAGACCATATATTGGCTATAAAGGCAAATATCCCTAAAATGTCAGAATATTAGTATCGGTCTCATAATAAAGACAAGTCTTGAAAGGTGTGCATTTGTAGATTCGGGAAGCAATCATGGCAACCTGTGCTGTTTGGTGTCAGGCTGACGCAAGTACAAAAGGCTGATGCAATGTCTCTGCAGAGCAACCTGAAACTCACAGGCCTTCTCACTAACTTCCTTTTTTGCTCTGGTGTCCTAGATAATCGAGTCTAAGTATAGCACTTGTATACATTTCGCCTCCTTTATTTAAAATGCGCCGCAAGGATGTCAGATCTGCAGTGTTGCGAACATTCCCAACATGTGTAGAACCCTCAGGCCTTGCACCTATGTGGGGGAATTCGGTGAAGCTGCTGCACCACTCTTCTGGTGTTTATCCCTCCTAATGTGTGGCAACAAATTTAAGGGCCAATTGACACTGACCTTGCATGTACACTTAGTTGCGTTTTTTAACATGCGCAGGCATCCATTGACAGACATTTTGCATTTTGGAGCAATGCAACATCATGATGTGAATGAGGCGCAAGTGGAGAACCTGTTTACACCAGGCTTTACTTATTCCAGGGATGGTGTCTTTGCAGTGAGTGTGGCTTTCTTCATACAGAATGCAGGGTGACCCTTTATAAAATTGTCTGATTAGCTAGGCCTGACTAGATGACCTCCTTGGACTGTCCGCAGCCTGAAATGCAGATGCAAGTAAATACTTTTTAGGTTTTTTTTTTTTTTTTTTTTTAGTATGTCTTTTTTTGCTTGCAATGTGACTATTCCAGGATGGTCAGTTCCCTAACAAAGCCCTCTCCCTTCTTCCGCATCTTCCCCTCTCCTCCCTACATAACCTTTCTTCTGTAGCTGGCAGGGATGAGTAAGGACTCTAGTGTCACTTGATGGAGCGGCTGAGTCTGCTTGGGCTGATGATCTAACACCCAAGATGGTGGCACCCAGCAGCAGCAGGGCTTTTGGATGTGTACATAAGGGAGACTTTTACAGGTAAAGAAAATTAAAGTCAATGTGTTAATACATAAATTCCACCCACCCCTGGAGAACACAAATGTTGACTCCTCCCTCCCTTTTTGTCATAGGACAGTGCGGTGAATCTTAAAAAAAAAAAAAAAAAAAAAAAAAATGATGCATGTTGGTCTTCATCTAGCACATATGTTCCCCATGGGCTAGATCTGGGCCTAGTCGTGTGGCCCTCCCACCCAGTTTTGCATCCAGATTGTAACGGAGCGCCATTCCACCACCTTTGGCTCCCACGCTCTGCTCTCACTTCCCGCTATCACTTGTAAATGCTGTTTACAAGAGCTTTGCTTTCAGCAGCATCTGGATGTAACAGTCCTCTCTCAGATTCTGGAGAGCCATCTCCCTGCAGGGCTGTGCCACCAAAACAGGGTGGTATTGGAGTCACATATTGCAGGTAGAGAGATGCAAGGAAGTTTTGGGGGGGTTTGCTCTGGTGCTCCCCCTGCACTCTGTATATGGCATACTCCTGAATAATAAGAGTAGATGTGTAGTCTTGCAGCCAGCCTTTTGAGGGCAACCATATTGCTGATGTGGCCCACAATGATCTTGAGTTTAATGCCCCTGAGCTAGCAGCTCCATTTACATACAGTATTCGAGAGCAATTGGAGGTCATATCAATCTCCATTTTAAAAATGTTTTATTATAAAAACTGGTAAACCAGCGATTCCATGGGTGGTGACCCGTTAGTCAGTGAAAGAATGAATACGTAGACTCCAGGCATGAAGCCACTATTGGAATTTGATAAAGCAGTGATGCCTGTATACTGATTATGAAATGTTAATCTCTGGAATGGATGTTCCTTATAGAGAACACTTATTAATTTTCCCTTTTTTGTCTTTCAGGTTGACATGGAACCTAAGCCATCAAGATTGCCCCGACGGATAACAGTCCAGCCTTCCCATACTTCACCTTTAACAGCCAGGATGTTTAGATCAAACAGGTTAGGAGGTCAAAGTGACGCCTATCGCACAAGTGATAGCGCTTTGAGACCTGATTCAGACTTCCAGGTGAGGATGTGTAAGCTTTTTAACAATTGCATGTTCAAACAGACATCTGTAGCTGAAATGTACTAGGCTAGCAGAATGTGCAGTGGGCTGTGCTGATGCATGCTGGTTTTACCTCTTTTGCCGGCTTTGTCTAACCTTGGAGATGGTGCTATCATGCCTTATCTACTGTACTGGGTTATAGGAGGCTAAATCAACTATTGTTTGACCATGACTAGGGAGGGGAGTTGGGTTTAGACTGTTGTGCCTATTCTTGAAGCCGGTTTTAAAATGTAGGCTCAGTCTTTTACTCCTGATGAGACTGACTGCTCTACTGCATTGTTTTCTTAGGCGAACTCAAAACTGAATCCTATACTTCTGAATCTTAAATTCAGCCAAAAGTTAAAGCCTTCCGTTGGCTGATGTCAAAGCCAGTCAGGGGCGGACTGACAACTCATGGGGCCCCCGGGCAATAGAAGATTATGGGGCCCCCGGACTTACAGGTGGCCACCATGCCAGGAGGCAGTGCAGCTAAAATCTCAGGATTTTCACATCAAAAGCATGTCGGTGTCAGACATACCAGGGACAGATGTAAAAAAAAACAGATTTTTACATACATCCCTGGTTTTATTGAGCCTGGCAACCCTGATGGGGCCCCCTAGTGGCATGGGGCCCTCGGGCAGTGCCCGGGAGTCCCAATGGTCAGTCCGCCCCTGAAGCCAGTCCTGGCTCTGCAAGGATTCCGACTTTATTGTCAGATCCACCCAGATGCCTGATGGGCAGCTGGCTCCTGGTCATGTGACCACCAGTTTTCATTTTGCCAGCTAAATTTAACATTATTTTAGTCGCAAAACTAAAACTAAACTTGATGTAAACCTTAACACTGGTTTAATATATCAACCGCTAAATCTGTGTCTGTAGTGCGTTCTCAAGCTTTTAGCACATACGGACTGTTTGTCATCCATCCGTTGCGTCTATTGTCTGTTTCCGTCAACTTTTTTTGCATGAAAACCCTATTCATCAAAATCCGACCAGATAAACTGACAAATGGTCAGTTTTTCCATAAATTTTTGCATTGGTTTTTAGGAGCAACCAGTCACTGTGCAGGCGATTTGTGGCAGGAGAGCGGTATGGCAGACAAGGCTCCCTCGCTAACATTGTCAGTTTTTTATATAAAAAAAAGTGCAGAGCCAGAACTGTCGGACATTCCTCAGCACAGATGGAAGAGATGCAATGTATCTCTTGGCTCAAAAGAATGACCTTTGGTCTGTAGACAAGGGTGGCTTGACCAACCAACAAGTGTCAAATGTTTATTTCTAAGTTAAATTATTTTTGCTAGCAAATTACTTAAAACCCCCAAATATATTTTAGCAGAGACCCTAGAGAATAAAATGGTGGTTGTTGCAATATTTTGTCACACAGTATTTGTGCAGCAGTCTTTCAAATGTGAGAATCGTGATCTTGGCAAAAAAAATAAAAAATCTGTGGCATTTTATCCAGAATCGTGCAGCTCCAATGTAAACCAAAAATTTGACTTTAGTCGATGTAAAGAACTGATCTGTTTGGGACTTAAGTCTATGACTGCAGCAACAGTCTGTTTCTCTGAGAACAGTGGCCACTGTTGTTTCTCTGAGAACAGTGGCCACTGTTGTTTCTCTGAGAACAGTGGCCACTGTTGTTTCTCTGAGAACAGTGGCCACTGTTGTTTCTCTGAGAACAGTGGCCACTGTTGTTTCTCTGAGAACAGTGGCCACTGTTGTTTCTCTGAGAACAGTGGCCACTGTTGTTTCTCTGAGAACAGTGGCCACTGTTGTTTCTCTGAGAACAGTGGCCACTGTTGTTTCTCTGAGAACAGTGGCCACTGTTGTTTCTCTGAGAACAGTGGCCACTGTTGTTTCTCTGAGAACAGTGGCCACTGTTGTTTCTCTGAGAACAGTGGCCACTGTTGTTTCTCTGAGAACAGTGGCCACTGTTGTTTCTCTGAGAACAGTGGCCACTGTTGTTTCTCTGAGAACAGTGGCCACTGTTGTTTCTCTGAGAACAGTGGCCACTGTTGTTTCTCTGAGAACAGTGGCCACTGTTGTTTCTCTGAGAACAGTGGCCACTGTTGTTTCTCTGAGAACAGTGGCCACTGTTGTTTCTCTGAGAACAGTGGCCACTGTTGTTTCTCTGAGAACAGTGGCCACTGTTGTTTCTCTGAGAACAGTGGCCACTGTTGTTTCTCTGAGAACAGTGGCCACTGTTGTTTCTCTGAGAACAGTGGCCACTGTTGTTTCTCTGAGAACAGTGGCCACTGTTGTTTCTCTGAGAACAGTGGCCACTGTTGTTTCTCTGAGAACAGTGGCCACTGTTGTTTCTCTGAGAACAGTGGCCACTGTTGTTTCTCTGAGAACAGTGGCCACTGTTGTTTCTCTGAGAACAGTGGCCACTGTTGTTTCTCTGAGAACAGTGGCCACTGTTGTTTCTCTGAGAACAGTGGCCACTGTTGTTTCTCTGAGAACAGTGGCCACTGTTGTTTCTCTGAGAACAGTGGCCACTGTTGTTTCTCTGAGAACAGTGGCCACTGTTGTTTCTCTGAGAACAGTGGCCACTGTTGTTTCTCTGAGAACAGTGGCCACTGTTGTTTCTCTGAGAACAGTGGCCACTGTTGTTTCTCTGAGAACAGTGGCCACTGTTGTTTCTCTGAGAACAGTGGCCACTGTTGTTTCTCTGAGAACAGTGGCCACTGTTGTTTCTCTGAGAACAGTGGCCACTGTTGTTTCTCTGAGAACAGTGGCCACTGTTGTTTCTCTGAGAACAGTGGCCACTGTTGTTTCTCTGAGAACAGTGGCCACTGTTGTTTCTCTGAGAACAGTGGCCACTGTTGTTTCTCTGAGAACAGTGGCCACTGTTCTCAGAGAAACAACAGTGGCCACTGTTGTTTCTCTGAGAACAGTGGCCACTGTTGTTTCTCTGAGAACAGTGGCCACTGTTGTTTCTCTGAGAACAGTGGCCACTGTTGTTTCTCTGAGAACAGTGGCCACTGTTGTTTCTCTGAGAACAGTGGCCACTGTTGTTTCTCTGAGAACAGTGGCCACTGTTGTTTCTCTGAGAACAGTGGCCACTGTTGTTTCTCTGAGAACAGTGGCCACTGTTGTTTCTCTGAGAACAGTGGCCACTGTTGTTTCTCTGAGAACAGTGGCCACTGTTGTTTCTCTGAGAACAGTGGCCACTGTTGTTTCTCTGAGAACAGTGGCCACTGTTGTTTCTCTGAGAACAGTGGCCACTGTTGTTTCTCTGAGAACAGTGGCCACTGTTGTTTCTCTGAGAACAGTGGCCACTGTTGTTTCTCTGAGAACAGTGGCCACTGTTGTTTCTCTGAGAACAGTGGCCACTGTTGTTTCTCTGAGAACAGTGGCCACTGTTGTTTCTCTGAGAACAGTGGCCACTGTTGTTTCTCTGAGAACAGTGGCCACTGTTGTTTCTCTGAGAACAGTGGCCACTGTTGTTTCTCTGAGAACAGTGGCCACTGTTGTTTCTCTGAGAACAGTGGCCACTGTTGTTTCTCTGAGAACAGTGGCCACTGTTGTTTCTCTGAGAACAGTGGCCACTGTTGTTTCTCTGAGAACAGTGGCCACTGTTGTTTCTCTGAGAACAGTGGCCACTGTTGTTTCTCTGAGAACAGGTGGCCACTGTTGTTTCTCTGAGAACAGTGGCCACTGTTGTTTCTCTGAGAACAGTGGCCACTGTTGTTTCTCTGAGAACAGTGGCCACTGTTGTTTCTCTGAGAACAGTGGCCACTGTTGTTTCTCTGAGAACAGTGGCCACTGTTGTTTCTCTGAGAACAGTGGCCACTGTTGTTTCTCTGAGAACAGTGGCCACTGTTGTTTCTCTGAGAACAGTGGCCACTGTTGTTTCTCTGAGAACAGTGGCCACTGTTGTTTCTCTGAGAACAGTGGCCACTGTTGTTTCTCTGAGAACAGTGGCCACTGTTGTTTCTCTGAGAACAGTGGCCACTGTTGTTTCTCTGAGAACAGTGGCCACTGTTGTTTCTCTGAGAACAGTGGCCACTGTTGTTTCTCTGAGAACAGTGGCCACTGTTGTTTCTCTGAGAACAGTGGCCACTGTTGTTTCTCTGAGAACAGTGGCCACTGTTGTTTCTCTGAGAACAGTGGCCACTGTTGTTTCTCTGAGAACAGTGGCCACTGTTGTTTCTCTGAGAACAGTGGCCACTGTTGTTTCTCTGAGAACAGTGGCCACTGTTGTTTCTCTGAGAACAGTGGCCACTGTTGTTTCTCTGAGAACAGTGGCCACTGTTGTTTCTCTGAGAACAGTGGCCACTGTTGTTTCTCTGAGAACAGTGGCCACTGTTGTTTCTCTGAGAACAGTGGCCACTGTTGTTTCTCTGAGAACAGTGGCCACTGTTGTTTCTCTGAGAACAGTGGCCACTGTTGTTTCTCTGAGAACAGTGGCCACTGTTGTTTCTCTGAGAACAGTGGCCACTGTTGTTTCTCTGAGAACAGTGGCCACTGTTGTTTCTCTGAGAACAGTGGCCACTGTTGTTTCTCTGAGAACAGTGGCCACTGTTGTTTCTCTGAGAACAGTGGCCACTGTTGTTTCTCTGAGAACAGTGGCCACTGTTGTTTCTCTGAGAACAGTGGCCACTGTTGTTTCTCTGAGAACAGTGGCCACTGTTGTTTCTCTGAGAACAGTGGCCACTGTTGTTCCTCCAGAACTCATGGGGATGCCAGGCTGTAGAAGGGGGTGGGAGCGGCTGGCTCAAATCTGTGCAGTAATCTTGAGTGACACTACTCCTTGCTTCAGTATTTGGGGCAGGCAGTGTAGGGAAATATTCAAACTGAATGCAGACAAACAAAATGACTAGTCCTAAGACTATTTGTCTGCAGATTTGTCTTCAGATTTACCAAAACCATGTAGTGCAAGGGCCTGTCTGACTGCTTACAAATTCAGATTTACCAAAACCATGAGGTCACAAATTTGTATGCAATCAGGCAGGTCCTTGCACTACGTGGTTTTGGAAAATCTGAAGACAAAGCTGCAGAAAATCTAATAAAGGGAATGGTTAAGCCCCCATACACACTAATAACTTCATACCTACTCATGCAGTCTTTATATCCTTTCTCATGTGACCATGGAGCTTGGTTACTGTGTTTGAAATTTGTCCTATAGACAATCGGGTATAACGACTTGTATTGCTCCCCCTTTTTTTTTTTTTTTTTTTCTTTCAATCTTGAATAGCAGGTTCAGGGAACTGCTTGGTAGCTTTGTGCAGGAATTTGGTGCTAAGTTTGTGGCCCTTCGCAGGCTCCAGAGGATGAATTGGTTTCTCCATCAGTGTGGATCATAAAATATCAACAGCCGCTGTACTGAAAGATACCAATTCATGTCATATAGGGAATATCCAGATCTACATGTCTTCAGACATTTTTTTAAAGGTAAGTCTTTTATTGTTTAAGCGTTCTCGTGTCAACTTTCCGTACGCTGTACTCAGTGCTTTTATACTCATGCAGAATAAATGTAATATATTGCAGCTTAATAGTCCTTTGATGTGATGGCTACATTTGTGTTCTTTTCACCTTGTAAATCTGCCAGTAACACACTTCCTGTGCTAGGGTAACGCTTACTCTGCATACTATATTAACTAGGGCCGAAACTAACCGATTATGAAATTTAATCTAAGGCCCTTTTCACACTACAAAATAAATCCGTTTTAATAATCCGTTTTAAAATCCGTCAGATAATGTTAAAAAACGGAAGTTATACGTCCTTTATAAAATATCATTAAAGTCTATGGGATTTTTTTATGTTCCGTAAAGATCCGTAATAGTCCGTTATAACATACGGACGTTAGTTATAACGGAATATGTGACGGGTCTTGCACTATTTTTTGTAAATTATTTGTCCGTTGCAAGTAACGGATATATTAACGTCCGTTATATTTTAACATTGAAGTCTATGGCACATGGACGTTAGTAAATGTCTCCGTAAATGTCCGTTATGTTAACGGACGTTAATTTTACTGAGCATGGATATTCAGGGGAACCCCGCTGTCAATTTAAAACAAAAATGACGTGCGGTTCCCGGTAAATATCCATAACCAGACCCTTCAGGTCTGGTATGGATATTCAGGGGAACCCCGCCGTCAATTTAAAACAAAAATGACGTGCGGTTCCCGGTAAATATCCATAACCAGACCCTTCAGGTCTGGTATGGATATTCAGGGGAACCCCGCCGTCAATGTAAAACAAAAATGACGTGCGGTTCCCCCTAAATATCCATAACCAGACCCATTATCCGAGCACGTTGACCTGGCCGGCCGCAGAAAAGAGGGGGGGACAGAGTGCGGCCCCCCCTCTCTCCTGAACCGCACCAGGCCACATGCCCTCAACATGGGGAGGATGTCCCCATGTTGATGGGGACAAGGGTCTCATCCCCACAACCCTTGCCCGGTGGTTGTGGGGGTATGCGGGCGGGAGGTTTATCAGAATCTGGAAGACCCCTTTAACAAAGGGGACCCCCAGATCCTGACCCCCCCCCTGTGTGAAATGGTAATGGGGTACACTGTACCTCTACCATTTCACGAAGGAAGTAAAAAGTATTGTAAAAAAACACACTGACACAAAAGAATAAAGTCCTTTATTAAAAAAAAAAAAAAAAAAACTCCAGCGCTGAAAAATCCACTCGTTCCCGGCTTCCAGCGTTGTCCTGATCCTGCGACGGGTGCGGGTGATCTCCCGCGATGAGAAGATCCAGCGTCGGGTGATCTCCGCTCCGGCGATGTGAAGATCCATCCATCTGGCGCAGCAGCATCCCGGACCTCCTCTCACCGCTGGGCACAGCCCAGCGAATGAGCGGAGGCAGCAGTGACATTTCTTATATATATAAGAAATGTCACTGCTGCCTCCGCTCATTCGCTGGGCTGTGCCCAGCGGTGAGAGGAGGTCCGGGATGCTGCGCTGGATGGATCTTCACATCGCCGGAGCGGAGATCACCCGACGCTGGATCTTCTCATCGCGGGAGATCACCCGCACCCGTCGCAGGATCAGGACAACGCTGGAAGCCGGGAACGAGTGGATTTTTCAGCGCTGGAGTTTTTTTTTTTTTTTTTTTTTTTTAATAAAGGACTTTATTCTTTTGTGTCAGTGTGTTTTTTTACAATACTTTTTACTTCCTTCGTGAAATGGTAGAGGTACAGTGTACCCCATTACCATTTCACACAGGGGGGGGGGTCAGGATCTGGGGGTCCCCTTTGTTAAAGGGGTCTTCCAGATTCTGATAAACCTCCCGCCCGCATACCTCCACAACCACCGGGCAAGGGTTGTGGGGATGAGACCCTTGTCCCCATCAACATGGGGACATCCTCCCCATGTTGAGGGCATGTGGCCTGGTGCGGTTCAGGAGAGAGGGGGGGCCGCACTCTGTCCCCCCCTCTTTTCTGCGGCCGGCCAGGTCAACGTGCTCGGATAATGGGTCTGGTTATGGATATTTAGGGGGAACCGCACGTCATTTTTGTTTTAAATTGACGGCGGGGTTCCCCTGAATATCCATACCAGACCTGAAGGGTCTGGTTATGGATATTTACCGGGAACCGCACGTCATTTTTGTTTTAAATTGACGGCGGGGTTCCCCTGAATATCCATGCAACTTCTGGAGCTGGACTTCAAGAAAGGGTGAAATGTTTTTATTAACGGACGTTAGAAAGGAATGATATAACGGATGTATACGGATATATACGGATAAACATTATCCGTTTTCAATAAAGGAAGAATGGTAAAATATTTATCCGTATGTATCCGTTATTAAATCCGTTAATAAACGTCCGTTAATAGGTGTAATACGGATATTATAAAACGGACATACAATCCATAGTGTGAAAGAAGCCTAACAATGAATTTTCATAATCACTTAATCGGCCAGTAACATAATGGGTTAAAAAATTGGCCACAATGTTTCAGATCGCTAGCTTCACTGAAACGCTAAAATCCTTATTTGCACATAAATCCACAACATAATGTACAATTTCTGATAAATTCCTACTAAGGGCCCTTTCACACGGGGCGGATCAGTAATGATCCGCCTCCGTGTGTCCGTACAGCTCAGCGGGGATCCTCCGTAAAATCCCTGCTGAGCTGGCAGGGTGGTCCCCGCACACTGTGCAGGGACCGCCCTGTCTTTCCTCCGCTCTTCCCTATGGGGGATCGGATGAACACGGACCTGTAGTAATATTAATTACTAATATTATTAATTGTATGTCCGTGTTCATCCGATCCGACAGACGGAAGAAAATAGGATTTTCTTCCGTCCGAAAATGCGGATCTTTGCGGAGGCGGGTGATTACAGGTGTCAGCGGATGACCTAATCACATAGGGACCCATGTATGTCCCGTTTTCATCCGCAAAGGAAGGATGAAAATGCGGACATACGGTCCGTATGTGTGAAAGGGCCCTAAGGCTTCCCTCAATGGTGGTGTACTAAATTGTACTCCAATGGAGGGCTGTATTTGCACGGATCACCTGTGCAGGTGCCGTATCCTAATTGACATGAATAGGATCGCCTGCATCCCTGTGCAGCTATTATGGCCTTGCTGTAGTATACCCCATGAAATCGATGCCTTTGGTCTTTAAACTTGCAGTTGGGGGCGGCTAAAGAGGAACTCCAGTTCATGCCCCT
This sequence comes from Rana temporaria, assembly GCF_905171775.1. Taxonomy (NCBI): domain Eukaryota; kingdom Metazoa; phylum Chordata; class Amphibia; order Anura; family Ranidae; genus Rana; species Rana temporaria. The sequence continues at coordinate 180,503,487 of NC_053494.1, read as the reverse complement.
CATTCTTTAATCAGCTATGGGTGCTGGCATCTTGACTAAGGGAAATAAGCAGAGAAGCCTTCTGCGCATGAGTGAGTCATGCTTTGTGAATGGTCCCACATTCTTATGTGTGTCTTAGAAGGCTGAAGGAGGGGGCCAAATGGCTTTTAAGACATCGGGGGTCTAAACAAACTCTTTTTCACTAAAGCCCCAGAAGGCTTTGCTCCCTTAATGACGGGCCATTTTTTTTTTTTTTATACGGCACTGCGTTGCTCTAACCTCACAACCGCACGCCGTCAAATGATGGCGGGCGGAATCCCCTGTTCTGACAGGACGTCATATGACGTCCTGTCATTAGAAGCTGCTAGAGGGCGCGCACCCGTTGCGTTACTGGGAACACTGCGCAATGTTTCATCTCCAACTAATGCATTCTGCTGGAGAGCTTTTTCTTTTGAAAACACTTACTGCCTGGATCACCAGATGACAATAGAAGACGAGCCTAAAATACTAATGTAGCCATCGCATCTAGGAAATGATGAGCTGCAATATTTGCTTTCTGTTTAATATTGCTTTAACTAAAAGGGGTCTTTGTAACATAATGAAACTGAAGCATGCATATGTAACATAATGAAACTGAAGCATGCATATGTAACATAATGAAACTGAAGCATGCATATGTAACATAATGAAACTGAAGCATGCATATAGGTACAAGATCTGACTTGCTTCCAATTCCTTTCTTGAACATTTTTTATTGTCTGTTCTGCAAATAACATGGTGTGCTATGAATAGTTTTTATAGATCAGGTTTGGTTTCATGATTGTAAAGAATTGCTGGGCAGCTTGAATGTTCCCTCCTGTTGAGGAAAATTTGTTATCCACATTACTGTAATTGTGTAACTTGTGGTTCTTGTGTTGCTTAGGACTCCAGCCCATTGCGTTCAAGTAGAGACTGGGTTTCCAGAGAGAGGGAGACCATTGAACCATCTTGGAAGACTCCTTCATCCAGCTATCAGCGCTGCTCAGGGACTTATGATCGCCCAGTATCTGGGAGCTTCTTGGGAAACAGAAGCAGGGTTGTAAGTAACTTTCATTTTAGAAATGCATTTGTTAGTCTAGAGCAGGGATATGCAATTAGCGGACTTTACAAAACTACAAGTCCCATCATGCTCTGCCTCTGGGTGTCATGCTTGTGGCTGCCAGTCTTGCTATGCCTCATGGCACTTTAAGTTCTGCAACAGCTGGAGGTCCGCTAATTGCATATCCCTGGTCTAGAGTGTGCGCACGCTATATTGGGTACGCCTGTTCATTTTCTTAACACAAATTGATAATCGGCCACTCAAATGGCAGCAACTTGTAGTATCTAGACATGGTGACAACTGCCGTATTTATCGGCATATAACACGCACACTAACTTTAAGAGGGAAGTTTCAGGAAAAAATACTTTCCACAGCCCCCTGCGTATAACACGCAGGCACAGTTTACCCTCTATTTTCAGGGTAAAAAAGTGAGTGTTGTACGCCAATAAATACAGTACTTGCTGAAGTTAAACCTGAGCATCAGACTGAGGAGAGATTATTTAAGACCCCTTTCACACTGGGGTGCTAAAGTGCCTGAAAAGCCTCATCTGCAATCGCCAATGTGAAAGTCCGAGTGCTTTCACACTGAGGCGCTGGCAGGGCGTCAAAGTCCTGCAAGCGGCTTCTTTGCAGCGCTTAGGAGCGTTGAATACACTGCTCCTAAAGCGCCCCCTTCCCATTGAAATCAATGCAAAGTGCTTTGGCAGCGGCACTTTTAACCCTTTTATTCAGCCACTAGCAGGGGTTAAAAACACTGCTAGCGCTTGAAAACCGCCACTAGTTTTAGGGGTGGTTTACCAGCGTTTGGGCACTGACAGTGTGCAAGGACTCAAAGTGATTTTCAACATGCAATGGTTGTTGCGAGACAGGCTGGTCTGAGTATTTAAAACTGCTGATCTACTGGATTTTCACACACAATCTCTAGGGTTTATGGAGAATGGTCTGAAAGAATATCCAGTAAACAGCAGTTGTGTGGCTACATTTTTATTTATTTTTTTTCCCCCCAATTTCCCAAGGAGAATAGGAAGACTTGTTTGAGATAATGGCAATGGTAACCCAAATAACAACCAAGGTATGCAGAATACTATCTCTGAACACACACACAGCACATCCAATCTTGCAGCAGATGGGCTACAGCATCGTTTTTTAACATACTGTTGGACAGGTTAATTGGTTGTCTGTGAGCTGGTTGTAAGTAGGCTTGGTTTTTTCCTGGGCATTTCCCAGGCTTTTGTTACCGCAGCAGGAAACCACACCGGGTGCACTCCTGTCGACTAGAGGTTGGCCGGGGCCGATATTTAGAAATTGAGGCGGCCAATGGCCGATATGTTGCCGAATTTTGTGCCCGATATTTTAGGCTTATTTTTTTTTTTTCATAAAATCTAGTGTTGAGAGGTGGAGAGCCACCTCTCAGTAACAATTGGTGCCTGTCAGTGCCACCTCATTAATACCTACCAGTTCAGCCTGTCGGTGCCAACCAGTGCATCACATCAGTGCCAACTCCACCAGCAGAGCACTCCTGGCTTCGTTCCATCCCCTCACATGGCAAAAGACAGCTCCATTTATCCCCCGACGTGCTGCTAGGCCCGCCTCGGCCTCCAGACTACAAACCCCTGAATGCAGCGTGGCCAATCAGCGGCCGCTGACTTCCTCCACTGGGGGGGAAATCAGGCAGCGGCTGCAATTGCAGCTGTTTAGACTGGGCACACCCCTGCCTCAGATCCCTCCCAAGATCTGCCTTTTACATAATCGGCCGATGCGCAGAAATGAAATCCAATCAATATTTGGTGTGACTATCCTTTGGCTTCCAACCCGCATCTATTATACTTGCAAACTTTTTTTTTATTTGTAGGATTATAGTCGGATGTATAATTAAAATGCACCTTTTGGGACATGTAACATGTTTTGTTCTCCCTCCCTGGGTAGGTACCCATTTCTGCTTGGCTCAATTTGGGGGCCCCTACACCCCCCCCCAACCTTTTGGGACATGCATGTCCCAGGAGGCGACGGGTCTGTTCAGAAAGCACAGTGGGGAACCACCTTCCCACAGGCAAGACTGGTGCTGAACTGGCTTTAGTGAAAACATCGCTGGATCCCTGTATACTGGTAAGTGGGGGTAATCGGCAGATACAATATTTTTAGCTGCTGACTTAAGTTTTGTACAGATTAAATGCCATACTGATTCAGCTAAGGACTAACCTACCTGGTTATTGGTGACTTTTAGAATTCATTCCTTTCCTGCTTTAACCATGTTCTGAGCTTCAAGTGCTGATGTTTGTGTTTTTTTTTTTTTTTTTTTCCCCCCTCTTCAGTCAACAGCATCACAACCATCTTGGTATGATCCTTTAGAGCGGTCGCAGAGCACTTACACTGGACTGGGCAGCCAACAAGACTGGGATTCTAAAAGACCTAAACTATCCTATTATACCCCTCTTAATGGTGCAAGGACTACTAATGCCAACTATACCTCCCCCTCAGGTATGAGGCTACCCTAAGGGACCTTTCACAATCTGTCTGCTGTGGTGTATTAAAGGCTGCTTTAGTAGTACCCCTCTCCAGTTCTGTATCCACACTGTATCCCCTCTATGGGTGTCTTTTGCTGTCCAATGTTTAGCTATAGAATGTGTGGCTTCAGTGGATATGTGTCAGAAAAGATTGGAGTATCCGCTGCAAGCTGAAGTTTGTTTTCTCCTTTCTGCATGTTTGTGGTAAAGTTACTGGGGGTAGGGCAAATCTTAGGGGGGCACATGCAGTGCAAATTTAACCATTTTCCCCAAAGACTGGTGTCTAAAGTTGGCCTAGAGAGCTCCTGAATTTACGTTAATTTACTCTTCTGAAGTGTTCAGGACAGGATTTATGTACTCATGGGTAGAGACCCGATATGGGTTGTATTTACACTAGTCTTATAATGGGTCACAGAACAACCTTTTCAGTGTTTTTGTACAGTCTTGAGTTTCTTGGTTGCAGTGCTTGAGGTGATTGTAGCCATATTTAGTGCAATTGCAAAAAGACAATTGCGTACTGTCTGATACTTGGGTTTCCCCCTCAAAGGGGTTAAAGCCCAAAAGCTTGTCCTGGAAATGTTGAGGTTAGTGCAAATAAAAAAAATCATGGACAGTAATCAATTAATGGTTGCAGTGACAATATCCAGCTATTTCACAACTACAAATAGGCTTGTCCTGCCCACAAGATAATATATTGGGACTTGGGTGAGGTAGAATCTTGCAGTGGAAGAATCCATTTTGCTATAAAGTGACAACTTTATACTAAACGCATTGCTACTAGCTGTTTAAAAGGCAGTCCCTCAGGCATCTAATCGGCTTTTTTTTGGTGTCCTCTGTCAAAAGACCTATTAAAGGGACTATGTTTTAAAGGACTGCTGGAGCGAGTGCCATCTCTCGGGCTAGCCAAAAGGCCCCCCTCCCCACCTTGTTTTGTGGCCATGGGGTCCCTTCACAGCATGTAGTACACCCGTATTCACCTCTGGAAGGGAGTTGGGCAGTGTGACCGAGCATCTGGGGCAAACTGAGTGGGAAGGCTGGATGTGGCCTTGCCAACAGGCGTCGTGAAACCAGAAGGCGGTGATCGTCATTTCTGGGGGATGTGATGTTGTCGCTGAGCGATGAAGGCTTGGTGTTCCAGCCTCCAGGTGTGGAGAGGCAGGGGAGGGCCAGGTCTGTGTCAAAATGCCATGGCAGCACAAGCTTAAAACTAGTTCTATGCAGTCTTTTTCAGGCAATCACATCTTTAGTCGAACTGGACGAAGTATTAGAGCATACAGCTGATGGGGAAGAAGACTGGTCAAGGGCAAAGCCTGAGGGCTTGCACACTGGAGCAGTACACTGACAGGATGCTAACAGTCCTGTGAGGTGCTGTGGGAGCGGTGTATACACTGCTCCAAGTGCCCCTGCCCATTGACATCAATGGGCAGCAGCACTTTGCGGGCAGTTTTAACCCTTTTTTGGCTGCTAGCAGGGGCTGAAAGTGCTCAGCTAGCGGCCGCAAAAACGACCGTAAAGCACCGCTAAAAATGGCGGCACTTTCACACTGGGGCGGTGCGCCATCTGTGGGGAAAGTAGCCTTAGACTTCAGTGAGAAACCCTTTCAAGACTCCTAATCAAATTGTTCAAAAGCCTGGGCTTTACCACTATTTAGGCACTCAAATTAGGAAATTTTGGTCTACCAAAACAAGGCACAGGTTTCTACTAACATGTGTTTTACAGAAACAATCATGCAAATATCGTCTGATTCTCTACCTTCAACCCTTAAAACACAGCCACGTGGTACAAAATTCTGTATGGAGTCAATTTAATTAGTCAGGAGCTTACTCAAAAGTCTTAATTGCAACCATATATTTGCAAGATGCCTACTTTCATGTTGCCATCAAAGGAAGCTTTTAGTGTTTTCTTCAACTAGCAGTAAAAATTGGAGACCAGAACCTTACCCCTTTGTCTTCAGCTCAAGGATTTTTACCAAAGTCTTGGCAAAGGCCCTAGCACCTTAAGTCTCCAGTCCGTAACAATTGTCCTTTATCTGGAGAACCAATTCATGACTCTGACAACAGAAACTGCAAGAGAACCACGTATGCATCGGTCAGGTTATCCAGTCTGGGATGGGGGAGGCCCAGGTAAAAGTATAAGTCAGATCAGACACTGTTGCATAAGTAGCATATCTAGACAAACAAGGCTCTTGCTGAATAAAGCCAAAGATATTTTCCTGGGCGTAAGGGAACTTGGAGTCTGAATCTCAAGGGGCATGCAGAGCAGTCTGGCTAATTTCACAGGAAGAATGGTCTCTATATACAGAAGTGTTCATGCAAATGGTGTACAGATGAGGCCTTCCAGAGATGGACTTTTTGTGTTCAATTTGTTGGCAAACTACAGAATTTCTTTCTAAATCCAGGGGGATCAGCTGGCGGCAGTAGATGCCCTCCAGAATTCATGGGCCTTCAGTCTAGGCCTTCCCTTCCCTTCACTACACTTATTTTCAAAGGTCCTATCAAAATTCAGGGCCTAGCATACATTTAGAATAGCCCAGTTTTGTCCAAAAGAGCATGGTTTTCTGTCACTGTAGGATCAACCTCCCTGGATGTTGCCTTTCAGTCAGAATGTGTTCTCTTAACCAGTCCTCCATCCCAATCCAGACATGCTAAACATGGCAGCATAGCTTCTGAATCCAAGATTCTGAAGTCCAGGGTGGTGTCTCAGTGATCAATACTTTAATACAAAGCCATAAACCCAAGCCATTTGTCAAGATGTAATTGTCAATTTGGCAAAGAAAGCGCCAACAATTCTAGAATTTTTTTTTTTTTTTTTTTTTTTAAAGGTCTAGATCGGTGTTTCTCAACCTTTTTCCAGTCGGGGCACCCTTAAAAAGTATTTTCAGTCTTGAGGCACCCCAGTCCAAGGCTTGGTTCACATTATGGTGTGTCGCAGAACACGCGCAAAATCGCGCTCATTCCTGACACACAGAATAATGCTCTGCTCGTTAGAGGTACCATTAATTCTTAATGGTACCACCCACACATTGGAAAATGTCGGGTGCTTTAGCTGCAGTGCAATTAAAAAAAAAAAAGAAGGTTGGGGACTTGTTTCCCTGCATTTTTGTGGGTACAGAAGCCCATTGAAATGAATGGTCTGCCCTACATGCAGCTGCACAGATGTGAACCAAGGGCTTGTTAACATGTCAAAGGGGCGGTAAAACCACATGGTTGAGCTGCTTTTACCACCCCCAACTTCACCTTTAGCTGCAGAGGCAGCAGCTGGGGTGTTCACATGCTGTGGCTGCAACTGGAGGTATACCGAGGGTGAATGGGGGTGCACTGCAACTACCCCGCAACTGTGTGCATTGCACGGTTGCGGTGTAGTGATGCTGCATTTACGGGCTTAAAACAGGTAGTAAAGAGGCAACATAATGCCTCTTTACGGCCTGTCAAATGCCTCTGAAAAGCGATCTGTGCATGGATTGCTTTTCAGAGAAGCAGCAGTCCTTGCTATCAAACAAGCCCTACAAAATCCATTGTCATGGTACAGGAAGGGGGGGGGGGGGGCCAGGATTAAAAGTAACATACATACAGACTACAGACACAGGCTTACACATGCATACACATACATACCAGGGTTGCCAACTTTCAGTAAATTTACGAAGTTTGTAAAATCCGTACTTTTTTCATCTGTCCTTGAATGTCCATTGCGGACATGTAGGCTGCATGTCTGTAACGGACATTCATGGACAAATGCAAAAAGTATGGATTTTACAAACTCTTTGTAAATTTACTGAAAGTTGGCAAACCTGATACACACACGCACACACACACACAGTCACATGTGCGCACACACACAGTCACATGTGCGCACACACACAGTCACATGTGCGCACACACACAGTCACATGTGCGCACACACACAGTCACATGTGCGCACACACACAGTCACATGTGCGCACACACACACACATACAGACAGTCACATGTGCACACACACACACACATACAGACAGTCACATGTGCACGCACACACACATACAGACAGTCACATGTGCACGCACACACACATACAGACAGTCACATGTGCACGCACACACACATACAGACAGTCACATGTGCACAAACACACACATACAGACAGTCACATGTGCACAAACACACAGACAAATGTATAAAGCCATTTTAAAAAAAAATAATGTAGCTTCTAGCTCAGTACCTTTTCAGATTTCTCTTTAGCCGGGTACTGCAATCTAGGGGGAAGCAGAGAGCACAGCACACTCCTCTGCACTTCACTTTCATTTTTGAAGCCGACAGAGCTTCTCACAGTTCGGCAGGAGAGCTCATCTGACAGCCTTCTCTCCACTGACCCCGCGGCACACCTGAGAACCTCTGACGGCACACCAGTGTGCCGCGGCACACTCTTTGAGAAAGGCTGGTCTAGATCAATGACCTAGCCTGTGCTTATTTCTTTACAGCGGGATCACCTCATAAGCAGATTCTGTAAAGCTGTCTCAAGATTGAGACCTGTCCCCCCTGTTGCAAGTTTCCAACATGGGATTGGTCCATCTTGAGTAGTCACTGGGGAACCCTTTGAGGGTAGTGAATCTTATGGAAGCCTTGGCTATAGTCAAATGGTTTCTCTCCTAGCAATGACCTCTGCCTGCAGGGTAAGTGAGTTACAGGCCTTGTTTAGATGACCCTTCCTACAAATCTTGGAGGATAGTTATCCTTAAGACTGACCAAGAATTTATCCCCCAAGGTTGCCTCTGCCTTTCATAGGAGTCAGTAAATTGTGCTTCCTTGTTAAAAAAAAAAATCTAAAAGGGACAGCTACATTTGCTTTATGCCAGAAGGTGTGTGTGTGGGGGGGGGGTTGCTATTTGGAAGCCTCAAAGAGCTTTGCGGAATCGGAAGCCCCGTTTATGCTTTTCTCAAGAATTCTAAAAGACTATAGCTAGGTGGATAAAAGCGGCCATCTCTGAAAGATGCAAGGCCCTACATTTGGATCCACCACTGGCTGAATGCACATTGCACCAGAGCATTGGCCACTAGGGGTGAGAGCCGGTGCTAACCCAGAGCAAATGTGTAAGGCTGCTACGTGGTCAAGCATCTCTACGTTCTTTCATTTGGCACTATTGACTGGACGTTTTGTGTAGCCAAGATCACAGCTTTGTGAACCTTCCCAAAAGCCTGGGTGAGTACTTGTTCATCCTCAAGGCCTGCCCTGGAAGATAACTAGGTGAAACCGCGTTCGACTTGCCGGTAACTGTTTCCAGGAGTCTTCCAAGACAGCATGTTTGCACTTATAAGGAGATTGTTGTATTTAACTTTTTTCAGCTCCATCCTTCTGTTCTTGGGTAAAACAGACCAGATACTTGAGGGGCTATTTTTTTTTTTTTTACTAAAGAGCTAGTAGCAATGTGTTTCATGTTCTGGTGGGTGGAGCTTCGAGCTTCATCTCTTTTGGAAGACTGCTGAACTGCTGCAGTTACTGGCAAGTCTTTTTATGAAAAAAAGTTCATATACCTCCAATACTAGGTGACCATGTATCTGTGCTCATTGTCAACTTTGGTCATGTTGCCTGACACCAGAAAAGCCTAAATACAGTATTTCAGCTTCAGTCCATAGGTGTAGTTGCTTAAAATGTTCTTGCACTAAATGCAAATGTGCATGCTATACTAAGTGGTCTTTTTCAATGGTTGTGTATTTTGGTGTTTAGTGCAGTTATTGGCTCTTTAAATCATACTTTATGTTGTCTTACCAGTTGCATGTTTTGCTTGGTGCCTCCTTGACTGACCAATTCTCATCTTGTCCAGAATCATCAAGCAGGCATGGACGCTTTCCTAGGGCATCAATGTTTCATTCTGAATTGTCGAGGGATCGGGACAGAACAGACACCTCTATACATGAGCTTGGTGATTATAGGCATAGAAATGGTGATATTGCTTCTTCATGTGAGTGAATTTGCTTGTGCACACTAATGTTCTTACAAAGATTGTCCGTACTGAACTTGCATAGATTATGTTGACCCTAGACACACTTTTTTTGCTAACACTATCTTTAGCAAGATCAACAGATATTTTTTGTACTTGCTAAAAGTTGATCTGGGAAATGTACATCTGTAAAGGATATAAACTTTATAATTTATATATAAACCTAATATCCAGTCCCCTTGGTCTGAACATGTATTAAAGGAACGTAGAGAACTTTTAAAATTCCATAATATATGAACCTGACTGAATAGTTAACTTTTTGTATCCGTTCAGATCTTCAGGACAGAGTTTCTTCATATGCACAAGGCGCTAGACCAAAAGACAACTCTCTAAGCACAGTCCGACTCGACACATCAGTCAGCCGCCAGTTGCCTTCACAGAGCCCTTCATTTACTAGAGATTCAAGCAGGAGTTCAAGAACAACTTCTTACAGAGACCTACGTTCTCCACAAAGGGACGTTTCCTCTGAGGTTCATCACTCTACAAGCCGAAGTGAGGCTACATCACGGAGTACTTCAGGAAGAATCTCGCCTTCATCACCGATACCAAGAAGTGACCAAACTACAGATGGTGATGGCAGGCGTACAACGAGGCACCTCCTGTCGCGCCTTGCATCTAGTATGTCTTCCACCTTCTTTTCGAGGAGGTCCAGCCAGGATTCTTCAAGTGGAAGATCACAAGATGCAGAAGAAGCGCATTCAAGTTTACATAGTGTTACTCCTGAACCCAGTCCTACCATCCCTGCCAACAGTGAAGCACTAGAAAATAGGCCTTCTGAACAATCTCAGGGATTTGCATTTCTTAGGAGGAGAAGATGGGGCATCTCAACATTGTCTCCAAATCAGAGTTCAGATTCTGATGCTGAGAGCTACAGGTCAGAAGATTCTGAAACTAGGACTTCAGGCTCATGGCTGCCTTCTTCTTTCAGGAATAGATGTACACCTCTCTTCTCTAGAAGGAGACGGGAAGGAAGAGATGAGACTGCTAGAGCATCCTCTACCTCTACCTCTGACACTAGCAGAATACACAATCCTTTTAGAAGGGCATCACAAGAAGATTCTTCATTAGATGAAGTACAAGTCAATGTTCCAGGGCCTGCTACAGCTAGGAGTTCTTCCCGATCATCAGCCTCTTCTAGCAGCAGTTCAGCTGCTGCCTCTATAGCGGAGACTCTTTTCAGCAGGAGAAATTCAGGAATTTCAGGCATGCTTCCTAGCTCTCTCCTACACTTCTCAGTGCCGGCTGCACTAGGGAGTTCCTTATCGGACAATGTCATGATAACTGTAGATATTATTCCCTCAGGTAGGACAAGTGATGGACAAGAAAGTGAAAAGACTCGAGACTCCTCAAGGGATCCTGAGAAGCTGAAGAAAATTAAAGAAAGGTAAATGTTTTTTGCTTTTAGTGTTGGAACCCCTTGCATAACTTGTTCGTTGCGCAGAAGGGTTAAAAGGAAGTGTTCAGAGTAAAAGCAATGCGTTTTTTTTTTTTTTTTTTCCTTAACATGTTTAGCTGCCTGGTATAGTCTGAAGATTTAGATGAAACTGTCAGTTGTGTCAACGTGTGTCCTGAGATCTTCCCATTTTTTTGCTTTGTAGTCTTAACACAAACCTAAATGCAGTCTGCATCTTTAAAGTGATTGGCTGAAGTTTTTTTTATTTTGATGCATTGAGATAAAAAGCCTTCTGTGAGCAGCAGCCCCCCTAATACCTACCAGTGCCATCTGTGTCTAGCTAAGTCCACGTGTCTTTGCCGTTTGGGATTATCCCTCCTGATTGGTTAACTGGCAGCTGCATGAGCCAATCGGAGGGGGTGTGCTGAACCACATCTCCTTGCCTGAATGGCTTGCTGTGGGGGCACTCGGCAGGAGGGAGGGGCCAGGAACACAGAAGAGGACCTGAAAAGGGGGAGGATCTGGGCTGCTCTGTGCAAAACCACTACAACAGGACGGGTGTCTTTTTGGGGTTTTAATCATGGCACAGATTTAGAATCCCTGTCTTTTTTTTTTTTTTTTTTTTTTTTTTTTTTTTTTGGGGGGGGGGGGGGTAAATTTCTCAAACTTCCTGTCCTGGTTTATAGCTGAGTAGTTGGCTCTAACACACTTGACACTTTCGCTGTCACCATAGCAAGGCATATGGCAAAACTTTAGAATTGCCTTCCTGACTCTGCTGGGTAAATGGAATGACTTTAATCTGCTGCAAAAGCCACTTCACAGGTCCCAGAAGACTACGGCCCATTTACAAAGCAGTGTGCTATGCACAGTAGAAAACCAGCTGCATGGCTTTACTGCCAGTATCCCTTAGTCAGGCTGGCAGCAGCTGATTGAAGAATTGGCTCAGGCGGGGACACCGCTGGATGCTTGGACAGGTAAGTCAGCAGCTACAGTATTTATTTAGGTGAGAGCCTGGAGTGCCTTAGTAAACTTGTAGTAATTGACTTCTTTTTTTTTTTTTTTTTTATTTACCGGCCTTTATCTTAATTCAGTGAAATGCTGGTATGAAAATCATGGACATAAACTGAAATGGGTGGCTATGACCAATTTATGAAGACGTTTGTTTTTCCTTGTCCTAACTTTTTTTTTTTTTTTTTTTTTCAGCCTTCTACTAGAGGACTCTGAGGAGGAAGAAGGTGACTTATGCAGAATATGTCAGACTGGAGCATCCAGTCCAAGCAATCCCTTTATTGAGCCATGCAAGTGTTCTGGTAGCTTGCAGTATATTCACCAGGACTGTATGAAAAAATGGCTGCATGCCAAGATCAACTCTGGTATGTACAACTTGCTGCTTTGTGTCTCTTCATGTTGATATGCAAATGGTCAGTTTAAACAGATGCATGCTTTTGAGTAGTTTATGACACTTGTGGTGTATTGTGGCTTTCAGGTTCTAGTTTGGAAACTATAACTACATGTGAATTGTGTAAAGAGAAGCTGGATCTGAACTTGGAAGATTTTGACATTCAAGAGCTTTACCAGGCACATGCAAGTGATAGGGTAAGTATACTTCCACTCAACACCTAGGCTCAGATCTACGAATGGTCTTGTCCGGTGCTGCCTTTTGCTTTGAAATGGTGCGCTTCAAATGACAATGGCTGCATTTGACCTGCTTTGTCTGTCTATAATTCAGACACACCACAGTAGTACATGGCCATGTACACAAACCTAAAGTTGACCCTCTAGTGAGGTGGGAGGAGGAAGCGGAGTGTAAGGGAATCTGCCACAGATATATAAACGCCTTTCTTAGAAGCTTGAAGGAAGCTGCCTTTATGATTGTCAGCTCTGTATGCTTGGCATTGTGTAGCCTAGTGCTTGGGCTTGTGTGTTTTCCAACAGGCTTCCTTTTTTTTTACTCTTTTTTTTTTTTTTTTTTTTTTTCTGCCATGTTTAAACAACTCAAATGACCAACGGTGTCCCAAAGACTGACCTAGTTTTGCACTCTGTACTGGACTACGACCTTGATTAGAGTGGACTTCCACCCTAAAGTGTTCCGCTTTAAGGCCTCCTGTTTGTGAAGCCTTACTTTTTGGGGAGCAGGTACCTGCTTCTACTTCTGGTCGCTTTAGGTGATTGGAAGCGGACGTTTATCCTTCCTGAAGTCTTCTGGGAAACATGACAGGTCCTAGAAGCCTTCGAGATCAGACGCCAGCTGTGAAGCCACAAGCTGTCGGGTGCCCATAGTGATGCCAACGATTGGGGAGGGACACGGCTACGGTGAGTGCGCAGCTGGATTATATTAAGTCGGCAGCTACAGTTTTTGTAGCTGCTGACTTTCAACGACTGAAACTCAGCTTTAACATGTGCTGTAGTAATATGGATGGTGCCAAGGTTTAAAACTATATATGTAGTAAGAAAATTGGTAAATGTACCCAAAACATTATAACCTGCCTTAAAGGGTGTGTGTGTGTGTGTGTGTGTGTGTGTGTGTGTGTGTGTGTGTGTGTGTCAATGCATTCCTTGCAATAAGGTAAAAGTTTAGTTGTCCGCATCGCCCCCTCAGCCCCTTTACATACTGAGACCTATTCACGTCTGAAGAGCTCTTCTCCCCTCATGTCCGGAACTTGCTGGGGCACCAGGGGCAGGGCCGACTCTTTCTGTTAAGGGATGCAGCAGAGGGACTCGGGTGTGAGCATGTGCCCCCATGGGAAGTGGCTAAAACTGCAGTGTTGGTTCACATGACAGGAAGCATCATGGCGGACAGGACAGAATTGGAAATGGACTTGGGGGAAACTTAGAGGTTGTAAACCCTCATTTAAAAATGATACTTTCCTCCACTGTGCTGGGCGCAATCTTTTTTTTTTTTTATTGATAAACGACCTGGAGGATGGGGTAAACGTCTGCAAACGCAGAGAGGTTCAGTGCAGAAAAATTATGCATTTGGATGGCAAAAATATAAATGCAATCTACTCAATAGGGGGGGGTGAACCTCTAGGGGAATCTAGGCTTGAAAATGACCTTGGGGGGTCCTAGTAGATGGGCTCAGTAATGGCATGCAATGCCAAGCTGCTGCTAACAAAGCAAACAGAATATTGGCATGCATTAAAGTTATTAACTCCAGGGATAAAGTGAGAATTCTCCCACTCTACAAGACTCTGGTCCAGTCACACCTAGAGTATACTGTCCAGTTCTGGGCACCAGTCCTCCAGGAAGGGTGTACTGGAAATAGAGCGAGCACAAAGAAGGGCGACAAAGCTAATAAAGGTTCTGGAGGATATTGGTTATGAAGAGAGGTTGCGAGCACTGAACTTATTCTCTCTGGAAAAGAGAAGCTTGAGGGGATATTTTAATTTACAAATACCGTACTGGTGACCCCACAATGGGGATAAAACTTTTTTTGTGGAAGGGAGTTTAATAAGGCAGATGGCCAATCGCTAAAATTGGAAGAAAAGGGGTTTAACTAAACTGCATAGAGGGTTCTTTACTGTAAGAGTCTCAAGGATGTGGAATTCCCTTCCACAGGCAGTGGTTTCAGTGAGGGGCATTGATTGGTTTAAAGAAATTATTGGATAAGCACTTGTGACAGCCATACAGGGATATACAATGGAATACTGACATAATAGCACACATAGGTTGTACTTTTTTCAACCTCACCAACTATGCTGCTCCTAGGGAGTCTCCCTCCTCAGGCTGAAACTGGATTATCTCTAGCCAGCCAGAGAGCCATTATGTTGCAATACCACACTGGTTCAGCCAGTAAAGGAAGTGACCCCATATGCTCTTGGTAATCTGATCACTGGTGAGTTTCTGATGGTGACATGGTCCTAAATGATGGCTTGAAGTGGCATAAAAAATGCATTCTTTTCTCTGTAAAGCTATTCAGATTGACTGTTCTGACTGTTTTTCTCCCTCTTTCTGCAGGCAGAATATGAATTCATAAGCTCCGGATTGTATCTGGTCGTCTTACTGCACTTGTGTGAGCAGCGCTTCTCTGACATGCTGGGGGCAGCTAATGAAGCAAACACTCGGGTTAGAGTGAGTTCATGCACTAATGACACCTTTTTACACTGCCTTTTTTTATTTATTGCTAAAGTAAGATTCATTGATGTCACAATCAAACAGTAAAGTTGTATATTTACTCGAGAACCTACAAGTATAGCCAAAGCAATCTGTCCAGTACTAAATCTACTAGAGCTAAATCAGGGACAGCCAGCCACCCCACACCACCTCAAATTTGGAGAAGCTGCTTCTGTGCTGATATCTGTCTTTAATGAATTTTAGTACACGCAATATACCAATGTTTGGTAAGAAGCGTTAGAGTAAATGGATACCAAACATGTCTGGTACCGAGCACTACAACTTTCTTTATAAAAAAAAAAAAAAAAAAAAAATTAGATTTTAGCATACTTTGTTTAGATAAGACCTAACATGCTCCTGTGTACATGCATGCTTTGCATTTGGTGTTAAAGCGGAGGTCCACCTAAAATAAGTCAGAAGCTACAAATACTGCAGCTGCTGACTTAATAAATGGACACTTGCCTTTCCTGGGTGCCCGCGATGTCCCTACTGCACATGCGCAAGTCGCGTTGCATGTCTTTCACTGGTCCCTGCTGTCTCTTGGCAACTGTCCTTCCCAGAAGACAGTGGGGACAGGAAGTGGTGTAGATGCCTGCAGATTCTATGGCTATCTATGCCCGGAAGTAGGTGCAAATACCTGTATTGTACAAGCATCTGCACCCCCCCCCCCCCCCCTGAAAGGTGCCAAATGTGACACCGGAGGGTTCCGAAAAACGGAGGTTCACTTTTTAGGTGGAAACCTATGGTGAACAAACTATACAGCAAAGCATAAATTGCTTGTAGTCATGCATGTCTAACCATAGTTGAGGTATAATTTGGGTGTTGACATCTTTGGAGGTTTTTATGTGAAGCCCAGGGTGTCCATGTTAGAAGGGTGCCAACAGCTGATGAGCAACCTTGTTTTTTGCCGTCTTCTAAATTTTATTTTGCATTATGTGCTTCATCCCATTCACCAGTTTTTTTTTTTGTTTTTTTTTATAACTGATCAATTAAACTTTAACTTGTCTTGAAATATGACTTTTCTGTGTAATTGTGTGTCAGTCTCCACTTTAAAGCGTGTGTGTGTGTTTTTTTTTGTTCCTTTGTTAAAACTGTATGTGTCTTTGGGTCATATGCTTGTTTGGTCTGCTACAAGCATTTTTTTTAAAAATTTCCCCTTCTCTATCCTCAGTTTATTAATCTTGCCCGGACCCTTCAAGCACACATGGAAGATCTCGACAGTAAGTGTATATACAGACCATCTTTTGTGTATGAAATTTGTACACTACAGTAATCCAGTCCTGGTACCATGCAGCCTAGGGATGTCACTATTTCACTGGAAGAGGTGGCTTTTCCCTGAATTGTACATTCAAGACTTTGCCAACATAAGGGTTGGTTCAAACCCCAATTTCTGTTTTTTTTTTTTTTTTTTTTACCGGGGAAACCCTGCATGTGTTTTCTAATGCAAATTAACTGCTTGCCGACCAGCCGCAGTCATTGTGCTGCAGAAGGTTGGCACGGCTGCAAGAATCGCCTTGGGTGTACATTGGCTGCTTTAAGAGCAATGGCAGGCATGCGACGCTGATGTGTCTAGCCGTGATGTCTGCCGACCACCTGCAATTGTTTCAGAGAGCCAGAACTGGGATCTGTCAATGTAGACCAGGGATATGCAATTAGCGGACCTCCAGCTGTTGCAAAACTACAAGTCCCATCAAGCCTCTGCGTGTCCTGCTTGTGGCTGTCAGAGTCTTGCTATGCCACATGGGATTTGTAGTTCTGCAACAGCTGGAGGTCCGCTAATTGCATATCCCTGATGTAGACAGACAGATCCCCCGTCTGTGCTTGGTGATCAGGAGCACCTCTCCCCCCGGTCGGTACACTTTCTCCTTCGGCTATTTTTAGCACTGGTCCCAAGAATGTCAAGTGTCTGCTCTGTCTACTGCAATGTCCAGCTAAAAATGGCTGATCACTGCTTCTAATGGTAAATTATAGAAATGCCATAAATCTTTTGCAGACTAACTTATGCACAAACCAATAAACGCTTATTGCAATATATTTTCTGGGGGACAAAGCATGCATATTGGCCTAAACTGAACAAATTTTGTTTTTAAACATTTTTGGAGATATTGATAGCATAATTTTTTAAATTGTCACGTTTTTATTTTTATAGCACAAAAAAACTGCAGAGGTGATCAAATGCCACTAAAAGCTCTATTTGTGGGGGGCAGGCGAAGACATATGTTTTGTGTACAACATCACGTGACCACGCAATTGTCGGTGCAAAGGGGTATATCCTTCCAGGGCTGAAGTGGTTAAAGCATTAAGCTGCATCTGCTGTGAACCAGCCCTTAGCAGTACTTCAAGTGACATTTCACACTTGTGCCTCTTGCACACAGTACTGATGTTTGGGCATCTGCTTTTTTGGATGTAGTTTCAGGTGTTGGCCGTATTTATGCACGTTCACATTAATATTTATGCTCATTTTTGTGTACTTGCACAAAATACTGACTGGTGTTTATTTAACTTTTCCACCAATATGCAGCGGTTACATGCTTGTGTAAACAATGGGATGCATTTTTAGTATGGTTAAAAAAAAAGTGTGCGAGAGGCCCAATTCTCTGCCCCTCCCCCCAAAAAAAAGATGACAATCTGCTTCACATGTTTTTTGGGATACCAGTATATGTAGAAAACTGCTGAATGCCAATAACACTCCTGGTCTGGCTTGCTTAGATTAATATACTTGTTCAGCTGCTTGGTTAGTAAGCTGCAATGGTGGTTGGATGGGGTCAGAGCTGGGGAGTGGAGTATGCAGGAAGAGGTCTGTGGCCAACGGGTATGAGCTAGGATTCCATTGATGAGCCAGTCGGGGGTTGTTGGGGGCTGTCGTTCTGCTCTCACCTTCATAACAATCTCCAAGGCACCATCCCGTTGTTTTTTGATCTGTATTTGTGGATCTGGTTTGGGAGGATTGCAGAGCTGTGGGGGATTTTTTTTTTTTTTTTTTTTTTCTTTTTTTTTTTCTTGAGTATACGGTGTCCTTGGGATTTGCTTTGTCGGAGGGATATGGCTTTGTATGGAGGGTGGCAGGGCTGAGGCAGCCAGGAGAAGACTGGATACTAGAGGGGAAGTGGAGAGGAAGAAATGGTGGTTTGGAGGCAGAATATCGCGCACAAAAGTCGAGCATTCTCCTCCCATACAAGTGTGAAACAAAACCAACTTGGCTTTTAATGTAAAATGGTCACTTTTTTAAATTGGTTTTAATTATTTTCAGCCTCAGACGATTCAGAAGATGAACAGGTGTGAAGAAGACACACGTGCAGTTTTTCTGAAAACATGTTACCTCTTCAGAAAAGACAACCCACCTGCAAATATGCAGAGATTTGTTTAATTTCCTGAATAAATACTCCAGTGCTTGTGATGCATATCGAATCACTCTTTTGCCCTCCTATTCACTTGTTGCACTTGATGAGCAATCTATTAATACTGAATCGGCTTACAAGAAAGATTCCGTCATGGGTTACAAGAACCAGTCTGGCCTTTCTTTTTTGTAACGTTTAATCTGCCTTTCTTTTCGTTTGCTTAAACATTGACTGTTCATTATCTATGTTTTGTTCTGTTATTTTACATGTTGAACTAAGTGGCATGTGTTCAGCCTATTTCTATCCTATAGTATTGCCAGCAGAGATGACCATTTTTGTGCTGAACTGCCAAGAGCACAGCATATCCATCCTGGGAAATCTAGCGGTATCACAGAATGACCAACTCCACCATGGTCTTCTCAGGGGCACCTGTCTATTAAAAAGGCTGAATATGTCCAAGTTCCTGTTACCCTTAAGGGTTAAAACGCCTTGCCTTATTGCAGGCTCCTGTTTTATAGAACGCCTACCCTCCAGTGTTGACTGTTTGACAAGGGTTTTTGTATAGCTGTCTGACTTTATCTAGGTCTGCCTTGGGACTCTTTTTAAGTAAGGGGCAATATTATCTTGAAGACTTGATGGAAATCACCCTTTTTTTGTTTTTGTCTCTTTCCAGATATATAGCACATTTTTGCAACCAGAAAAAAAAACTTTCCATTAAAAGTAGAGGCTACAAAATTTTAATCACTTGTTATTGCTAAAAATTGTAAGACTTATGTATATTCACTTAAAAAAAAAAAAACACATTTAATGTTTTAGTTGTACAATGGAAATAAAGATGTTGTATGGATTGTCGTGTTTCTATGGATTGTCGAGTTTTTTAAATCTACTTGTTCCCTGGGCAAAGTGCCATCTGTGCTCACAAGTGAAATAAGTTGACTTCTGATGCTTTCCAGGAAGCTGTGACCAAAGAAGCGCTTTACCTCCAAATGAACCTAGTCAAATGTTAGAAGTTTCAGTTGGCGTTTCTGGGTGTGACCTTGGAAACGAGAACCATACAATGGCAGGCCTGACCTGTAACATTTGCTTTGATCGTGCCGACTCCTGTGTATTTACGGGAGTGACGTCATCGCAGCACCAGAGCCGCAATACCTAGAAGTAACTTGGGTATCAATGGCGGAGGTGAGGAACGGGGGGGCTTTTGATCGCAGGTTAAGTAATTCATAATGTGCTAGTATGCTATGCATACTAGCTCATTATGCCTTTCTCTTGCAGGGGTGTATTTTTTTTAAAAGTGGCAATCAACATGTTTAATCTCTTTCTTTGGTCTCAACTGACCTGAGGGCCAGATCTGGCCCTTAGTGCACTATTCCACCCACTGATGGAACGTCATCCCTCTACTGCAGAGTTTCTCAACTCCAGTCCTCAAGGTGCCCCAACGGGTCATGTTTTTAGGATTTCCCTCAGATGAAAAACAGCTGTGGTAATTACTAAGGCAGTGAAACTGATAAAATCACCTGTGCAAAATAATGGGAAGCCTGAAAACACGACCTGTTGGGGGGGCCTTGAGGACTGGAGTTGAGAAACGCTGCTCTACTGACACCAAAATGGGACACGATTCCTCCCATGAAAACCAATGCGGGGGCAGTTTCTACTACCACTGTTCCCCCCCCCCCCCAAGGCCTGAAGGATAGCAAACTGGTTATTTACCTAAAGTTTGTAGACCCCCCCCCCTGCTCTATTTGAGCTACTTGCACAGAGGCCATAAAGAGCCTGATAATTGAAATGGCAGTAAATCTATAAATGCATCCCACATGTGTTTAACATTAAAGCGGGGGTTCACCCTTAGAGGGCACTTTTCCCCCTTAGATTCCTGCTCGTTATTACTAGGGGAATCTGCTATTTATTTTAAAATATGTGCAGTACTTACCCGTTTACGAGACGCATCCTCTCCGTCGCTTTCGGGAATGGGCGTTCCTTCTTGATTGACAGGTTTCCGAGAGGCTTCCGACGGTCGCATCCATCGCGTCACGATTTTCCGAAAGAAGCCGAACGTCGGTGCGCAGGCGCAGTATAGAGCCGCACCGACGTTCGGCTTCTTTCGGCTACGAGTGACGCGATGGATGCGACCGTCGGAAGCCTCTCGGAAGAATGTCAATCAAGAAGGAACGCCCGCTCCCGAAGACCATACCCGGAAGCGACGGAAGAAGATGCAGCTCGAAAACGGGTAAGTACTGCACCTATTTTAATACAAATAGCCGATTCCCCTAGACCGAACGAGCAGGAATCTAGGGGAAGAAAAAAATTTTTTTTAGAAATGGGCGAACTCCCGCTTTAATGAACATGGTGAATTATAAACGTGTTATGCAGAAAATGGCCTGATCTCACTGGCTTACACTTTAACACAAAGTATGTCATTTACATTGTGGGGTTGGGTCACTAAATTGGCATACAGAAATGAGTCACTTGTGAATGTGACCTACAAATACGGATTAAAAATGCTGCAGAACCGGACACTGAAATGCTGAACTTAAAGGGGCGGTAAAGGTTTTTCCTAAATGGGTTCCTTCTAAGCTAGTGCATTGTTGATTCACTAACCTTTTCCTTTGATTTCCCTTTCAAAAAAATGTATTTTTTTTTTCTTTGTCTGAAATTCTCACTTCCTGTTCCTCAGTAAGCTATTCTGGCTGACTAACCCCCAGCCAGAATGGCTCGGATGATGGGGGCAAGCTTACTGAGGAGTAAAAAGAAGTGAGAAATTCAGATGGGGGGGGGGGGGGGTTTGGGGACATTTAGAAGGTACATTTTTAAGGAAAAGGTAAGTGAACCAACAATGCACTAGCTTAATGGAACCTATTTGGAAAATAAAAAACGAACTGACTGCATTTAATCGGATGCAGTGTTCAGTCAGTGTAATTGAATAGTTGGCAGGGTGGAGACATTGGATGTATAGCTAACCCTACTCTGGTCTGCAAACTTTTGTTGAATGAAGCTGATCTTAGATGAACAAAATAGGGAATTTAATAATATAAAATTAAGAAAATGTATTCCTCTCTGCAGCAAAATAGTAAATGTACAGCTTGTATACCAAGTATAGAACACGTCACCATTTTTCTAGGTAAATATTTCTAAAGGTGGTATTGATATGAAAATGTCACCACATGTCGGTAATAACACTTACATACAAAAACCAAATAAGTGCAGAAGTGATGTGTAATAAAATGGAATGACACAGGGAAAGTTTTGAACACGCCAACTGAAATGTATTTATTACTTTGTACAAAATCCTTCGTTGGTAATGATGGCTTCAAGACGTCTCCTGTACGGAGAAACGAGTCGCATGCGTTGCTCAGGTGTGGATTTTTTTTGTCTCATTCTTCAAATCTTGAAGGTTCCGTGGACCTCTTCTATGAACTCTGATCTTTAGTTCTTTCCATAGATTTTTCTATTGGATTCAAGTCAGTTGATTGGCTGGGCCATTCTAGAAGCTTAATGCAATTTCTTTGAAACCAATTGAGTTTCCTCGGCTTTGTATTTGGGATTATTATCTTGTTGCAATGTCCTCCCTCATTTCATCATCCTGGTAGATGGCGGCAGATTTTTATCAAGAATGTTACACCCCCACCCCCCCATGCAGCTTTCCTTCAATGATCTAACGTGTGCCAGTACCGTATGCTGAAAATTAGCCCTACACCATGATGTTTCCCACCTCCAAACTTCCCTGTTGGTATGGGGGGGGGGGTGATGTGTCATTTAACCTCCAAACATGGTGTGTATTATGGCTTCCAAAGAGTTTAATTTCGGTTTCCTCTGACCAGACTATTCTCCCAGTATTTCAGACTTGTCTATGTTACGCAGGAAACTAAAAGTTTCAACTTTTTTTTTCTTCAGCAATGGAGTCAATCGTGGCAAGAGTGCATACAGGTCATGGCAGTTGAGTGCATTACTTATGGTACCTACTATTTCACTCTTTTTAAGCTCTCCACAAGTGGTCTTAGGCTCTTGGACAACTCTTCTGATAATTCTATTCACTCCTCTGTCAAATCTTGCAAGGAGCACCTGGTCGTGGCCAGTTTGTTCTTTCCACTTCTAGATTATGGCCCCAATAGTGCTCACTGAAACATTAGGAATTTAGAAATCCTCCTGTAACCAATGCCAGTAGTATGTTTTACAACAATAAAGTTGCAAAGGTCTTGAGAGAACTCTTTGCTTTTACCCATCATGTGATATTTCTTATGTGACCCCTTGGTAATGAGACCCCTTTTTATAGGCCATCAGTTGAGACAGCTGATATTAATTTGCACTGACAAGGGGTAGGATTGCTTTCCAATAATTGTTAATTTCAGCTTTTATCTTGGCTTTCCATGCCTTTTTGCACCTCCCTTTTCTTCATGTGTTCAATACTTTTTCCCTGTGTCATTCTATTTTATTACACAACTTAATTTCTGAACTTATTTGTTTTCTTTGTATGTATGAGTTGTTGCTGACACATGGAGAAAATGTCATGTCTATAGCACCTTTATGGAAATATATTTACCTAAAACATGGTGTGACGTGTTCAATACTTATTTTACGTCACCTCAGAATTGTGTAGAAAGAACTCATTGCTCTGCCTATTCAGCCTCAGGGCTGTTGCTGGTGGTTTTTTTTTTTTTTTTTAGCTCTGATACTCTGCCTTGGTATGTACTGGAATTCAGAGGATGTGTACAGCCTAAAGGCCCGTACACACGATTGGATATTCCGACAAAAATTGTGTGACGGATTTGTTTTGTCGGATAATCCAACCGTCAGTATGCTCCATAGGACAATTGTTGTCGGAATTTCCGACAACAAATGTTGGATGGTCATGCTCTCAAATTGTCCGACAGCAACTGTGGTCAGTCGGATTTTCCGACAGACTTGTGTACACACAAAGTACAAACACGCATGCTCCCAACCATCGGACAACATTGGCAGAAGTTGCCCAAAGGGTGGTGCTAAAAAAACAAACCACTTAGTTTTGTGTATGTTGGCTGAAAAAATGTTTTGCCGTCTGTATGCAGAACAATTTCAACACCAAAGCCCTTCACACAAAAATCCACCGATTTGTCTGATGGAAATCCGATCGTGCGTATGAGACTTTAGAGAATTGTAACCAGTCTCCATCTTTATTCTGGGGGTTACACATGGCAAGGGATTTAGGAATTACGTGATATTTGTGAACTGAGGCCATACATAATAATATACATTTTTATAGATTTGGAAATTTTTGTGTCAACACGTCCATTCATATCTAAGCCCTGGTTCACATTGGTACGATTTTTGACATGTCAAATCGGCGGCATTTGTCGGCAATGGCACCATCCTAATCGGTGCGGCGCTGCACCGATTTCAAAAAGTTGTTCCTCTACTACTTTTTTGCGATTTACATTGACATCTGTGCAGAAACCTGCACAGATGTCCTGAAATTGCGTCTGAAATCGGGACTGACAAGCGGGAGTGAAATTGTGCGAGTTCAGCTGAACTCCCACAGCCCAATGTGAACCTGGGCTTAAGGTTACAGTTGTAGCAAAGTCATAATCTTCAGCTACCAATAAATTAAGATGAATTGAAATCATTTTTATATGTAGACTAAGCTATTATTTCATAGTTGATGACTGTTATTGTTGAATTGAGTGTGCGTTGTAATTTTAGGGCAGAGTAACAGGTCCACTTGATAGGCTACTGCTACTTACCTTCCCCTTATCCCACTGAAGCCAAGTGAAATAGCAATTTCTTCCAGGTATGTGGGGGGAATGTGACTTGCCTCTTCTTCCCATGACATAACAGTGGGATCTAAAGTTTGGGCACCCCAGGTAAAAATGTGTATTAATGTGCATAACGAAGCCAAGGAAACATGGAAAAATCTCAAAGACATCAAATTACAGATTAGACATTCTTATATGTCAAAAAAAAGTTAGATTTTATTTCCATCATTTACACCTTCAAAATTACAGAAAACAAAGAAATTGCATCTGCAAAAGTTTGGGCACCCTGCAGAATTTATAGCATGCACTTACAAGCTGTGATACTTGCCAAAGGGGGCAGTACAAGATATTAACTCTGCAGGGTGCCCAAACTTTTGCAGACGCCATTTTTTTGTTTTCTGTAATTTTGAATGTGTAAATGATGGAAATAAAATCTAACTATTTTTGACATATTATAAGAATGTAATCTGTAATTTGATGCCTTTTGGAGATTTTTCCATCTTTCCTTGGCTTCGTTATGCACATTAATACAAATTTTTACCTGGGGTGCCCAAACTTTCGCTCCCCACTGTATACTCCTAAATGGCCAAGTGCTGTCATGTTGGGGAAGGTCCTGTGTAAGCTCTGACTGGTCGGACTTGGTGCTTACACAGGACCTCTTTACTTGGCTGTGTGTGAGTGGCAAGTAAAAGACTAGTGGAGGGTGGAATATTTAATGAACTTGTAAAGTACTGGCTCACTTTCAGGTTGCTACATTTCACTGTTGAAGATAACCGGTATGATGTGCAGCGTTGGGACTGTGGTTAACATACTAATGGCGTCCACTCAGGCACTGTCCTCTCCTTCCATTGTATCCACCAGTATATCATCATCACTATATGGGAGAACCTGTGCTGCTCCTGGTAGATGCCTTGATGGAAATCCAGAGAGTAACCTTTTCCTCTTATGTAGAATGAAGAACAGTAGTAGTAGTGATGGTAAAATTAGTGCAAATGCAATGACCAGGCTAATCATCAGCATTCGCTGACCTGAAAGAGAATGTTTCACAATAAGATCATCACTTTGGGACCACAAAGGGAATGCTCCATATACAGAATTAGTTTTAACATCTGTAAGCTTTGTTTAGTAAGCAGCCCTTAACTAACTAAAAAAAAACGGTTGTAAACCTAGGAGAAAAAAAAAAAAGCCTACACGACAAAGGCATAATGGGCTAGTATGCATCACATGCTAGCCCATTATGAAATACTCACCTTAATACTCTGCCATCCTTGCTTCTGGGATCGCAGGCTCCAGCGCTGTGGGTGGCCTGAGCCACAATGACGTCACTTCAGAGCGCATGTGCTGCTGACATCAGCGGCTGCATGAAGGGTGAATATCTCCTACACTGTGCAGGTTTAGGAGATATTCATTTTACCTATAGATGAGCTTAATTATAGGCTTACCTGTAGGCAGTGGCAGCTGGTGCTCAAAATTTTTTTTTGGGGGGGGCGCCTGCGCCCATCAATTGCCGCCAGATTGCCCTTTAAAATGCCACCAGATTGCCCTTTAAAATGCCACCAGATTGCCCCCACCCGGCACTTACATTTCTCGGTCAGCCATCCTCCTCCACGATCTCTTGATGTCTTCTCCCGCCCTCGATGACGCTTCAGCCAATCAGGTTACCGGTAACCAGATCCGGTGAACCTGATTGGCTGAGATGCGTGTCAGTGTTAACCAAGGAACGCACACCCTGTGCATCCCCTGGTTAACTATTTGGAAGCCGATTACAGCCCACAGGCCGCTGCCACTTTCAGAGCAAACCAGCTGCCGTTATAACTATTCATGACATTCGGCTCCAGCCCAACAGGTAAACGTTTAGGTGTTTGAACCTTAAGGCTGGGTTCACACTACTACACTACTTTCATCCTACTTTGCTCTGTGTTCAATGTTTCCCTATGAGAGCGTCTTGTAGCGTCCTACACAAGTCGGTCCGACTTTGAAAATGCTCCCTGTACTACTTTTGGTCCTACATTGATCCTACTTCAGGCCCATTGAATATCATTGAAGTCGGACCAAAGTAGTATCCTGTTCATGAAAGTAGGATGGATGTAGGATAAATGTAGGATACATGTAGGACCAATGTAGCAGAGCAAAGTAGGATGAAAGTAGTGTAGTAGTGTGAACCCAGCCTGAAAGAGAAGTAAAGGAATTTATTTATTTTCCATATTTATGGCACCTGAGAACTGAGCGATTGAACCCTGCAGATCACTCGGTTTTAAAGCAGAGAGCTGCAGACTGTCAGTCACAGCTCTCTGCTCTGCCTCCTCCTCACTCATTGGAGCTCTGAGCTGTGGAGGGGCGGAGCAGCCGTTTCAGGCTCTCAGCGGCTCGCTGAACCGGGGGTCAGTCCGGACACCTGGCGGATCCAGACTCCGTGCTCAGGATGACGTGGTGCCTGGACTGAAATTGGCGACGTCAGCAGAGAGCGCACTTCAGACCGCTCTCTGCTGAAAACGGGTCACAGGAATGCAAAACGAATTGCACTCCTGTGATCCATAGGAGAAGTCCAGCCAAACAAGCTTTGTCTATACTTCTCCTTTAATATCACCCCTCATTTTTAGTAATTTCAGTTGCTGTGTTTCCACCCAGGATTCCCTTTGGGATGCCCTAATAACTATTACACATTAGCTTAGTAGTATGTAAGGAATGAACCCACTGCGATGAGCAAATACTTACCATTTGTATTCTTCTCTTGAGGACCTGAAATAAAAATAGTTAAATTAATGATTTTGATAAATTGGCCACTGGGCCGGATCATACATTCTAATTCTGTTGGTTGGATATGTGGGCTCACTTGATAAAAAAAAAGTAGTGTGCAGGTAAGTCATATAAAAGCTGAACTCCAGGGGCCGGATTCAGAAAGAGATACGACGGCGTATCTCCTGAGTTTTGAAATTTTACGTCGTTTGCGAATACGGCTGGACGTAATTTACGTTCACGTCGAAACCAAGAGAACTCCTGCCCAAAGTTAGAGCGGCGTAACGTATCGGAGATACGCGGGACGGACAGATACGCCATTGTATATGAATCCGGCCCCAGGAAAACAGCTGATTCTTTGGACTTGGAGAACCTTTTTATTATTAGCCGCACACATCTTTCTTGTCATGTGGGATACCATGCAGAACCTTTGATACATTTTGGCTCTATACGTTTGTAAATCCCCTGAAGAAGGGCATCAAGCTGGAAACGGTCATTGGGTCTTACCAGGGGCGGACTGACAACTCATGGGGCCCCCGGGCAATAGGAGATTATGGGGCCCCCGGGCAATAGGAGATTATGGGGCCCCCGGGCAATAGGAGATTATGGGGCCCCCGGGCAATAGGAGATTATGGGGCCCCCGGGCAATAGGAGATTATGGGGCCACACAGTATACACACACATACAGTATACATACACAGTATACACACACAGTATACATACTGTCCCTGGTTTTACTGAGGCTGGCAACCCTGATTGGGCCCCCTAGTGGCATAGTGCCCGAGTGCCCAAATGGTCAGTCCCTGGGTCTTACTAAGAGCCGCTTTATATGTATTTAATCGTTTTTGTAATTGGATTTGTATATTCCACATGATTTATTTTTTTAACTCATGAATGTATAATAAATTATATTTCTCTTTTCGTCCATGGATGGACACAGCTTCTTAAATCTTGACATTTGGGTTATGTTACTGTTCATAGGAGATCCTCTCCTATGAACAGGAACATAACCCATATGTCAAGACTTGTGAAGGCTGTGTCCATCCATGGACGACAGAGAAAAGGATTTTACGGTAAATACTTTAATTTTCCAGTCACTTTTAAAGTCCCATTCCCAAGGGTTTTTGGGATGTGGTAACTGCTAACAGCTGTTTTCTGTGAATATTGGGTTTCTTTTCCATTCAGTACAATAGAACCGTTCTAATAGGAGCGACTCAAGGATCACCTAAAGGTGGCCAGAGGAGGAGATAGCTGGATAGATTGAGGTAGAGAGTTACAGAGAATGGGAAAGGCTCTGGAGAAGTCCAGAAGACAAGCATGTGACGAGGACCAAAAAGGGCTCAAGAACAGGAGGTATGAAAAATGGAATCAGTAATTAAAGCGGGGGTTCACCCGTACATAACACTTTTTCCCCTTATATGGATGCTCGTTTTGTCTAGGGGAATCGGCTAGTTGTTTTAAAATATGATCCGTACTTACCGTTTACGAGATGCATCTTCTCCGCCGCTTCCGGGTATGGGCTGCGGGACTGGGCGTTTCTATTTTGATTGACAGTCTTCCGAGAGGCTTCCGATGGTCGCATCCATCGCGTCACGATTTTCCGAAAGAAGCAGAACGTCGGTGCGCAGGCGCAGTATAGAGCCGCACCGACGTTCGGCTTCTTTCGGCTACTAGTCACGCGATGGATGCGACCGTCGGAAGCCTGAAGGAAGACTGTCAATCAAGAAGGAACGCCCGCTCCCGAAGACCCATACCCGGAAGCGACGGAAGAAGATGCATCTCGAAAACGGTAAGTACAGCTCATATTTTAAAACAACTAGCCGATTCCCCTAGACAAAACGAGCATCCATCTAAGGGGATTCTTTGAAAAAATTGTTTTATGGGTGAACTCCCGCTTTAAATTTTTATATTCATAGCCTTGAAGAAGGGGTACCTTTTCAGCATTGGCCTTTCCCGAGGAATGTCAATAAAATCTTAATTTGGACTCTTAGAAGTGGAGTGGCGCTTTTATTCTCTATCCCTTCTTCAGGTTTGTATTTCATTCTATGTCTGTGTCTCCAAGATTAAGCCCTATCAAGAGTGAAACGCGTTGAAGGTGTAGCCAGGAGCTGTACCTGGACAGTTTGAAATGTCATTGGTGTGCAGCCCCCGGTTCCTACAGTTTGAGTTTCGTCTGTATCCTTGTTACAGATTTTCTCCCATTTCCATGATCAGCAGGAGGGGATGGGAGGAAATTCTCACTGACACAGCCATGGATAGCAGTAAAAACCAGGGGAAGATGTTCTACTCTCTCCCCACCCTATCCAAAGCTAAAGAAACATTTTAGGCTTGAGATTTAGGTTTTAACTTTTATGGCACATTCCCTTTAACCTCTTCGGACCCGGGCCATAGAAAAAAGACTGCCACAAGGTGGCTCTAAAATGCCGGGAGGCTGTCTTTTTACGGCCTCTGGGTCCTCCGGCCACTGGGGGGGCGTGCGCGTGTACCCTAGCGCGTCACTGAGATGCCGATGCGCTTGCCTGGCGGCCGCGATGTCCGCCAGTTACCCGCGATCGGCAGTGACAAAGCAGGGACGTGGATCTCTGTGTGTGTAAACGCAGAGATCCACGTGCTGTCAGGGAGAGGAGACCGATGCTGTGTCCCTTGTACATAGGGACACAGATCGGTCCCCTCCCCCCACAGTTAGAATCACTAGTAGGGAACACATTTAACCCCTTCCTCGCCCCTGGTGTTAACCCCTTCCCTTCCAGTCACATTTATACAGTAATCAGTGCATATTTATAGCACTGTTCGCTGTATAAATGTGAATGGTCCCAAAAAATGTGTCAAAAGTGTCCGATGCGTCCGCCATGATATTGCAGTCCTGACAAAAAAAAAAAATCGCAGATCGCCGCCATTACTAGTGAATTTTTTTTTTTTTAAAAAGTCAGAATTCTATCCCCTATTTTGTAGCCGCTATAACGTTTGCGCAAACCAATCACTATACGCTTATTGCGACCCCCCCCCAAAAAAAATATGTCGAAGAATACATATCGGCCTAAACTGAGAAAAAAATATATTTAAAAAAATAATAATTGTGATATTTATTACAGCAAAAAGTAAAAAACAGTGTTTCTTTTCAAAATTGTCGGTCTTTTTTTTGTTTATAGCACAAAGAATAAAAACCGCAGAGGTGATCAAATACCACCAAAATAAAGCTCTATTTGCGGGAAAAAAAGGACGTCAATTTTGTTTGGGAGCCACGTTGCATGACCGCGCAATTTTCACTTAAAGCATGACCGTGCCAAAAGCTGAAATTTCGCCTGGGCAGGAAGGGGGTATATGTGCCCAGTAAGTGGTTAAATACATTTGGTCACTTAGCTCTATAATAATCTTTCAGATGGATATGGTCAGATTCTTTGTACATACTCAGTCCTGTTTTACACAATGTCTCTGATTCGGTAAAGCGGTCGCACTCGGTGAAGTCCCACTCTCCGGTCACTGTGTTCATTTTCACGCAGGTGTTTAAGTTTTCATCTGTGATCTTCTCCTGTCTCCAATTCGTGAATGTTACAGGCGACTTGTCAAACCATTTCAAAGTGTCATCTGTCAATAAGATATCAGATATTTTTACACCATGCAAGGGGCAGACTGACAACTCATGGGGCCCCCGGGCAAAAGGAGATTATGGGGCCCCCGGGCAATAGGAGATATTGGGGCCACACGGTATACACACACATATAGTATACATACACAGTATACACACACATATAGTATACATACACAGTATACACACACATATAGTATACATACACAGTATACACACACATATAGTATACATACACAGTATACACACACAATATACACCCACTGGCCCGGATTCACGTACAGCGGCGTATCTTTGTGCGGGCGTAACGTATCCTATTTACGTTACGCCTCCGCAACTTTTACAGGCAAGTGACGTATTCTCAAACGAAAGTTGCGGCGGCGTAGCGTAAATAGGCCGGCGTAAGCCCGCCTAATTCAAATGTGGAAGATGTGGGCGTGTGTTATGTAAATTTTATGTGACCCCACGTAAATGACGCTTTTTACGAACGGCGCATGCGCCGTCTGTGAAAGTATCCCAGTGCACATGCTCCAAATTAACCCGCAAGAAGCCAATGCTTACGACGTGAACGTAAATGACGCCCAGCCCTATTCGCGAACGACTTACGCAAACAACGTAAAATTTTCAAAATTTGACGTGGGAACGACGTCCATACTTAACATTGGTACGCCGCATCTACGCCTCATATAGCAGGGGTAACTTTACGCCGGGAAAAGACTAACGTAAACGGCGTATCTGTACTGCGTCGGCTGGGCATACGTTCGTGAATTCGCGTATCTAGCTGATTTACATATTTCTAGGCGTAAATCAGCGTACACGCCCCTAGCGGCCAGCGTAAATATGTAGTTAAGATACGGCGGCGTAAGAGACTTACGCCGGTCGGATCTAATACAAATCTATGCATAACTGATTCTAAGAATCAGGCGCATAGATACGACGGCTCGGACTCAGATTTACGACGGCGTATCTGGAGATACGCCGGCGTAACTCGTTATACATACACACACACTGAAAATGTACCGGAGAGGCGGGGCAGCTATAAACTTGGGATTTTTTTTAAAAACGCAGATTTTTACATACTTTTCCTAGTTTAACTGAGGCTGGCAACCCTGATGGGGCCCCCTAGTGACATGGGGCCTTCGGGCAGTGACCAAGTGACCAAATGGTCAGTCCGCCCCTGCACTATGCATTTCACCAAAAGGAAAAGTGTGCTTAAGGCCTGATTCACACCTATGCAGGTTGCAGTTTGCATATTCCAGGTGCAGTTTGCGTTTTTCAATGCACGTTTTTGATCCATTGAATTCTATGGAACCAAAAACCAGTAAGAAAAGTCCCTGGCACTTTCCATAAAATGTAGAGATGTGAACGTGACCCATAAGAACCCATGTTAAATAGACTGTGTGTGTTTCTGCAAAACTAAAAATGCACAGGTGTGAACCAGGCCTAAATAACTAGACAGTGATAACACCTTTAGGAAATGTATGGAATCAAAAAAGGAACTTTTAATGTCATGCAGGAATTGTGGTAATCCTGCCACAAAGGGTCCTGGGAAGGCACATCCTGTTATGGGGCGATAGGAGTCTGTCCCCCTGTTTCTCATTTGTGATCCTGCCTTGTCTCACACTCTTCCAATGAAGCATTGTGCTGGATTAGTTCAAATTTGCAGTTTTAATGCGACATACATTCGGATGTATCCGAATTTCCAAATCACAACCGTAACGAAATTTACCGAGCACACGCGATTGCTCGTTACAGAGCGGGGACCGGGAGCTGTGTGTGTAAACAGACAGCTCCCGGTCCTGTCAGGGAGGGAAATGCTGATTTTCTGTTCATACAATGTATGAACACCGGATCAGTGATTTCCCCATGTGAGGCCACCCCCCCTACAGTAATAACACACCCAGGGACATACTTAACCCCTTCCCCGCCCCCTAGTGTTAACCCCTTCACTGCCAGTGGCATTTTTATAGTAATCCGATGCATTTTTATAGCACTGATCGCTATAAAAATGCCAATGGTCCCAAAAATGTGTCAAAAGTGTCCGCCATAATGTCGCAGTACCGAAAAAAAAAAAAGCGGATTACTAGTAAAAAAAAGCCATTACTAGTAAAAAAATAAATATTAATAAAAAAGCCATAAAAATACCCCCTATATTGTAAACGCTATAACTTTTGCGCAAACCAATCAATAAACGCTTATTGCGATTTTTTTTTTTACGAAAAATATGTAGAAGAATATGTATCGGCCTAAACTGAGGAAAAAATATATTTTTTTATATATTTTTGGGAGATATTTATTATAGCAAAAAGTAAAAAATATTCATTTTTTTCAAAATTGTCGCTCTATTTTGGTTTATAGCGCAAAAACTAAAAACCGCAGATACCACCAAAAGAAAGCTCTATTTGTGGGAAAAAAAGGATGCCAATTTTGTTTGGGAGGCACTTCGCACGACCGCACAATTGTCAGTTAAAGCAACGCAGTGCCGAATCGCAAAAAGTGCTCTGGTCTTTGACCAGCAATATGGTCCGGGGGTTAAGTGGTTAAAAATAAATGTTTAAAATAAAAAATAATAGATTTTTTTTAATGGAATAGAGCAATTACAGCCATCTTCTGAAATCCGAAATTTTAATTTTAAAAACAATTTGAAAATAACGAACAGACGACACAAATCGAAATATAGGAAACAAATTCTGAAAACGAACCCTTCTAACATAACGAATGTGACGTAACAAAATTAAAATGATTCATTTAACCAACAAATCTGAAATGAAACAAAACAAATATTTCCATTGTGCACATCTCTAGTTGCGCTTGTGCACTCCCGCCTGTCATGGACACACCTCTTTCCATCCATTGAATCCCATGGCCTTGGCGGGAAGCCACTCCCGAGCTCCATTTTCCAGCAGCGGGAGCCTGTGCTGTTCCTGTGTTACTGTGTATTTAGAGGGTGTGGCCAGGATGGGCATTGTGAGAGGCAGCTTCTCCCACAGCTCCCGGAGGTGATCTTTCACTGATCCTTCCCCAGCCTGTCTACAGTCAATTTACCGGGTTACCCACCATGGAATCGCCACCGGCTCTCTGCGCCAGGGGCATGACCCACACCAAGATAAATGATGGTCCAGGCTGCGGAAAGGGACACCACGAGGCACAGACAAGCTGAAAGACACAGGCCCCAAACAACCCAAAACTCTGCGGATGCAGGGCAAGGAGACTCCTGTGTTACTGTATCAAAAAAAGCACAGGCTATCCCCCGGGACGTGAGATACTTCTCTATATATGAGGTCCTAACCCTATGGTTCTGTCTTATTGGACGGTTTACTGTGGCTGCCCGACTTGGATGTAACTCCCATTGTGGCTTTGCCCCTCCGTTCCTGTGTCCCAGTTTTTGTTTATGCTCCGGCTATCTGCTAGGTCCCCTGTCCATCTATGGATTAGACGTGACTTTGCTGCCATTAAGAGGAATTTCTTAATGCCTGGCTATACAAGCTTGTATAAGCGACGTATAAATTATTGATGGTCCACCTGCGATCTTTAGCGTTCTTGGTGCATCGGTTAGCTGACGACCACTCTGATAAATGAAATACTGTATATCCTACTGCGAAAATTCTCCTACCTCGTCCTGAGAAAGCCAAAAGGCGAAACGCGTAGACGAGAGGATATTTTGCAATTGAATGTATACTTTAGATGGTTTTTATGTATCTTTTTCTATTTTTTGTAATTAAAATATATATTTTTTCTAAATCCTTTGTTCACGTCTTGCCTTTTAAAGACCGCCTTGTCACTGCGCCCCCCCAGCAGTAAAGTTTTCTCTATTTCCTGTGTTACTGTATATTTGAATGGCACAGAGTGTGTTTTATTACCATCACAGGATAGGGCACTGAGGACCCGGAGTCGGAGGCTGTGAGTAGGCAAGAAACAATATTTACGTACCATCAGCATCATAAAACATGCCCAGCAAAATCTCCTTGGGTCCCTTCCATTTAGTCCGGAACATCTTCAGTAAGAACTCATTTTCCTCCCGGCTTTGAACGCTTATAATATCAGAACCAATGTCTAAAAAATATATTTAACAAAGCAGCCATTAAACCAAGACCAACATTAAATGTACAGATTTAAGCATAGAGTATATTTAAAAATGAAAAGCTCAAATTTTTATTTTTTTGTTTTATTGGTTAAAACCTCTGTTTTTTTTTCTATGTTCCACTCTGAAGAGGGGCCCGATCCTCCTCTTCTGGGGTCCCTCGGCAACTGTCTGGTCTCCTCTCTGCATCAGCTAACCCCCTTCGTGGGAAGCTCTCTCCCAAGGGGGTGCGCTCCCGTCATATAGCCGCCAACTGTATCACTCGACCCCGCCCCCCGGCGCACAGCTTCATTGATTTGATTGAGCCTGACGAAGAGGCACGCATGCCTTGAATGCACGCACCTCCCCGTGACCAGACACCCGGAAGTGACGTCATACCGCTGCGCTCCATCGAGCGCCTGTCCCCCTTCCTCCTCAGCATCGGATGTTCACCACCCCGCTATAGAGGTGGATGGTGTTGTTAAACACCTAGACGCCCTTCTCCCTTGCCAGCATCAGACCCTCACTGTCCCGCTCCTGCTGGCAACAGTAGTGCTGTACTGATCAGGGCGTCCATCCCACCATTCCAGGGCCAGCGGAGCAGCTTCACCCAGGATATTCGAAACGAATGATTGCTACTACAGATAAGCCTTTTGTTATTTAATACATTGTGAGTGACACCTTGATATGAATACTTGTTTTTAACATTAAATAATGTGAATACTACGCTTAGAGGGCGCTGCTTTTTTTCTCCTCTGGGAACCAATGGCTGCGCTGCTATCAATCATCCGATGAATGAGCCGAAAAGCCCGGTCAAGAAGCCTGCTCGATTTTTTCCCCCACTGGAACGAATTGGATCATGCTTTATTGTTTTTTTTTTTTGCCTTCCTCAGGATCAACTGTTGGTATTGTGTATATTGTGGTTTTCAATATCTTTTTGTTTAACTGCTTGCCGACCAGCCGCCGCAGTTATACGGCGGCAGGTCGGCTCTGCTGGGCGAGATCACGTAGCTATACGTCATCTCGCCGAGTAGCCAATAGGGGATCGCGCACGGGCACCCCCCGCTTGCCCCCATCTCGGGCAAGTGTCCGGCGGGCACGATTGTCGCCAGGCCCCCGCGATCGCTCGTTACAGAGCGAGGACCGGGAGCTGTATGTGTAAACACACAGCTCCCGGTCCTGTCAGGGGAGAAATGCCTGACGGTCTGTTCATACAATGTATGAACAGCGATCAGTCATTTCCCCTAGTGATCAGTCAGTTTCCCCCCCTACAGTTAGAACACACCCAGGGAACATACTTAACCCCTTCCCCGCCCCCTAGTGTTAACCCCTTCACTGCCAGTGGCATTTTTATAGTAAAACGAAAACAAGCTCCTGCGCACGGGTGGATTGTCCAAAGTTATTCAATATTCCACATGGACTGCTGGGCTCTGATGAAGAGGTCCTTGTCGCCTCGAAACGCGTAAGCCGGCAGTGACACACCTCTATATCCCCCCTATTCTGGAGTGTGGTTCGAGGGGTATCTATCAAAACGTTGCTGATAAGCCTACCATGTCAGTTCTCTTGTGAGTAGTTTTCTACTTTTATTTTATTTTAATAAATCTGTCAACGGTAACACAATAGGCTGGTGCGCCTTTCTTTCTTTGCTTCTTTCGCATTTTTATAGTAATCAATGCATTTTTATAGCGCCGATTGCTATAAAAATGCCAATGGTCCCAAAAATGTGTCAAAAGTGTCCGCCATAATGTCGCAGTACCGAAAAAAAATCGCTGATCGCCACAATTTAGTAGTAAAAAAAAAAAATATTAATAAAAATCTCATAAAACTATCCCCTATTTTGTAAACGCTATAACTTTTGCGCAAACCAATCAATAAACGCTTATTGTGATTTTTTTTTTAGAAAAATAGGTAGAAGAATACGTATCGGCCTAAACTGAGGAAAAAAGAGATTTTTAATACAGCTTACCTGTAAAATCTTTTTCTTGGAGTACATCACGGGACACAGAGCGGCATTCATTACTATATGGGTTATATGGAGTACCTTCAGGTGTAGACACTGGCAATCTCAAACAGGAAGTGCCCCTCCCTATATAACCCCCTCCCATAGGAGGAGTACCTCAGTTTTGTAGCAAGCAGTATGCCTCCCAAAATGGTCCTCAAAAAAGAGGGGTGGGAGCTCTGTGTCCCGTGATGTACTCCAAGAAAAAGATTTTACAGGTAAGCTGTATTAAAAATCTCTTTTTCTTTATCGTACATCACGGGACACAGAGCGGCATTCATTACTATATGGGATGTCCCAAAGCAATGCTTACAATGAGGGGAGGGAGAACATCTCCAAGACAAAAGGATTTAATTTAGAGATATACTCAAATCATAATAAATCCAACTTAGTTGAGAAAAATAATTTTAAATTTTAAATTTAACTCAAAAAAGAGTAGCCCCCGGAATCCGAGGGTCTCAAACTGCAGCCTGCAGCACTGCCTGCCCGAAGGCAGTATCAGTATTCCTTCTTACGTCCAACTTGTAGAATTTTGTAAACGTGTGGACAGAAGACCAGGTTGCCGCCTTGCAAACTTGAGCCATAGAGATCTGGTGGTGTGCTGCCCAGGAGGCGCCCATGGCTCTAGTAGAATGAGCCTTTAATGATACTGGAGGAGGCAACCCTTTCAAGCCGTAGGCCTGAGTGATTAATTGCTTAATCCACCTAGAAATGGTGGACTTTGCAGCTGCCTGCCCCTTCTTGGGCCCATCCGGTAGAATGAACAGCACATCTGTTTTCCGGATCTTCTTTGTAGCTTTAAGATAGGCCTTCATGGCCCTGACAATATCCAAGGTATGCAGCAACCCTTCCTTTCTGGAAGTAGGGTTAGGAAGAAGGATGGTAATACCAAATCCTGGTTCAAATGAAAACTGGATATGACCTTCGGTAGGAAGGAAGGATGAGGGCGGAGAACGACCCTGTCCTTATGAAAAACAAGATATGGTTCCTTACAGGATAAGGCCGCTAGCTCCGAAACTCTTCTTGCGGAAACTATGGCAACCAAAAATACTAACTTCCTTGTCAGTAGAACCAAAGGAATTTCAGCCAACGGCTCAAACGGTTGTTTCTGTAAACTTGACAGAACAAGATTTAAATCCCACGGACAAAGCAGGGATTTAACTGGAGGTCTAATACGTAAGACCCCTTGAAGGAAGGTCTTAACCAGCGAGTGGGTGGCCAGCGGCCGCTGAAACCACACTGACAGAGCAGAAATCTGTCCTTTGATTGTGCTTAATGCCAATCCTTTATCCACTCCTAGCTGGAGAAAACTTAATACTCTATCGATGGTAAATTTGCGAGAAAGCCATCGCTTGGACTCACACCAGCCTACATAGGCCTTCCAGACCCTGTAATAAATCACCCTAGAGACCGGTTTCCTGGCTCTGATTAGGGTAGAGATTACTTTCTGAGACAGACCTCTACCCCTGAGAATCAGGGATTCAGCTTCCAGGCCGTCAAATTTAGATGCCGTAAGGCAGGGTGGAGGATCGGACCTTGCGATAGCAGGTCTGGCCGTAGAGGAAGAGTCCAAGGGTCTCCCACTACCATCCTTAAGATTAGTGAGTACCATGCCCTTCTGGGCCATGCTGGAGCTACCAGGATGACTGGTATGTGCTCCACCCGGATCCTGCGCAGCAGGCGGGGTAGTAACTGGAGCGGGGGAAACGCATAAAGAAGTTTGAACTGATGCCAAGGGCAAACCAACGCATCGGTTCCGCAGGCCATCGGATCCCTTGAGCGGGACATGAATTTGTCTAGCTTCTTGTTGAGTCTCGATGCCATGATATCCACGTCCGGCACTCCCCATCTTTGGCAGAGTGCTTGAAAGACTTGTGGATGCAGAGACCATTCCCCCGGCCATAGAGTCTGGCGGCTTAAGAAGTCCGCCTGAAAGTTGTCCACTCCTGGAATGAATATTGCCGATATGCAGGGCACATGAGCCTCTGCCCATAGGAGAATCAAGCTCACCTCTCTCTGAGCGGCTTGACTCCTGGTTCCCCCTTGGTGATTTATGTATGCCACGGCCGTGGCATTGTCTGATTGAATTCTCACCGGGAACCCCTGCAATTTTGACGTCCAAGCCCTGAGGGCTAGTCGAGCAGCTCTGAGCTCCAAGATGTTGATGGGCAACTGCTTCTCTGGCTTTGCCCAAGTACCTTGGCGAGTGCAACCATCCAAAATTGCTCCCCAGCCCGTCAGGCTGGCGTCTGTGGTCACTATCTTCCAAGCCACTGGGCTGAACGACTTCCCCTTCAGTAGATTCTGAGGGTCTAACCACCAACACAGACTTTGTCGGACTCTTGATGAGAGCGGCAACGGGATATCCAAGGCCTGTGGCCTCCTGCTCCATGCTGACAGGATGGCTGCCTGTAGGATGCGAGTGTGGCTCTGGGCGTATGGTACCGCCTCGAATGTGGCCACCATCTTGCCTAGTAACCTCATACATAGGCGAATAGTCGGTTCTTTCTTGCTTAGAACCAGTAGGATTAATTCCTTGATGGCTTTTACCTTCCTCAGAGGTAGGAACACTCTTTGTTGTTCTGTGTCTAATCTCATGCCGAGATATTCCAACTGCCTTGTGGGCTGGAGAGCTGACTTTTCTCGATTTAGGACCCAGCCGAACCTCTCGAGGTATTGGACCGTGAGGGCCACTGCTCGCTCCAAGCCGGGAGACGAGTGGTCTATGACTAGGAGGTCGTCCAGGTATGCTAGGATCGTGACCCCTTGGATCCTTAGCTTGGCTAGGATCGGAGCTAGGACCTTCGTGAACACCCGGGGGGGCGTAGCCAACCCGAAGGGAAGCGCCACGAATTGGAAGTGACGCGAAGCCACCATGAAGCGTAGATATCTTTGATGTGGCTGATAAATTGGAACATGAAGGTAGGCATCCTTTATGTCTATGGACGCCATGAAGTCGTCCTTTTGGAGTGTGGCAGCTGCTGACCGCACGGATTCCATCCGAAATGAGCGGATCTTTAGATATGCATTTACCATCTTTAGGTCCAAAATTGGCCTGACATCTCCATTGGACTTTGGGATGATGAATAGGTTGGAGTAGAAACCCAGCCCCTGTTCCAGGACTGGTACCTCTACTATTACTTCCTGGGAAAGTAGATGATCTAATGCCGATCTTAATGCGGCTCCCTTTTCCGGATCGTTTGGAATCCTCGACTCCTGGAAATGAGGAGGAGGAAACCTTAGGAAATCTAATTTGTAGCCTGTGGCCACGGAAGACCGTACCCACTCGTCGGGAATGCTGGCTTCCCAAATCTCTGAAAAGAGTCGCAGCCTTCCCCCCACCTTCGTGGGTGGGGGCGCCCCTTCATAAGGTTGGCTTGGGGGCTGGTTTTGCTGGTTTGCGAAACCACTGCCTTTTGCCTCTAACAGCCTGTCCTTGTGATTTGCTGTTGAAGCCGAAGTTTGCTTTTGCAGGAGGCCGTCGATACTGCTTGGCATTAGAGGGCCCCTGCCCAGGGGAATACTGTCGTTTAAACGCAGGCCCCTGAACCTTCTTCCTAGTTGGCAAGAGAGTGCTCTTGCCGTTTGAAATGGTCTGAATGTATTTATCTAGGTCTTCTCCGAAGAGTCGTCCTCCATGGAAGGGGAACCCTACCAGGAGCTTCTTGCATGGGGGCTCAGCCTCCCAGCTTTTTAACCATAAGAGTCTTCTCATATGGATAAGGGATAACGATAAACGTGACGCTTGCTGGATAGAATCCTTGATTGCGTCTACCGTAAAACATATGGCCTTAGGGACATCCGAAAATTCTTCTGCCTGCTGGGCAGGAATAAGTTTAAGCATCTGCTTAAATTGATCCGATAATGCTTGAGCGACCCCAATCGCAGCCACAGCTGGCTGTACTACTGCCCCTGCAGTAGTGAAGGAGTTCTTAAGTAGTGCTTCCAAGCGCTTATCAACTGGATCCTTGAACACCTGTATGTTTTCTACAGGGCATGTTAACGATTTGTTAACACATGAGATGGCTGCGTCCACTGCAGGAGTAGCCCATTTTTTGGAAAATTTATCTTCCATAGGATATAGGACAGAGAATCTTTTAGGTGGTAAGAAGATCTTATCTGGCTTGTTCCAATCTTGGAACAAAACTCCCTCTAATAGAGGATGGATCGGAAACACAGCATTGCTTTGAGGCGCCCTCAGTGAGCCCAAAGCTGAAACCGTCGATACCTGGAGATCTGGTACTGGCAAGTTGAATGCCCTATGGACCAAGTCCGACAATCCTTGAATCCACCAGCTCTCCCTCAGGGAGACTGCCCCAGACTCCTCTGTATCCGGATCTTCGATCCCTGAACCTACTTGGTCCTTGCCCAAGAGGTCGTCCAATTCCCCTGAGGAAAGGACCTCCTCTTCTGAGGGTCCGCGCTCGGGCGACGGAGATCTATTCCGCTTACTGCCCCGCATAGCTGCGGCTATCATTTTACCCATGCTTTTCTGCATCTCTTTTAAAGAGGTGAGTAATACCTCCTCCGTGACCATCTTAGGGTTGGACTGACCCGCGTCAGCTCCAGCCCCAGATCCCGATGGCCCCAAGGCTCCCTGTGGGGAAAGCAGCGGCATAGCTTTGTCCGAGACCTCAGACTCTCTGGGGGAATCCCCACCTCTTGTACCCTCTGACCCGGATGCCATGGTACAATACCGAGGTACACCTGCTAGCTTATTGGTACCTGGGACTATAAATAGTTAAATGCCCAAACACCTGTTTGGGGGAAAAAAATGCTTCCTCTCCCCTAGATGACACTTTCTTTTTTTTTTTTTTTCAAAAAAAAATCTTTCTTTCTTTTTTTTTTTTTTTTTTTTTCAAATCTAGGAAAGAAAAAACATTCTGTCCCCCTGAGTAGTATTGCAAGAAAAACTATGAGATGGAAAAGAAACAGCCTATTCTAATGGCCCGTACACACGATCCGAATATCGGACGAAAACGATCGTCCGATGAAGAATCGTACGATTTTCGGATCGTGTGTACACTACTTTCGAGAGCCGATCACGACCGTTCATCCGATATTTTTCGATCGGACATGCACGAAAATTTTCCTCGTACGATGTAAGATCGTACGATTTTCGTTTAGTCAGTACAGTTGTCGTCCGACAATACAATACAAATACATTACAACACATGACATCACTTCCGATAATTTTTTTCGGTCGTACGAGAATTTTCGTGACTTTAATAACCTATTTCATTTTACTTGCGACTATTAAGCGAAAAAAGTCGTACGATCCATCGTACGATATTCGGATCGTGTGTACGGGCCATTAGGCTTGAAAACAGTCTTCTGAAGACTGTAATATTCTTTCTGGCCACTGTGTGTCCTTGGCGCCCCGTGCTCGCTCTGGTCTTTCCTCCCCAGTTCCAAAGTAATGAATGAATGAGCTGTCTGGAACACATAAGGAAGGGCCGCCCCTTCCTTAAGCCACTGACCCGCCCTTCCCCCCCAGCTAAACGGCGCCAATTGCGCCTATAATACGTGAACGCGCGCCGCGCGCGCGCCCGCCGACAGGGGGGGGGGGGGTTGGGAGGAAGGGACCTCTCTGCTCCAGCAAACTGCAGCCTGCAGCCTGGAACACACGAGGAGGTCAGCGTTTTGCCTGCTTTGCAGGCTCTGAGGAGGAAGACTGAATGGAGCATCGCCTGGAGGCTTGCAGGTAAGCACAGCTCTCTGACACACACATACACTTTATACACAGGCCCCACTCAATGCTTTTCCAACACTACAAGGGAGGTCACATCTTATGGGGAATAATACATATAGAGCCATCCTATCTTTATGATATGTGACTAGTTTGCCAGATGCAGTGCATAACTTTAGGCATGTCCCCTGTGACCCCCCAGAAAAAACCTGCTAAGAACCAAGTTCCGCAAGTTTTCCCCTCACTTACCTGCTCCATGCCGCAGGACTTTGCCAAGCAAGAGGCCCAATCTTCCCCCATCTCCGTGGGGATGTCTAGACCTTCAGGTCCTGGGTTCCTATGAAGGATCCACTGTCCTGGGCCCATATAGCACCCTGGCAACAGAAAACATTAGGCACCCAAAGGATTTCTAAGTTCTGGGCCCAGGGTCCAGCTCTCTAAAAAGAAAAGCATTATGGGCTATACCCCAAGGGTTTGGGGTCCGGTTACTGACCACTTTAGCGCTGAGGCTTTTTTGGACAGAACCGGTTAGCTCACCTAATCCCAAGGATGCGGAGGCAAGCTAAACCATGACTAACACCTAAGACACTGGCGTAAAAACTGAGGTACTCCTCCTATGGGAGGGGGTTATATAGGGAGGGGCACTTCCTGTTTGAGATTGCCAGTGTCTACACCTGAAGGTACTCCATATAACCCATATAGTAATGAATGCCGCTCTGTGTCCCGTGATGTACGATAAAGAAAAATATTTTTTTTATATATTTTGGGGGATATTTATTATGGTAAAAAGTAAAAAAATATTCATTTTTTTCTAAATTGACGCTCTATTTTTGTTTATAGCGCAAAAAATTAAAATCGCAGAGGTGATCAAATACCACCAAAAGAAAGCTCTATTTGTGGGGAAAAAAGGACGCCAAATTTTGTTTGGGAGCCACGTCGCACGACCGCGCAATTGTCAGTTAAAGCGACGCAGTGCCAAATCGCAAAAAGTGCTCTGGTCCGGGGCTGAAGTGGTTAAACTAGGTGGACTAGTGTCTTTT
The DNA here is from genome assembly GCF_905171775.1 of Rana temporaria. Classification (NCBI taxonomy): domain Eukaryota; kingdom Metazoa; phylum Chordata; class Amphibia; order Anura; family Ranidae; genus Rana; species Rana temporaria. Next base: position 180,460,275 of record NC_053494.1, on the reverse strand, counting down.
TAAACCTCACTTGCTATGCAACTATGAAGCAGCCTGACATCAGTAAAAGTTTGGATATCCCATTATCTTCCACATATTTTGTTACAAGATCTGTCTCTGGAAGCCAAGAATCTGACCAAGTCTACATCACCTGTGGTAGAACCACCTAGGAGGTCTAGTGTCATGTGTCCACCCAAGACACAGCTGAAGATCCTAGAGGTGATATAATGCCGCTGTCTAAGCTTTGCCTCGGATCAAAATCTTACATGCCTCTTGATTTGAGAGGCTTTGACAGCAAGGATTGGCTTAATTTTAATTCAGCAGATCTTACATATAAAAAAAATAAAATAAAAATGTTGTCTGAAAGTCATGCAACATTTCAATCCTTGCACTGGTAAGACCAGGAGGGATGAGGGGTCTGAGATCATATCAAATCATATATTTTCTGTTTTTTTATATCACAATGCTAATAAATAACATTTATTCCACTCTTCCCAACATACATTCATTTGAAATACCTTTGCAAAGCTCACGGGCAAGATCCAGATTAAGCGACTTTTTCTGTGTAACATAAATAAACGTATAACAGCTGCTGTTGAACTGGAACCACATCGGAACGGGACACCCTGTGTAATGGCAGAAGAGAGGACAACCTTAGGACACATCAATCAAAGTTTTCTCCCCCCCCCCCCCCCCCCCGGCTACCAGGAATATTACAACCTTCCCTCAAAGTCTGACATCAGTTGATGGATGTAAAGAAATACAGTGGGGCAAAAAAGTATTAAAGTATTTAGTCCCCACCAATTGTGCAAGTTCTCCCACTTTTTTTTTTTTTTTTGTATTTTTAGTGTATTTTAAGTGTATTTTTTTTGTGCGTGTACTCGAGAGAGGAGCCAGACTGCAGGAGTTGGGAGTAGGCAGGCCTCCCCCAGAGGCAATCTGCCACCTTTCTCCATGCCCCGGGTGGCAATGGCGGGTGTGTGAGGGGGTCCTCCCACACAGCCCGCCCTACCTGCTCCGCTTTGAAGCCCAACGGGGCAGAGGGACTCCCTATAAGGGAGTGAGAGGATCTAGCCCGCTCAACCAGCCCCGTTAGTCCTTCGCCTCTCTTTTTTAGAGACCGCGTGGTCAAAGTGCGTGCATGTTAACCCAATTTCGAGTGCGTGTACGTGTGGTGGTTTTTGTGGGAGGGGGGTGGGCATACTAAGCCTAATACAAAAGAAATGGATTTGTTCATATAAAGTGAAAATAAGAGTCCATGATAGACTGCAAAATAACAAGTGCTGGTGATTGATGCAATATAAAGTGATTGATAGAAGATCCGCCACCAATTGTGATACTTGTGAGGCTTACCAGAGGGATTGGACCCAAATGGGCATATACCTAGTGGGTCATACACGCTTTAAGTAATGCCAGGATTCCAGGGTAGGCTCCAATGATGAAAATGAGTTGGTCTCCTTGAATGTTTTCATACGTAATGTAGCAATTACACAATACCAGTTGGATGATGCTAGTGAATGCTCCCAGGTATTGATGTGAACATATCCACAGAATTTTCAAATAATGCAGATAGGAGAAAGAGAAATAAAGGTGCAAATAGCGTGATTCCGTATTTAGTAAGTAACGATATTTAATAAAAAAAAAATTACCCTCACATTTAAGAAGGTAAAAAACAAGCGCTTAAGTAAGTCCGGCAGTGGGGTCAGTGTAGTCTCCCAACGCGTTTCGTTCCCTTGAACGTCACCTGGGGCTGTCACATTGTCTGATTTGGAAAGAATTTATTTGCAAATTATGGTGGAAAATAAGTACCCGTATTTATCGGCGTATAACACGCACAGGCGTATAACACGCACCCTAACTTTAAGAGGGACGTTTCAGGAAAAAAAGCTTTCCACTGCCCCCTGCGTATAACACGCAGGCACAGTTTACCCTCTATTTTCAGGGTAAAAAAGTGAGTGTCTCCTCTACAAACAAGCACGATTTCTGGCTCTCACAGACCTGTGTCTTCTTCAAGAGGCTCCTCTGTCCTCCACTCATTACCTGTGAGTGCCCACACTCTGGATGAAGGAGCACAGGGGCACCTTTGGAAGCAAAATAAACAACTGTAAAGTCTTGGGCTTCTGGAGAAATAAAACTTTGGCCAAAGCTGCTAGGCAGCAAATTGACTCTTAGTAAGGGTTTGGTACCTTTGGACTGTAGCATTGTCAGTCTCGGGGGGCGGGGAGGGGGGGTGTTAGATGTACTAGCAGATTTAAATACACTAGCAAGTTGAAGCCAAACTCCAGCACCCACTTTGTAAGCAGTTAGGCCCCTTTCACACGGGGCGGATCAGTAATGATCCGCCCCGTGAACCTCCGCTTGCTCAGCGGGGATCGCTCCGTTGATCACCGCTGAGCCGGCAGATGATAGGGTGGTCCCCGCACACTGTGCAGGGACCGCCCTGTCTTTTCTCCGCTGTCCCCTACAGGGGGGTCGGATGAACCCATCACACTTTGGCGGATCGGAGCGGGTCGGATGTCAGCGGGCATGTCACCGTTGACATCCATGGCTCCATAGAGGAGCACGGGGCGCCCGGTCAGGTCCGCCAAAAAAAATGGCAGGCGGAGCTGAACGGACCGCCCATGTGAAAGAGCCCTTACAGTTTTTTTCTCCTTTTGGGATAAAGGTTTTACATAAATACATAAAGCTGATCATTGTACTGGCCAGATCACCAGATGAAAACACAAGAAAGAAAGCCTGAAAAAGAAAAACAAATGCAGCCATCACATCTATGATTTGTTAAAGCTGCATTATAATAAAGGTTTGCTTATGGGTTTAATACTGCTTTGAAAACTCTCGTGTGACAACACCACTGGTCCTTAGAGTCAAAAGTAAAAGTCCTTTAATTATGAATTATTAAATAAGAAGATCAGGAGACAAACAGCAAACACATTTTGGGGATAAGAGAAGTCCCTTTTTATTTGTGTAAAGCCGGGTACACACCACAAGTTTCCTTTCGTTCAACCCAACGGGTTAGAAAAAAATAACCTGACAGCTCCGGTCGGATCTCCCCCACTGAGCTGTTGTGTTCTGACAGGGAGACGCCCCCCCCGCCCCCCGCCAGAACAAACGCTAAAATCAGCGCTCTCTACCATTGGCGGAGAGCGCTGATCAGGAGTCAAGTGCAAGTTTTATGACAGACTGACATACACACGGGTCGATGGTTGGCCGGTTTTTATTGAACCAGCCGATGTCTCCTGACATTTGTGTTTGTACGTGTCTTAAAGTGGTTGTAAACCCATTTTTGTAACTTTATGCTACAGGTAAGCCTATATTAAGTTACTCGTAGCTACCCTGGATATCTCCTAAACCTGCATGGTTTAGGAGATATCCCCCTGTGTCTGCATGTGCTTAAGTGATCGGCACATGCGCACGGAAGCAACGGCACGTCGATGATGTGTTGTTGCCAGCGGCACCTGTGCGCATGTGCGGGACCGACGTCTTCGCGGCTCTGGCCAATCACAGCGCCGGAGCCGTGATACCCGAAAGTAAGTTCTGGGAAAGATGTCCGCGGCCAGAGGGGAGTCGAGGACGTCTGCGGGGGGGGCTTCGATCTAAGGCAAGTAATACATAATGAGCTAGTATGCTATGCATTTTTTTTAAGGGTTCACAACCACTTTAAGGCACAGGCAGGATCTTCTTCTCATGAATACCAAGCAAACATTTACTTCCTCTTCTTGGAGAGCCGGGAGTCCAGCTTTTTATGTATATTGCAGTATCCCAAGACTTCATTAAGGGGGTCTTCTCTTAACCCCAAAAGTACATTGTACTGCACAGACAGTATGAATACAGAGAAAACATTTACTTTATCTTAGAGAGCCTCAAATTCAGACTTTCAAACATATGTACAGAACCTTAAACTCTGATGAAGGGGAACATCTCTTAATCCACAAAACGCACTGCCCATTTTGTTCCATCTTTATGTAGCGCTACCCCCTCAGGAGCCGCTGATTGTTTTGGGATCGGCGTATTAAGTTACCTCTATGTGATGTCTAGGGGTGAAGGTAGTGAGTAGAGCAGTAATTGAATGTCCAATCGGTAAATTAAGTTTTCTGAATGTTTTATTTTTCTGGTCCAACACGACCAACATCAACTTGAGTTAGACAGAAAAGACTGATGAAATAAAGGAACTTTGCAGTATCAGGCTTTGGATAGAGAAAAGCAATCCTGCTATTCTGTAGTTGTATCAATGCGTCGCCACTCCAGCCAGAGTGGGTGAAGTGCCTCCGGACAGACCCCTGCCACAGGCCTGGCAGTCGGAGTGCCACCTAAGGTTGCTGGGAGGAACAAGTCTCTGGCACAGACTTGGCTCTAATTGAATGTTGAGACCTCTGCCACAGGCCTAGTGCAAGATTTAAGTTGAACAGCAGAGCGAATCCTCCCAGTAAATTGCGTCAGGGTCACCGGTTGACAGTGCAAGTGTACCTGTCAATGTTCCGGTCACCAGATCCCCGATGGTTCGTTCAAGCCCTTTTGGATAACCTGCCTCCGGGTTCTCCTCAAGCCGATCCCCCACCAAACAGCATACAGCCTGGGATCTCCTCAGTAGAATTGGGGACCCAGTAAGTCACTGGGGCACCTTAGTAGCATCAGTTGCCCCAGGCCAGGAGGGCCCAGAGTCTGGAACTCCGCATAGCACGCGACCCCAAGCCAGGTAGGCCATAGTGGTGGGGCCCGCGATGTGCGCACACCCTAAAGGTGGGTGCCGCACCTGCAACCAGGAACCCGCGAAGAACCCAGAACAACAGCTTCCGCCACAGAAATACCCCTCCCCAGCATGCCCCGCGAGGGAAAACTCCTCCAATTGGCTAATAAACAATACAGAAAAAGCCGCACCCAAAATTAAAAAGTCTATAATATTCAACAGATGGAGGAATGGTTAAATCCTGTGTAGCATCAATCAAATATTTCAAGTAGAGCCTTCAGAGTTGATTTGTATGTTGAGACAATGACTGGTCAAAACTTCAAACCACCAGGTGACATGCATGCGATCTGTGCAATCCCTCCACCATAAGCATAAGCAGCTTACCAGATGGCAAGCCTTTAACACAGTTGGCTATAGCCCAGCCACGGCCTTTCAATCCCCTGGACACTTGGTTAAGACACTTCGTAATCAGCGGCAGGATCCCAGGCTCAGGTGTTTAGTGGAAAAGGATTGCGGTTCACCCGAAATTACAACCCATCAGCAAAACGGCAGCAGTCAAGTGGTCCACAATACATATATCGGGAGATAGAGAGGGACGCAATAGCGTAATACCGCAGGGTATAAAGATTTATTTAAAACAATAGTGTACTTACACAAATATAGATAAAAACAGCGTGTAGCAAACGAATAAGTAAAAGCCGGCCGGCTTGAGGAGCCCTCCTCCTTGGCGTGGTGACGTCACTGACGCAGCCTCCCAGACGCGTTTCGTCACTAATGGAGGTTATCAATTGGCTGCTGGGAAGAAGCGGCTCCGCCTGGACCTCTCTTGCGCCACCTGTCGCCCAGGGATGAAACTGCATCCCTGCAACGCAGACTGACCTACAGAACAATCCAGATTTGGCGACAGCCAAATTTGTCAAATCAAGAATGAGAACAACTTATCTCTCTCATTCTCCCACTAACTTTAGCGTAGTGCCCTTTCTGAAAGTAAAGGGGGCGCTACATTTATAATTTAAAGGTCTTTTACTTATACTCTTAGGCCTAGTGGTGTGGCATTATCATTACTTTCATCACCTTGGGTCTTGTTTTATAAGTTTACTGTTGACTAAGCTTTCAAGGACAGTTCTTTAAGGTGTACAATATTTACTATACTATTTTGTACAGGCAAACTGTGCACTCAAGATTTATATCAAGGTGAAACTAAATTTAAAACTCATAAGCAGGAAGGCGATCTATAGCAGACCAGACATGCAATGTCTCGTCTGCAATAAAATAAACCTACTTGTCTGCTCACAGTTCTCTGTACAATGTAACTTGAAAAACAAAAGTGAACAGAAGATGCAATAAAACACTTTATTATTACAAGCAAAGATCAATTCCATTGCACTCACATGTTTCATGGGGAGCAGAGTGCTGTGTATGGTGAAGGGAGATACTGACGCCAAGGGCGACATAGCTGTCAGGCTGGGGAAATGTGGTGCAGTCCCATGCCCGAATTGGGCTCAATGTCAGAGCTCCACACTACCAGCTACTACAACGTGACCAGAAATGTGTACTGCCTACTTCCATCAATGCATAAGAGGATATTATCCTAGATGATGTGTTTCGAGTGCAGATTCCCATTTTCGGATCCGCCCCTGAAACGCGCTGCCTAGGCTAATTTCCTCTCATGCATTGGAGGAAGTGGGCAGTACATGCTTTGGCCATGCTATAGTAGCTGGTAGCAAGGAGCTCTGGCATGAAGTCCAAATATTGTGCAGGAGTGCGCTAGCTTTTCCCGGTTCGAAATCTGCAGCTTAGTTTCCAGCACACTACCAGTGTTTGTTCAGGAGTTACGTCATCCCACACCAGCCAATCAAGATGACTGAAGGCCAGGACCTGGAAGAAGCCAGGGAGAAGATGACAGCATGGACAAAGGACCTCACAGATGTCAGATCATTGGAGGGAAGGTAAATATCTGCCACTTTGATTGGAAAGGTGTCTAGGAAGTCATATGAAGGAATTCTACCAAACTATTATTATTATTATTATTATACAGGATTTATATGAAGGCAGACATTACAGTTACATTACAATTTGGTACAAGAGGAATCAGAGCCCTGCTCATTAGAGCTTACAATCTAGGAGGGAGGGTCAATTGATACAAAAGGTAATAGCTGTGGGGAATGAGCTGATAAGGAAAGTAAAATAGTGTATTAGTTAGAAGCAGGATAGGCTTATTTAAAAAGAAGGGGTTTCAGGGAGCGTTTAAATATGAATAGATTAGGGGACAATCAGACAGATTGGGGTAGGGAGTTCCAAAGGATGGAAGAAGCTCTGGAGAAATCCTGGAGGCGAGCATGGGAGGAGGTGACAAGGGAGCTAGAGAGCAGGAGGTCATGGGAGGACCAAAGAAAGCGGCTTGGTTGGTATTTTGAGATTAGGTTAGTGATGTAGCTGGGGGCAGAGTTATGGATGGCTTTGTAAATTATTGTTAGCACTTTGAATTTTATCCATTGGTTGAGTGGAAGCCAGTGGAGGGATTGGTAGAGAGGGGTGGAGGAGACTGAATGTTTGGTAAGGTGGATGAGTCTTGCAGCGGCATTCATTATGGACTAAAGGGGGATAGTATATGTAAAGGTAATCCAATGAGATGGGAGTTGCAGTAGTCCAGGCGAGAGATAACCAGGGAGTGAATTAGAAGCTTGGTGGTGTCAGTCGTTAAAAAGAGGCGTAATTCTAGAAATGTTGCAGAGGCTAATGGCCCGTACACACGATCCGAATATCGGACGAAAATGATCGTCCGATGAAGGAACGTACGATTTTCGGATTGTGTGTACACTACTTTCGAGAGCCGATCACGACAGTTCATCCGATATTATTCGATCGGACATGCACGAAAATTTTCCTCGTACGATGTCAGATCGTACGGTTTTCGTTTAGTCAGTACAGTTGTCGTCCGAAAATACAAGACAAATACATTACAACACATGACATCACTTCCGATTATTTTTATCGGTCGTACGAGAATTTGTGACTTTAATAACCTATTTCATTTTACTTGCGACTATTAAGCGAAAAAAGTCGTACGATATTCGGATCGTGTGTACGGGCCATCCAGGCGGCATGATTTGGCCAGGGATTGGATGTGGGCCTGAAAGGACAGTTCAGAGTCCAGGGTTACCCCTAGCACCCTGGCATGTGGGGACGGCCTGATAGATGCGCCATTGATCTTGACAGGGGAAGGGCCACGTGTGGAGGAAATATTAGGAGCTCAGTTTTAGATAGATTACGTTTGAGGAAGTGGTGTGACATCCAGTGTGGAGACTGATGGGGTGAGCTGAGGGACAGAGAGATAGATTTGGGCGTAATCGGCATACAAATGGTAGCGTAAGCCATGGTAGGGTCAGCTGACCCAGGAAGGACGTGTAGATTGAGAATAGTAGAGGTCCAAGGACAGAACCTTGGGAGACCCCAACGGTAAGAGGAGCTGGAGGAGGAAGTGGAGTTGTGACATTGAAGGTGCGTTGAGATAGGTAAGATTTGAACCAACAGAGAGCGCAGCCATGGAAACCAAGCAAATAGAGTTTTTTAAGGAGGGGGTGTTCAACTGTATCAAAGGAAGCTGAAAGGTCCAAGAGTACAGAATAATGACTATTGATTTTGGATGTTAGCAAGTCATTTTAGGAGGACAGGTTCTGTGGAGTGCTGTGGGCAAAATCCAGACTGAAGGGGATCAAGAAGGGTATTCTCAATGAGTTGGTCGCTCAGCCGGTTGTAGACTAAACGTTCAAGGAGTTTGGAGGCAAAAGGGAGTAATGAGATGGGGCTTGGGTTGAGCACTAGATTCCAACTGTTGTTTTCCAACATTTTCCTGTAAAAATAACAGCTGAAATATAATGGGTTGCTATGGACAACACAGAGAATATCCCTTTCAGTCAGTTTTTATAAATCAGCTCTTACATGTTGGGAAACAAATTGTGTAATGGGCTAGAAGCAGCAAGTTCACGTCAACTTTGGTCACTTTCAATCTTGTGAAAGACTCAGCTTTAGTAAACAATGAAACGAAACAAAGTCAGGGGCCTGTTCAAAAATGTTCCATAAATCTGACACAGATCCATATAAAAAAGAAAACCAATATTTTACATTCAGGCTTCCTCCATTTCCAAAAAAAAATATGCTGTTTGTGTTGCTGTATGAAATTTACCCTCACGTCCCGAAACCGTCTTGTGCATTAAGAGCAGCCATTTAAAAAGAGCTTTAAAACACCACAAGGGCTCTACGGAACTCCCTCAAAAACCTGGTGCACATGAAATGTCAAGTTTTATCATTGACTGGTTGTGCGTGCCAACGGTGTGTGGTAGGACGAGGTGGACTAACCCAACACAACCAGGAAGTGCTGAAGCTTGTAGATTAGGGCTCTTTACAAGTGTGATCTGTTCACATTTTTTTTAAACCACTTCAGCCCCAGAAGAATTTACCCCCTTTCTGGCCAGAGCATCTTTTGCGATACAGCACTGCATCGTTTTAGCAGACAATTGCGTGGTCGTGCGACATTGTACCCAAACAAATTCCCACAAATAGAGCCTTCTTTGGGTGGTATTTGATACTTTTTTGCGCTATAAACAATTTTACTTTTTGCTAAAATAAATATCCCCCCCCCCAAAAAAACAAAATTATATATATATATATATATATATATAATTTCCTCAGTTTAGGTGGTACGTATTCTGCATATTTTTAATAAAAAAATAAATAGCAATAAGCGTATATTGATTGGTTTGCGCAACAGTTATTGCTTCTACAAGATAGGGGATATATTTATGGCATTTTTATTAATAATTTTCTTTTTTTTTTACTAGTAATGGCGGCGATCTGTGATTTTTATTGGGACTGCCACATCATGGTGAACACATCAGACACTTGACACAATTTTGGGACCATTGTCACTTATACAGCGATCAGTGCGATAAATAGCCACTGATTACCGTATAAAGGACACTGGCAGGGAAGGGGTTGTGTCCTAGGGAGTGATATTATAGGGCAGGAATATGCAATTAGTGGACCTCCAGCTGTTGCAGAACTACAAGCCCCATGAGGCATAGCAAGACTCTGACAGCCACATGCATGACACCCAGAGGCAGAGGCATGATGGTACCTGTAGTTTTGTAAAAGCTGGAGGTCTGCCAATTGCATAACCTTGTCCTAGGGGATGGGCTACCAGTGACATGACCGCGATCACTGCTCCCAATCACAGGGAGCAGTGGATCTCTGTCTTGTCACTACGCAGAACAGGGAAATGCCTTGTTTACATAGGCATCTCCCTATTCTGCCTCTCCACACCGCAATCGTGGGCCACCGGCAAACATCGAGTTCCCAGGAATCGCAGGCACACTCCCGCAGCATGTGCCTGCTTGGTGGCAAATTCAAAGGGTCGTACAGGTACGCCCATTTGCCTGCCCGTGCCATTCTGCCGATGTACGGCGGTCAGGAAGTGGTTAAATAGCAGGTCTACTTTTGCTGCACTCTACAACGGGGTTGCATTACAAAAACCATTGGGCATTTTCAGCAATTGTTAGGCTCCATACAAACTGAGCCTTTGAGCTGCTATGTGACCCTCCTGGCATTTTATTGTGCCCGGAGGAACAGGCGCATTATTGTCCAGCCCCAGTGCAAGTAGCCTGTCCAAGTTTATGGAAAGCTGAGGCTGAATGCTGTACCCAATTTAATGCGTTCGGTAGCCACGTTTCCAAAAAGCAGTAGACGTGTTCTAGAACCTCATTACTGAACAGATAGGGCCTTAAACATTGGTTCAACAGCCTTCAGCCCTATCCAATCCCATCCTACCATAAACGTTGACAGGCTTCCTTCAAGCGGAGTTCCACCCAAACTTGGAACTTCCGCTTAATCCACTCCTCGCCCCCTTGGCATGTAATTTTTTTTTGGGGGGGGGGGGGGGAGTGGGGGCTTCAGGAGGAGTGGGACTTCCTGTCCCACTTCCTCCTTCCGCCGAGGGGCTGCTAAGGCGATACGTCATATCGCCTTTTGGCAGCCCCTCCCTGTAGGCGATCGCCTGGGACACGTGACAGGTCCCAGGCCTGTCCAATCGGATGGCACATCCATGCGCAGTGGGTGCGCGGCCGTGAAGACGAAAGCTGTCACGGCCAGGTTCCCACACTTAGGATGAAGACGCCGGCCAGAGAAGGGAGGGGGGGGAGGAGCGGACCCCCGGCCGGCGCGTCGCTGGAACGTGGAGCAGGTGAGTGTGTTTATTAAAAGCCAGCAGCTACACTTTTTGTAGCGGCTGACTTTTAATAAACATTAAAAATGACTGAACACCCCTTTCAGTGTTGCTAGATGCTGCAAGTGTCTCTCCCAGACGCACTGCAAATAAATGGTTCAGTGTGCAAGGTGCTTTAACGTCCCAGCAGGTTTTGACAGCTCCCTGCCCAGCAATTAACACACTATGTGGGCACCCAATATGATACAAGAAGGAATAGTAACAGTAGGTGCAACTTTGGAATGAAGCAATGCACAGATATGAAGTGCAAATTATAGCTGCCACCAGTCACACACATCATTTTACAATAAATAAGAAACCGTTTAATTCTTATATATGTTCAGGCGAAGGTTTTTTTTTTTTAATATCTGGATACAGTGAAGAATTTAAAACCCTTGTTGGGTTTTTACTGGTATCTTAAAGTGGAGCTCCGGCCACAATTTCACTTTTTAAATATAAATACCCCTGTAATACACAAGCTTAAAGTGGAGGTTCACCCAAAATCTTAATTTTTAACGTTAGATTGATGCTCATTTTGTCAAGGGGAATCGGGTGTTTTTTTTTTAAATCGAAGCAGTACTTAACGTTTTAGAGAGCGATCTTCTCCGCCACTTCCGGGTATGGGCTGCGGGACTGGGCTTTCCCCTATTTGATTGACAGGCTTCCGACGGTCGCATACATCGCGTCATGATTTTCAGAAAGTAGCCGAACGTCGGTGCGCAGGCGCCGTATAGAGCTGCACCGACGTTCAGCCTCTTTCGGCTACACGTGACGCGATGTATGCGACCGTCGAAAGCCTATCAAATAGGAACGCCCAGTCCCGAAGACCATACCCGGAAGCGGCGGAGAAGATCTCTCTCTAAAACGGTAAGTACTGCTTTGATTTAAAAAAAAACTACCTGATTCCCCTTGACAAAATGAGCCTCGATCTAATGTTAAAAATAGTTTTTCGGGTGAACTCCCGCTTTAATGTATTCTAGTAAAGTTAGTCTGTAAACTAAGGTCCGTTTTGTTAGGTTGTTACAGCATTTAGATCGTTTATAAAATAAAAATTGACTGGGGCCATCTTAAGAGCAATTTCCCCTCACTTCTCACCCGGGTAACAATTGTTTTACCAGACATGAAGAGTAAATCTACAACAGGGATGCAGACAGCATAAAACCTACATGGGTTCTAGTCTTTCCCAACCCCAAAAAATGTGCTTGTTACTGTTAGAGATTTTCCTCACTTCCTGTCTGGTGAAACTGTTGTCACCTTGACAATAAACAAAAGGTAAAAAGGGGTAATCTCTCTCATAAAGCCTTATTATTAAAAATAAAACCAGCAGTGGTTCCAACTCTCTCCGATTTTATTTAAAACGATATAAAAAAAAGTTTGGCCTGGACATACACTTTAAGAATACTATTGCACAGTGAGAACATTATTGACATCCACAAGCTTCACTTACCGTCCCCTTCAGGAAGAGACTGACCAGCAGCGCTGCAGACCACAGAGCAGAGAAACGTTAGAAGTACCTTGTACAGTCCTCTGCACTTCTCTTGGAGTATTCTGGTTGTGTTGTCAATACTTTGCATTGTCCTGATATCTGTATGTAGCCTAGAGTAATGTGAGATTTTGGTAGCTCACATATAAGAACCACAGTTTTCCCAGGGCTTCCGGAGGTCTGCTATCACTTGCACAATAATGTAAAAAAAAAAAAAAAAGGACTCGTACTGAAAAGTTTCTGTTATTGAACGGGAAGAAGGGGAGTTTCACATTCTACTGCCTGAGCCCTTGTAAACATATTTGGTTTAAAGAGACAACACAGAGGTCATAGTCACTGCCCGGGTGACAGATTTAGGTGGCATCTCTCTGGGTTTACTCAAATCTTACCAGCAGTACTGTGATCAGTCACACATATTCATTCTTTTTTTTCCCCAAAATAAGTCAATCCTGCAGCCTGGCAGGTCAGGAAAACTGAGGACGAGCGAGCGGCCCCACCTCCTGGACCATACCAGGCCACACGCCCTCAACATCAGGGGGGTGCATGCTTTGGAGTAGGGGAGGGCTCTGTGCCCCCCCCCCCACCCCAAAACACCTGGTCTCCATGTTGATGGGGACAAGGGCCTCTTCCTGACAAACCTAGGCGGTGGTTGTGGGGTTCTGCAGGCAGGGGGCTTATCGGAATCTGGAAGCCCTCTTTAACAAGGGGGTCCCCAGATCCCGGCCCCCCTATGTGAATACCTCTAACCAATCACCCCATAAAAAGGTAGTGTAGTGCAAATAAATAAAAAAAAGACTGTTTTGACAAGTCCTATATTAAAAATCTTCCTCCGGTCTTTTCTCCACCGCTGACCCGGTCCTCCTCCGATGCCATCTCCCGTCACTCTGCCAGCTCCGTTCTTATATAGCCATGGGGTGTGGACATGCAGTGATGTCACCATGAGACCCTGCCCCTTTTGACGTCGCATAACGTCACAAGGGGCCACGTCTCACGGTGGCGTCACCGAGTGGCCACGCCAATGGCTATTTAAGAACCGGCAGAGAACAGAGCTGGCACAATGATGGGAGACAGCGTCGGAAGGGGACCAAGTCGGCAGCAGAGAAGACAACAGCATCGGAGAAACACTACCAAAGGGAAAAGACCAGATAAAGATTTTTAATAAAAGGACTTGTTAAAATCGTCTTGTTTATATTTACACTACACAGCCTTTTTTGGGGTGAATGGGTAGGGGTAAAATGTACCCCATACTCATTCACATAGGGGGGAGGGGCCAGGATCTGGGGGGGAATCTTGTTAAAGGGGGCTTCCAGATTTCGATAAGCCCCCTCGCCCACAGACCCCCAGAACCACTGCCCAGGGTTAATCTGGAAGAGGCCCTTGTCCCCATAAACAAGGGGACAAGGTGTTTTGGGGTGGGAGGCACAAAGCCCCCATGCCCCAAAGCACCCACCCCCATGTTGAGAGCACATTGCCTGGTGTGGTCCAGGGGGGAGGGGTTCGCTCACCCCCCCCACTTTTGTGACCTGGCGGGCTGCATGCTCATATAAGGGTCTGGTAATGGATCTTGGGGAGGACTCCACACCGTTTGTTTATTTTTTTGGTGTGGGGTTCCCTTTCAAGATCCATACCAGACTCAAAGGGCCCGCTATGGATCTTGGGGGAGCCCCCATGCCTTTTTTCTAAATTTTGGCATTGGGTTTCCCTTCAAAATCCTCAGAGCACAAGTCGGACCATGATGATCCAACTTGGATGTTACTTCTATTCAGGGCTTTTTTTCAGGGGGAACTCAGTTCCACCACCTCTGGCTCAGACCCTTTGGTGCCTGCTCACCACAATCACTTGTAAACACAGAAGTCTGGTTTCTGTGTTTATAAGTGACAGCTCTGCACTCTGTGTGTAACCCCCCTGAACTCTGTACTCTGTATGTAATGCAATCCTGGTATTTAATGCCCTTTTAAGACCCTCCTACTGTTTGTGAAATCTGAACAGGGTCGTAGTCAAGTTCCTGCACCTATTTTCTGAGAAAAAAAGCTCTGCTGTTCTATTCAAATCAATGGGCTGAAAGCTGGATCAGTTAAGACGGATCTCATAGGAAACCATTAATTTTGACATGTCAAATAAAAGCTGTAAATGGCAGCATCAGACTTTTTCACAGCAGTAATGCTGGTCTTCAGAATGCGCTGTTTTTGCATCTTAAAAAAAGGCCTATGCCCCTTACAGCTCCTAAACGAGTCTGATGCTGGTAAAAGCAGCTTTAAAAACTCCCTGTGTGCATGAGGACTAAGAGGTGATATGCTTTTGTTGACCGATCCATAAAACGACAATGTTATTAGGAGCACCATGTTCACATGTAACAAATTAAACTTGTATAATGGACACAAACAAAAACGTAATGCTGCAAGATTAGAAAAGAACAAGTGGATTGGTGGTTTTGGGTTGGAAACTGATTTAATAAAAAATATTTCAGTAGCATAAAAACGCAGTGCAAGAAAATGATCAGTTACAAAAATGTTAAATATAGTGCAAAGCCAGTGTACAAAATGCAAAGTTTCCACTGTTATAGAATCAATAAAACATAATCACTTCCCTTCTTTGTAAGTGTAGAGCAGTAAGTAGACAGGGACACCCTGAAAAATGGCAAGTCTATAGCCACCTCCCACGTTGTCTGCCGAGTGACAACATAGCTTAGACGTTGGGGAACAGGGGGATCTCCATTGTATTATGGAGGCCAAGCACCTTGATTTAGATTCTCTAAGCTAAAACACATGGAGGAATGGGGGCACACCAGTCCTATAAAACTTGACATGACTGGGGCATGTATCAACAGTACCAAATCACATCATATTTTGGTTTAAAGCTGGAGGTCCACACAAAAGTGCAACTTCCGCTGTCCGGATTCCTCCCGCACTCCGGTGTTACTTTTAGCACCTTTCAGGGGGGAGGGGGTGCAGATACCTGTATAATACAGGTATTTGCCCCCACTTCCAGGCATAGATAGCCACAGAATCTTCGGGAATCTATGCCACTCCCCCGTTGTCTTCTGGGAGACACACAGGTCCCAGAAGACAGAGGGGACCATTCAGATTGCGCAGCGCGACTCGCACATGCACAGTAGGGAACCAGGAAGTGAAGCCGCAAGGCTTCATTTCCTGATTCCCTTACCGAAGATGGCGGTGGCAGCATCTGAGGACAGAGGAACGGGTCGGCCTTGGGTGCTGACATCACCGGCACCCTGGACAGGCAAGTGTCCTTATTTTAAAAGTCAGCAGGTGCAGTATTTGTAGCTGCTTTAAAAAAAAAAAAAAATACATTTTGGCGGACCTCCACTTTAAAGAGGAAATAAATCTGGCGTTAAATATATTTGTTCAAAATACAGCAGTCCTGTATAAGGCTATGCAGCAATTACAACATTGAGCAGTGACTTGAGAAACTACATGCCGACATTCGCAAGCCAATGAATAGATGTAAAAGACCGGTTTACATAACTGAAGTCAGAAATAGGGTTTGGGTGAACACATAACAAATAGAAGACCAAAGAGTAAGTTCAACTGTTATGGGTGAACACTGGAGAGCTAAATCATTCATTTGCTTCTCAGTTCTCAACGCTGCCTCCTAAATGGTATTCATTTAGTGCTTTCCTCAAGCATACTGGACAGTGGAGTATGTCCTAAAACGAACATCCTACTCCAACTAAAGTGATAAATGTAGAAACGGAGCACATTTTATAGTGCAGATAAAACCACTTCATTAGCTAGTAATTAAAATGGCATCAAAATGCACATACTCGCCAGCACAACATGGATCATCAAATGCCATCTTTTATTACAGAAACATCACAAAGGACCAAGTGCAACAATTCGGAGCCGCACAGGACTCCGTTCACATGCCTGATGAAGGGGGTCCTGCATGGCTTTAAACATTGTACTTGGCCCTTTGTGATGCAATGTTTTTGTAATAAAAGCTTCACATGACATTTGATGATCCATGTTGTGCTGGCAAATATGTGAATTGGTTTAGGAGAGAAAGTTCTAATTTTAAAAAGCTAAAGCCCTGTGCATACGGCCGGGAATCCCATCAGGAAAAAAACATTGGTTTTCCCGATGGGATTCTTGGCAAGCTTGGCTTGCCAAACCGTGCATACAGACGGCCATTCAAAAGAACCGCCGTTCTTTTAAATGGCAAGAACGCGGTGATGTCATCGACTACAATTAGCCTGCGCTCGTCACATTTAATGCCGTCGCCGGCATCTTGCTACACCCTACACTATGCCTTGTATGCTACTGCGTCAAAGGCTTATCGCGCATGCGCAGGTTTACCTTCGGACAGGTAAGCATACAAGATGACCGGTTTTCTCGGCAGCAAACATTCTGCTGGGAATCCCAACAAGAAAAGAGAGAACCAGGTTCTCCATTTTCCCGACGGGAAAACTGCTAGGGAGCATACACACGGCCAGGATTCCCGGCCAAATGCAGTTTTCCTGCCGCGAAAACCGGTCGTGGCTTAAGTCAACCTGTGTCCATCCATAACTGAACTTGGTTTAGTTTAAGGTGGTGTGTATTAGTAATTGTTTAAAGACAATTATCTAAGACAACCCAAACATTTTACCAGAACATTTGCAGCGATCTGGTTAGAAAAGGTTTCAGCTTTGCATTTTGTACACAAAAACACTATAAACAGAATGAGGAAATTCCCTTGCATATCACAAACAATTCTTGTGCAGCATATTAAATAAGCTAGTTGTGCAAACCTTAGATTAGAATCATTAGGCCACATTCACATGGCTGTAAAAAAATAAATTGCATTTACAAGCTTTTTTTATTCACAGATCTGAATACAGCTGCATTGTTTTCAATGGAGACATTCACACAACTGCGAAAACATGCACTGCGTTCAGATCCATAACACCAAATCCAATAATCTGCATCTGAAGACATACATTTACATATGTCAGATTCAAGTATTAGAAGAGAAAAAAAGATTTTTTATATTTTTTATGCATTTAGTAATTATTATGCAGGAACTTTTATCCTAGAAAAATGTGGAAAAACCGTGAACATTTTTACACCCATGTGAATGTATCCTTAGACTGATGGATTTCTAAATCTGTTCATTTCAACACCCAATACCAGTAAAATCACCTACTGATCTGTACTATTAATAAATATAAAAACATTTCAAAACTGTATTAAAACAATTATTTTACATTTTTCTTTTTTTTTGACACAATGTGTCTTGAAGTACTATTAAAGACAGTTAGAGCACAAGAACAACCTGCAATCCAGAAACTGCATGGAGGCTTTCAATTCCCCAACAGCTACAATGCAGACCACAGGTGGCCCATATCAAACTTCAATTCTTTTTAGTTTGTAATAAAAAAAAAGATGATTAGCCATCTTAAAAACAGCCGTAAAGTAAATTTAAAGCAGACTTCCATCTTCTTGCATAAATGTGTAAGTCAAGCTTTGATTTTAGCAGATTGCCTAAGGCTGGCCACGAGTCATATTATTTCATTCAACCCACTGGATGAACAAAAGAAAATTACGTGATTCCCCCATCCACACACTCAATGTGGATAAGGGAATCGCTCCCACTGTGTTATTGTATTCTGACAGTGGAGAGATTTCCCCCGCTGTCAGAATGTACTCATCAGCATCGATCAAGAGAACATTTTCCAACAGATCGTTGTACACAAGTCAAATGATAGATGACCCTGTGTACAACCAGCCTGCCCATACATGGATTGAAAATCGGCTGGTTCTTGCTGAACCAGCTCATCATTGATCCATCTATGGCCGGCTTAAGCAAACCATCCTTATATTTCTAAGGAAACTATTAGATATGGTTGAAAAAAAGGCGGCAAAAAGGGACCGATCTTGGACACCCTTTTTAACAAAAAAGTAGATGGAGTTCCCCTTTAAATTTATAATCAAATTAATGCTTTTAACAAGCTGGCCAGTGGATATTGGCATAAGAGTTTCTTTGAGATGAATAATTCGACTTCTTAACTTTAGAAAACTACTGTAGCTGTCCTGTATATTTTTTTAAGAAACAAGTGGGTGCCTCAATACCCGTCCCAGAGCGGGCAGTTTGGGTGAAAGGTCAGGCTGAACATCAAGTACCATCTTACCCAACTATCAGCCCCAAGATGACCCACCTATCTTCTAATGTCCCAGAAGTTATGACCAACTGAACTGTAAAGGCAGTTGGCAATAATTACATGTATAATACCGACATGCTGGTTACACCCAAGTCAATCAATGGATCAAATTGGGTACAATCAGCCTGCCCATACATGGTTTGAATCTTGGCCGGTCCCTGCTGAACCAACTGAGATTCGAACAATCTATGGCTGGCTTAAATCACCTTTTGGCAGTTCAGTTTGGGGACTTGATTTAAGCTTCCTGCAGGGGCTGCCATAGCGATGGAGATTAACCAAATGACCTTTGTAGCAGGCACATGTGCAGTTTAGCTGTGCCATCTCAGGATAGGTCATTGGTTAGAAAGTCTTTGCTGTACGGATTGATTTTCCTGTGCACAAGCATGCAAAAAAAATAAAAAATTAGAGAACGTTAAACTTAAAGTGTATGCATAGCCTAAACTTTTTTTCAAGTTTGGATAGAGCAAGGAAAGATTAAGACACTTATTGGGTATTACTGGTTGTCTGTGTCCCATTGTGGAGATTTCACTCAACTTCAGAAATTGGAGGAAATCTATTCAAAAAGAACAGTATTTCTCTACTTGAAGATTACCCCACTATTGCTGTCCTAGCAACAACTCTAAAAAAAAATATTTTGTATAACTTTTTGTCTTACAGGGGTTATCTGGACAAATAGGATGGCGAAACTCCCCACGAGGACACAGACTGCAAAAAAAAAACAAAAAAACTCTAAGCTGTGTTCCAGCCTGTATAATTGCTCAGATCTCTCGCTCTCTCTCTTTCTATATATATATATATATTATATATCCATAGATATATATGCCTCACCATTCCCTTTTTGCGGACCCCAGCTCCTTGGAGTACGGCCGATTCAGCAGCCAAGTACAGACTGTCCCCATGACCGCCAATAACGCCCATCTGACATGATTCCACAATATTCCTGGGGCCAAATATTATACAAAATTATTATGTACCACAAACATCAAATGATAAAAATAAAAAAAATCACAAATTTGGCTTAAAGAAAAGCAGTTAAAGTCACCAACAAATGTCCAACTAATGTGCATATTCTGGAAGATCACTCAAATTTGATTTAAAAAAAACGAAACAAAATAAAAACTTTAAAAATTCTGCCTGAGTGCTGCAAAAAAACCCACAAAATATATCTCTTCCACGTTGTGCAAAATAAAAATCCAGGTTGTACATTGAAAACTGCTCTAAGAATAATCAATCATGGACTCCATCTGATCTTCTGCCCGTCGATAGCGAATGGATGAGAAGAAGAGAGGGTGCCGTCTTTTGTAGAGGTAGATGACAAGTGCTAGGATGATCAGGGCTAGGATGATGAATATTGCAAATCCAACTGCAACTCCAACTCCACTAGACTCTGGAAGAAAAAGAAAAGAAACATATTAATGTAACAACCTCAGTATGAATAAAAACATTTGTAACCCATCAGTGATATAAACACCATCGATTGTAATGCTTATTTCAGTTTCAAAAACAAAAATGTCTCTTTAGAAGTAATTTAGCGGAGTTTCTAAAGCAGACAACATGGATAGCTTTGTTGTATCTGCCCACATTGCTTTAAATGTAAAAAGCCAAAACTTTTGGTAGCCATTGTAGAGAAGGCCTAAAATCCCTATCATATTTTTTACACATTTCTTTGCTGCCTGTGTCCTACTAGAGAGATTTCTCTTCACATCCTGGAGATGCAACAGAAAATGAGAGAAACTCTCTCCAAATGATCAGAATTCTCACCTAAGAAAGTATCACCTATCACAGGAACAGGTAGAAGGATTTTCACTCACTTCCTGCTCTGACTACAAATCCAAATCTTTAGTTTTCCCCTCACTTGGTCAAATAGGCAAATAGAGGGAATAGAATTTCCCCCAGTAAGAACACATCAATAAAACTGAACAAAGGCTAAAGCCTGGTACACAAATATAAAAAAAAAAAAAAACTGGACACCCCCCCCCCCCCCCTCGGAAACACTCCACTCCAACAGCCATTTACTGAGAGCACTGATCAGGAATCGATTGACTGCTGGTTTTTCAGCATTCTTGCCTGACAAAAGCTGGCCAAATACGGCTTCTGACGGACTGGTTGAGAAACACAGTGGCATCGGGATGGGGCTGCAGCACCAAATAGCCCCCCAAAAAGCCCAGAGTCTCGGACATTCACAGCTCCACTATTAGCCCTGAGCGGGGACCGATATGACTCGGCGTGCGGACGAGTAAAATAGCGGGTCCCGCCTTCTGCGCCTATGATGGACATCCCACTGGTCCAATGCCGGAACCCGCAGGACGTGTGACGTCCATCATAAGCGATGCAGGCTTCAGAAGGCAGAAATTACAATGCGGCCGCCGCGCCACCTCACTATGAGATCCCCACTCCCTGCTTGGGGGGGGCTCTCCTCTCCTCCTTTGGCTCTGTCTTTGGTTGCCTGCTGTGATGATGATGGATGGGCGCGCTGCACACTATGGCTGAGCTGAAGGACACATGAAGTCTGTTTCCTGGTCAGGTACGTCAGTGTATGCGGGTCAGTGCAATGGTACGTCAGTGTATGCGGGTCAGTGCAATGGTACGTCAGTGTATGCGGGTCAGTGCAATGGTACGTCAGTGTATGCGGGTCAGTGCAATGGTACGTCAGTGTATGCGGGTCAGTGCAATGGTACGTCAGTGTATGCGCGTCAGTGCAATGGTACGTCAGTGTATGCGCGTCAGTGCAATGGTACGTCAGTGTATGCGGGTCAGTGCAATGGTACGTCAGTGTATGCGGGTCAGTGCAATGGTCCGCGTGGGTCAGTGCAATGGTCCGCGTGGGTCAGTGCAATGGTCCGCGTGGGTCAGTGCAATGGTCCGCGTGGGTCAACAACCATTTTGGGGAACTGTCTCTTTAATTGATCCAACATTGGTAAACCAAAATTAGATTTGATTACTCTTTGTACACTATCTCTACTCTTAGAACAAAATAAGGTTCTACATGATAAAAAGAGAACTTACTTAGAGGTGATTTGCAGACGACTCTTCCCATGCCAAGTGTACAGGGAATTCTATTCCATGTGGCAGTCTCTGGGAATAAAACAGTACAGGAGTCGGCGGTCTTTGCTGGAAGACTAGTCCAGTGGTTAAATTTTATGGGTGATCCATCAAGCCATAATTTCTGATCTGTATGGATAGAGAAATCAAATAATAACAGTTCTAGCAGGATAACAGCATGAGAAGAGAAACCCAGCAGAGACTTGTGCCCTGTACGCACGATAGGATTTTCCGTCCAAAAAAGTTGGATGTGAACTGTTGGTCGGATATTCCGACCGTGTGTATGCTCCATCCAACATTTTCTGTCAGAGTTTCCATCAGCAAAAGATTGAGAGCAGGTTCTCGATTTTCCTAACGGAAAAAGTTCTTGTCGGAAATTCCGCTCGTCTGTATGCAATTCCGATGCGCAAAAAAACACGCATGCATAGAATCAAGCAGAAGAGCCGAACTGCCTATTGAACTTCATTGATCTCGGCTCGTCGTACATCTTGTATGTCACTGCGTTCTTGACGGTCGGAATATCAGACAAGATTTGTGTGACTGTGTGTATGCAACACAAGTTTGAGCCAACATTCCGTCAGAAAAAAAATCCACAGTTTTCTTGTCGGAATTTCCGATCATGTGTACAGGGTATAACTATAGATTGCGACGTTAGATTTAAAATAACGTGTACCCCTAAAACACAATCTCCAGTTGCAAACAAGTGTTTTTAAAATCTCAACTCCAGTCTTCACATCAATAAATCGCTTAAACGGTGAAGTTTACCTTTTCGGGCAGAATTTCAGTTTTTTATTTCCATTTCTGGCCCAGCAATCCGAATATGCTTTTCTCCCACTTACCCTTATCTATAGGAGGTTTAACATCTTGTCAGTGTATTTGAATGTTTGAACTGATTTTCAGATTCCATCACTTCCCATAGGCTCTCTTAACATTTCCCTGTATGCGATGCAGCAGGTGTTACTGTGCAGATTTTATTCTGCGCAACACTACTAGCAGTGACACACACAATGAATCCGGGCAGCAATCCAGGTCTACAGAGGTTGGGTCAAGGACTGCGTGAGTTCACAGGAAGAGGGTGAATGATGGGCATTCTTCAACCAAGAAATGGGGGGGGGTACCTAAAAATCCCAGGTCTTGGGTTGTCCCCAGAACAGGAATAGTGGGGAATCTTCCAAAAAAAAAAAAAAAAAAAAATCGCTGATCGCCGCCATTAGTAGTAAAAAAATTTTTTTTTTATAAAAATGCAATAAAACTATCCCCTATTTTGTAAACGCTATACATTTTGCGCAAACCAACCGATAAATGCTTATTGCGATTTTTTTTAACCAAAAATAGGTAGAAGAAAATACGTATCGGCCTAAACTAAAGAAAAAAAATGTTTTTTATATATTTTTGGGGGATATTTATTATAGCAAAAGTAAAAAAAATATTGCATTTTTTTCAAAATTGTCGCAAAAAATAAAAACCGCAGAGCTGATCAAATACCACCAAAAGAAAGCTCTATTTGTGGGAAAAAAAGGACACCGATTTTGTTTGGGAGCCATGTCGCACGACAGCGCAATTGTCAGTTAAAGTGACGCAGTGCCGAATCGCAAAAAGGGGCAAGGTCCTTTAGCTGCATTTTGGTCCGGGTCTTAAGTGGTTAAAAGAGAAGCATGGAGTTTTTTTCTGTTCCCAGAACCCTACTTATCTAGGTGGACGCAGCATTGGTCTGATCCTGCATCTGTCCCCCGCCGGATCTAACACTGCCACTGAGAACTGAGCGATCTAACACCGCCAATTGCTCGGTTCTCAAGGCTCCCTTAGCAGAATGCTGGCGACTGTCATTCAGCAGATCTCTGCTGTCCTCTCGTGCTCACAGGGCTGTGGAGGGGCCGGAAGCTCCCGGCCGGGCTGTGGAGGGGCCGGGAGCTCCCGGCCGGGCTGTGGAGGGGCCGGGAGCTCCCGGCCGGGCTGTGGAGGGGCCGGGAGCTCCCGGCCGGGCTGTGGAGGGGCCGGGAGCTCCCGGCCGGGCTGTGGAGGGGACGGGAGCAGCAGACTCAGGCTCTTATTGTCTTGCTGAGAGGCTGAGCTGGGTGCCGATCTACACCTATCTCAAATAAATAAGCCATATGTACAGGGAAAACTTTGCCCTGAGCCCCAGGGCTCACGAGATCTTTAATAAATGCTACAAAGCTGGTAGTTTGGAACTGTAGTGGAAAGTTCTTGTTACTTAAAGCTGAACTCCAGGCAAACAGCTATATACACACATATGTAATACATACTTTATATGAGAGCTGAATTACCTACCAAAGGATTAGATTTTTCTGCCAATTTAGGGCGAATTCACATTACACTGGGCGGTAAAATCGCAGAGAAGCCGGAACGATCACCGCTCTGCGTTGCTGGCTGGGCTAGGCAACAGTGTGATGTGCGATTCAGAGCATTACACTGCTTCCCTTTTTTGTTTTGTACAAGCTTTGACTAAAATGTAATTATTTGGCCTCAGTACCAAACGATATAACTGGCGAAAATCCAATACAGCTCACTATCCAAATAACACCATTCCTACAGAAAAGCATGGAGGTGGTAATATCCTGTTATGGGGTGCTTCTCTGCAGCAGGGACTGGAATAGTAAAAAAAAATGGACAGAGGAAAAAAGCCATTCAGTTTTTTGAGGAAAATCTGCTGCCCTCTGCCAGAAAGTTGTCAATGGGAAGCAGATTTACCTTCCAACATAACAGCGACCCAAAGTACACAGTAAAAATGACCACACAGTGGTTGAAGGAGAAAAAGGTGAAAGTCCTTTCATGGCCTAGTCAGAGCCCAGACATAAACACTGAAAATCTTTGGAATGACTTGAAGACTGCAGTCCACAAACGTTCACCATCAATTTACTCAACGAGAGAAGTTCTCCAAAGAAGAGTGGGCAAATATCACAAAGTAGACTTTGTGATATCTAGAGATGTGCAAAGTCAGTAGAGACATAGCCCAACAGACTAAAAGCTGTAATTAAAGCAAAAGGTGATTCAACAAAATACCGACATAAGGGGGTGATGCTTTCTCCAGGGATTTCGTTTTTGAATTCCTTTATTTTTTCCTGACACATTGGTGTTATATCTTTCACTTGGATGTTATAAGTTCCACTAGTGAATACAGCTGAATAAAACTAAAACTGTGTCTTTATTTCAGGCTGCAAAGCAACAAAATGTGATTATTTTAAAAAGGGGGGCATTTATTTTCTATACCCACTGTAAGCACTGCAGCACATATGACTACTTGTGCTGCTTCCTCCTGCTTGTCTGAGCCCTGCAAGAGGCTGATACCAAGTCTATTTCAGGCACTGACAAAAACATACATTTCAATTATGTCAAAAATGGAGAAATTCCCCCCGGGGGCTTTTAAGCGACATATTGTGTAAGGTATATTAAATTCAAAGACATGGAAATATATAAAAAAAAATTCTTTACTAGGTTTCTGTATCACGAGTAATGAAGATGCAGATAGTTGTAATATAAAATACATTCAGGTTACAGACAGTTGGAGACCTATCTCAACAACAATTAAATGTTAAATGATACAATGGAATAATATATAGTGCCATTGATGAAGTAGCTTCCATAAGAATACCCCGACGCGTTTCGACCACAATTTGGTCTTCTTCAGGGGGATTTGTATTCGCTCGAAGCATATAGAAGGTGACATGTAACCAGAGATGATGGCCGTGGTGCAGACAAAGGATCCCAATATCCCCATGAACGTCCCCCATCACTCCAGGCGGGAGTCAACCAAACACAGGCTTGCAGGGAGTCTCGGGTGTGAACCTGCGAGAAGGGGGGGAGGGGGGATGGGCTCACATCCTGTCAGTGTGTGGAGGGAGCTCTTCTGGGATCATTACCATTATTATTATTCTCCATTTTTGTCTCTACAACATTTTGGGGTGTGCGGCCCTTGGACTCTCAGAATATGCGTTTTTTCTTGTCTCACATTTCAATTATGTAAGAATGGATACAGAGCTGCATTTATTTGCGCCTTTTATGTCTGCCTGAATTTCAGCTTTAAGAAAAAGTAGCCTTCAAAAATGCCAAGGGGTAATTTAGTCCAGAATTCTTTCATTATTAGAACATCAGGTATGGGAGGGCTTGACCCTTTGAGCAAAACTGAGAAATAAAGACACTTGTAAGTACATTCGTTATTTAGTCTACTTACCAGCTGAGTTTGGATCTACTGCGAGCCAAGTTCTGCGCGTGATAAATGCATCAGCCATCAAATATTTACTAACAAATTCATTCTCTTCCTCATCATTTATAGTCAGCAGCTTGGCTGTGGGATCTAGAAGACATACACTGGAATATTAAAAGATGTACTTGTCCAAGTCAGGGTTGTGATTATTTTGGGTATAATGTACAGTATTGACCACCTTTTGTTATGTATTTACTTAAAGGTTTTTTCAGGGAACATTAAAAGCCATACATTGTAACTATACTGTATCGTAAAATATTTCCTTAAAGAGCCCATTAAAAGCTCTAAGCAAATGAGGACCAGGTGCCGCATCATGTAAGTGCATGCCAAGTTTCAATCCCCCTCTTCATCTTCTCTGCAATGGCGTAGGGCCTGTCCATTATGGTCAAGCCTTGTAGCAGCATCTTAGGATGATTCAAAGAAGTGTGCCTGTCGGTTAGCGGTAACCCTCAGCTTTTCCGGAAACAACATTGCGTAAGGTAATTGCAGATTCCTCAACCGCCTTTTCACATCTGCAAACCTACCATGGCACCTCTGCACCACCACAGAGAAGTCTAGATGAAAGGATACCCTGGTGCCATCAAACTGAATGTTGGCACGCTCCCAGGCACATCTCAGCACTGCTTCCCTGTCCCTGTAATGTAGAAGACGTGCCAAGATTGGTCTTGGGGGGGGGGCGCCAGGTGGCAATGGGTGGCCCGGAGTGGGATGAGCCCTCTAGACAGTGAAAAAAGGGGAGAAAGCATCCTTGCCAAATAGGTCTATAAACCACCCTTCTACAAATTAGGTTGGATCTTTTCCCTCCGTTTTTTCTAGCAGACCCATTATGCGAATGTTATTACACTGCAGATGATTTTCTATATCATCTGCTCTATAATTGGTGTCTTGACTAGCTGGTGTGAGGCATGGGCTTCCTGGGCCACTGGCGGCAATTTATGTTCAATATCGCTAACTGTGCTCTCCACAGCAGTCGTCCTCTCCCGGATCTTTTGTAGGTCTTGTCTTGGCAGCGACATGTCCTCCCTCGGACCCCCAAACTGCTCATTAAGTGTGTTAACTGGCACCGTGCACATATGCACAACTCTGTGATTCACAAAAAGTTGGTTCCACTTGCTCCTCTGATTCAGGATCTGGAGGCAAAGAAGGCGGCAGCTCTGCATTGCTCGAAGGCTCTACATTACACGCTGTGTCTCCTGCAGATTGCCCCTGTGTCTCAAGTGCTGGCAAGTGAGAGATTCCTGCGTCCCTTCCAGCGGCATTCTCCAGGTTTCCCTCCAGCTTTTGGGTACAATAGAACATGTCCCTCGGACGTTCCATACCCTGATTCTTGAAAGTCTTTTTACTGCCGCCATCTTTAGCTTTCTTGGCAGCCTGTGCGCTGTGCCAGGGCCGTGACGGCACCATCTTGAAATTCCAGGCCTGCAAAATCTTCCTTTTTCTTAGTCATTCCACTGGTGCAGCGGGCCGGTGGGTGGACCGGGTCGGTAGCCAGCTGGAAAACACTGAAACACAGCTGGATCACTGCATGGAGAAGATCACTGGACTGTGCTTGTGCGGAGCTGTAAGAAACGCTTCCTCTCACATGCCGATCTTGACCACGTCTCCCATTTCTACTGTATAGTTACATACATGGTGCCTACTCATAGCCAACCCTCTTGTGCATGAAAATGTGGGCCTTGGAGTGTTAACCCCTTTTGTTTATAAAAAAGGTTGTGGAAAGGTTTATTCCCCAGTAGCTGTTTGTCAAGCCTTAACACAGTTCTATGGAGGTGAGGAGACTGTGTATGGCTTGTTGCACTGCAAGGTCCATATTCTGCACTAATATGGGTCAGACTAGCAGTATGGGTAAACTTGGGTTCACACTAAAGAGACTGACCATTTAGGAGCACCAAAGTTACTAGCCGGCATGAGGTGCAGGCAATCAAAGGTGCCATTACATAACCACATCAGCTTTTTATTCTCCCGCTTTACCAAGATCGTGGGCTACACTATACAGTGATAGAGCTTGTCTGGTACTTCCTACTCCTCTACATTTCTACTAGCCCATACCAATTGACAGCCTCGCTGGCCAAAAATAATGCATAGGAGGCAAACAGGGTCAGACAAGCATCAGGATGAAGTCTGTTTAAGGAACAAGCAACAACATACTCTCCAATTTAAAAAAATCTGGTTATGGCCACATACCTATAGTCTCGCACATCTTGGTGGCTTGTTCGCTAGTGAAAACGGAGTAGTTGTAGATCTTCACGTCAAACGCATAGCAAAAATCCTTTTGACGAACCCATTGTGCTGAGTTGTTTGCTTTGGGGCACAGTGTATCAGTCTCTATAGACTTTGATTTTACTGATGAAAGAAAGGTGCATAGCAACAATAAGACACTCTGAAGTATTAATTATGAAACTGAAATGTTAACGCTTTATATAAAGACCTATAACTTACTTGTCATTGGTTTATAGCAAAGAGCACCTTCCAGAGGTTCTGTGCAGCTCTTGGACTGCCACTTTCCCTTTGTGTCCAAATAGACGCAGTTTCCACGAGGCAGCAGTGTGTCCAAATTCGCAAATGCATATTTGATCAAAGTACCGTCTGACCATTCTGTTCCCGAGACCGTCCCCTGTTGGCCACATAAAGCACAAAAGTTGCAACAGTCCAAGAAAGGATAAAGAAAAAAACATCACTCCCCTCAGCTTCATCTGCTGCCATAACACTAATCAATCTTTAGAGAATGTACAGTATGGTGTCTTCTGAGTAAAGATCAGCGATTTCCATGAACATATCATGTGCAAAACCTGTTGTAACGGCGCTCAAAGAATATCAATTATAGATTGACCAGCATTTAGATTCATCTACATAAGGTTTATTTTGGGATGAAAGCTTGGTCAGGTCAGCTAAAAGCTACAGTACATGTTGCCGAGAATGTGTTTCTAGCACGACAGCATCGTGCCGATTCTCGGCGACATGGTGCCGACATCTCGCACTCGCTGGAATAGACAAAGCACATTCCAGCGAGCGCGTCATAGAAGCGACGGGGATCAGACTTGGATTCCCGCCAATTCTAGGTGCGGCATTTGGTATGCATTCCTGAGAGGGAGAACTCCACGCCAATTTTTAAATAAAAAACCGACATGGGTCCCCCCCCCCCAGGAGCATACCAGGCCCATGGGTTGTAAGGAGACCCCCCCCCTACGCCGAAAAACCGACGTAGGGGGTCCCCCTACAATCCATACCAGACCCGTATCCAAAGCACGCTACCCGGCCGGCCAGGAAAGGAGTAGGGACGAGCGAGCGCCCCCTCTCCTGAGCCGTACCAGGCCGCATGCCCTCAACATGGGGGGTTGGGTGTTCTGGGGCAGGGGGGCGCACTGCGGGGCCCCCCCACCCCAGAGCACCCTGTCCCCATGTTGATAAGGACAGGACCTCTTCCCGACAACCCTGGCCGTTGGTTGTCGGGGTCTGCGGGCGGGGGGCTTATCGGAATCTGGGAGCCCCCTAAAATAAGGGGGCCCCCAGATACCGGCACCTCACCCTAAGTGAATGGATATGGGG
The DNA here is from genome assembly GCF_905171775.1 of Rana temporaria. Taxonomy (NCBI): domain Eukaryota; kingdom Metazoa; phylum Chordata; class Amphibia; order Anura; family Ranidae; genus Rana; species Rana temporaria. The sequence continues at coordinate 180,430,903 of NC_053494.1, read as the reverse complement.
TACATCGTACCCCTACCCATTCACCTGGAGGCAAAGTGTTAAACACACGACACAGGGTTTTTAAAATAATTTATTAGTCTGCTCTGGGGGCCCCCCTGTCTTCTTTAGCTCTTTTAGCAGGGGGGGCTTCTTCTTCCGCTCTCCGGGGGGGTCTTCTGCTCTCCGGGGGGGGGTCTTCTCCGCTCGGGGGGGTCTTCTTCTATCTTCGCCGCTCTCCGCTGTTGACTCGGCGCACCCCGGTTTTTCTCCCGCTGTCCGGTGCCTTCTCCTTCAGGACTGGCCGCCGCTATCTTCGTGTGTTAGCTCAATTACTAGCAGGCGGCCAGCCCGCTGTTCTGTGACGTCTTCTTCTTCTCTTCTTCTCCCGATATTGACCCGACGCCTCTTCTCACTGCAATGACGGGTGCGCGGTTTGCATCCGATTAATATAGGCCTCTCTTATGATGTCACAGTCCCATCATGCTCCGGTACCTACCCACGTGGGTAGGTACCGGAACATGATGGGACTGTGAGGCCTATATAAAAGTCGGATGCAAACCGCGCACCTGTCATTGCAGCGAGAAGAGGCGTCGGGTCAACATCGGGAGAAGAAGAGAAGAAGAAGACGTCACAGAACAGCGGGCTGGCCGCCTGCTAGTAATTGAGCCAACACACGAAGATAGCGGCGGCCAGCCCTGAAGGAGAAGGCACCGGACAGCGGGAGAAGAACCGGGGTGCGCTGAGTCAACAGCGGAGAACGGCAAAGATAGAAGAAGACCCCCCGGAGAGCAGAAGACCCCCCGGAGAGCGGAAGAAGCCCCCCCTGCTAAAAGAGCTAAAGAAGACAGGGGGGCCCCCGGAGCAGACTAATAAATTATTTTGAAAACCCTGTGTCGTGTGTTTATTAACTTTAACACTTTGCCTCCAGGTGAATGGGTAGGGGTACGATGTACCCCATATCCATTCACTTAGGGTGGGGGGCCGGTATCTGGGGGCCCCCTTATTTGAGGGGCTCCCAGATTCCGATAAGCCCCCCGCCCGCAGACCCCGACAACCAACGGCCAGGGTTGTCGGGAAGAGGCCCTGTCCTTATCAATATGGGGACAGGGTGCTCTGGGGTAGGGGGGCCCCGCAGTGCACCCCCCTGCCCCAGAACACCCAACCCCCCATGTTGAGGGAATGCGGCCTGGTACGGCTCAGGAGGGGGGGGCGCTCGCTCGGCCCCACTCCTTTCCTGGCCGGCCGGGTAGTGTGCTTTGGATACGGGTCTGGTATGGGTTGTAGGGGGACCCACTACGTCGGTTTTTCGGCGTAGGGGGGGGGGTCTCCTTACAACCCATACCAGACCTAAGGGCCTGGTATGCTCCTGGGGGGGGAACCCATGTCGTTTTTTTATTTAAAAATTGCCATGGAGTTCTCCCTCTCAGGAATGCATACCAAATGCCGCACCTAGAATTGGCGGGAATCCAAGTCGGATCCCCGTCGCTTCTATGATGGCTTTGTCTCCATTGCGGCAAGCCAGCTCGGCGCTGGAGTATAGCGCCATTTCAAAGCTGCATGCAAATTTAAAGGTTGGACAGGGTCTACTTACTCAGGGCAATCTCATCTTTAATATTTTAAAAAAGATTGGCCAAAATGTGGCATTTTTGTACCCTAAAATTAACTTTGTGACATACAACATTGTAACTACCACTATTTTATTCTCTCTACTTTCAGAAAATATATGTTTTGCGGGTTTAAGTAAAGTAATATTCACGTAACAGTGAAGTGTTAAAACATGAACATAGTATTAAGTGGTAGCCCTGCAACCTGAAGAACCCTGTCACTTTTGGGCGAATGGGTTTAGGTAGGGAAGTAGGAACTTGCTCTCTGGGCGGTCAGTTCCTAAGAGAAGTTCTAATGACAGTCCGACCCCACCCATATGGTAAAGTGATAAATGTATGACATGCCTTCAAGGCAGGACAAAGGAAGAGGAGAATTAGATTTTTGCAAAAGGCAATAGGAAGGAAACAAAAAACTGTAGTTATATGGGTGCACCGGGGCAGTCCTAGCAAAACTTTTGCCACGTTCAATTACTTGAAGGTTGCGGCATATAACCTATGGTCAAATAATTAATTCTAGTCAGGGCCGGTGCTACCACTAGGCAAACTAGGCAGCCATCTAGGGCGCCCTGCTGCCTAGGGTACCCGACCACTGGTTTTCCTACCCTCTTCAGCATGCAACCAAGTCTCAGCATCAGCAGGCAGCTGCCGCTCCATTCACACATAGTGTCAGGAGGTACGGTCTGTCTGTGTTCCGACTCCCGAATGAATGTAAAGCAAGCAAACCTTCTTTGATGAGCGCTGGCGAGGCAGGCTGCATTTGATGGGCGCTGGCGAGGCAGGCTGCATTTGATGGGCGCTGGCGAGGCAGGCTGCATTTGATGGGCGCTGGCGAGGCAGGCTGCATTTGATGGGCGCTGGAGAGGCAGGCTGCATTTGATGGGCGCTGGCGAGGCAGGCTGCATTTGATGGGCGCTGGCGAGGCAGGCTGCATTTGATGGGCGCTGGCGAGGCAGGCTGCATTTGATGGGCGCTGGCGAGGCAGGCTGCATTTGATGGGCGCTGGCGAGGCAGGCTGCATTTGATGGGCGCTGGCGAGGCAGGCTTCATCTTTGCACCAGCCCTGATTCTAGTAATGTACCATATTACAGTAATTTGATATTTTATTTCTTTTTTTTAGTGCAAGGTCACACCATCACCTTGCATGGTGCTTTCAGATATGGGGTCTAGCAGCCAATCACTAAGCCTTAGCCCTGTCACATAACTAAAGCAGTGGCATCACTGTTTCCCTGTAACCAACCCCAGTCAATGTTAGGTATTGTAGTGCCAACTATGGTGGATGCAAGAGCAAAAATGGAGCACTGGCAAGGAAAATATCAGTGTGTTGGGGAGACTTTACACACAGAAAGTGTCACTTTGTCCTACATAGATAATGTCTCTTTTAGAAGAGCCTGCCTGCATAGGAACAGATGAGCCATCACTGATTGTTTTCAAAAGTCTAAGCTCCAATGCCATCATCATATCCGTGCCTATTTATTTAGAAACTCATTGACCTGGGGGGAAGCCAGTGAAGTCCATTCCATAGGTCAGCAAAAGGAAATATTAACAAAAAGATGGGAATGACAGCCTTGGCATTTTCAGAAACAATAATAACATGCATGCTATAAAAATTCTGACTAATAATAATATATTTCTATCCCAACAGGTTTGCTTTAAGCAGAAGACAAAATGTAATTGTCTGAATGGGATAGTGATACAGAGCTCAGGGTTATGCATGAAACTGAAGATAATTACTTAGCAATTCCTCAAAAGCCACATTTTCAGTGTTGGATAGAACCAAACACACACACACACACACACACACACACACACTTACATCGTTATTCCATAACCCAATCCAGAGAAGGGATCCATTCCGTCTTACAATGTTCTCCATAAACAGCTGTTGATTGTTATTGTGAACACTGGCCAGATTGCCACCATTCTGCCTGCACTCCTTCACCGCCTCAAACCACGTTAGCTTCTTATTCAAAACATAGTATGTGGAATTGTCAAACGGGAGAGCACTTGGCAACACTTCCATGGTTTCGCTTTTTGGTCCTGAATAAACAGAAGAAAAACAGAACATGGGAAAACAATTATGGGGCCAAATGATACACCAGCTGAAGTAAGTCTGTCATAGAACACATGTAGAAATCTAAGACATTAGGATTTTGGTTCACCTGTAAAGTGTTTTCTTGAAGTACATCACATGCACAAAAGACTTCATATTCATGACTGTACTTGGGTTATGACTACTTGGGTTATGCTGCCACCTTCAGGTAAATGGATACTTGCCAAAACAAAAAGACAAGAATCCCTGTCCACACACAACTCCTCCACGCTCAGCTAATGCCCCGTACACACGATCCGAGAATCGGACGACAGATCGTCCATTTTTTGCATGCTAACCGTGTATCGAAAATGAAGAGTTTACGAAAATTCTCGTACGATAAAATAAAAATAAAAAAATCGGAAGTGATGTCATGTGTAGTAATGTATTTGTATTGTATTTTCAGACAACTATACGGATTAAGCGAAAATCTTACGATCTGGTATTGTAAGAGAAAATTTTCGTGCATGTCCGATAAAATAACATCTGTCGTGATCAAGTCCCGAAAGCTCTGTACCAACGATCCGATTATCGTACGATCACTTTGACAGCGGTATTTTTTGTCCGGTTTTCGGAATTGTGTGTACGGGGCATAAGCCTCAGTTTTGTAGCAAACAAGAGGGAAGGGATCTCTGTGTCCCGTGATGTACTCCAGAAAAAGGATTTTACAGGTAAACCAATAATCCTATTTTCCTAAATCATACATCACAGAACACAGAGGACTTCATATTCACCAAATACAGGGGGGAGGGGGACACAACACAGCATCAAGACCCAATCCCCTAACATAGAACAAGGAATGCCAGTATAAAACCTGCCTTCATTATTTTTTATTGGTTGAACTCGTTTTTTTAACCTAACTATGCAAGGCATTTTGCCAACAACTGGCATCCATAGGAGGTGTGCACATTTATTCAGTAGAACTGTATATGTGTGAAAAGAAGTTCAGGTAGCAAGAATATAAAAAAGATGAAGCACTGCCTTAAAGAGGAGGTCTGCCCTCTTTAATGCAGATGCTGGCTTTTAATAAATCAGACACTTACCTGTCCTGGAGTCCAGCAATGTTTCCATCAGCTGTCAGGTGCTGGAGCCTCAATTGCGAGTAAGGTAATCCGGCAGTGTAGCCTTACCTCTTCCCCCCCGGGAACCCTACTGCGCATGTGCGAGGCACTGCACCTCTCTCCTACTGGCCCGGCGGCTGGGGAAGGAGCCCCGTGGTGATATGTCAATACCCACGGCGGAGGCTCCCAGAAGTGGGGATAGCATACCTGTGAAAGGCAGGTATCCTGTCCCGTCCCCCAGATGTGGCACCGGAGGGTGGTCGGCGTACAATGAGCGGAAGTTCAACTTTTGGGTGAAATTCCACTTTAATGCTATATGTGTGTGTTTAGCTAGCAATATAAAAAATAAGTGCAGAACAGCCCTAGTGGAAGTAATAAATATGACACCTGCAACTTTAAATAAACAAAACAAAGTCCATATGATAAGTGCAATCTTCTTATGAACAGGTGCAATCCACAAGGTATCCAACCGTGAATAGATGGCAAGAAAGTGACAAACACCCAGACAAAAGTGGACCCTCCACCTCACCTCCCAGAATGGCCCCCAATTAGGCCTAGTAGCACCCATCCCCTCTTGGGGTCACAATCCGAGATGACTTTTTAAACTCCCATTCATGGGCTTCTGCAAGCTTAGTCTCTCATAGGTGATGGCAACATAAAGCTAGAAGAAGGAACATAGTATAGTATTGTAAACTTAATTTATTAAAAAACATACAACTGTTCCACTCACCTTACCTTTAGTTAAGGCCAAGCTCTGTTCCTTAATTTTACTTAAAGGCAGAGACAACTCCACGCGACCTTGGAGAAAAGCCAAAATGCATCCCACAACAAAATTGGCAGGAATCCAACAGCCTCACCCCCCAGGGAAAAAAAAGTATTTCCATGAATGGAGGTACACCTTAATAGAGGTGGACTTTCCTGTCTTGAGGAGGGTAGGTACAGGGCCGATCCTAGGCAGGGTGCACAGGGTGCATTGCACCCAGGCACCTGCAGAGGTGGGGGCGCCAAACATCTAACATGCTCTCTAACAAAAGCCCTCTCTGTGTCCTCTTCCTGTATTTTTATTGTTAAGAGATCATGTAAGGATCCCAAGTTAATGAAGAATTCGTGGGGGAGCATCTCTGTGGTTGAGCCGTTGCCATAGAAACATTTGTAAAGGGGAGGAGTTAGTAACATGACGACGCCCATGAGGGGGCGCCAGAAATATTTCTACACCCAGGCACCTGTGACCCTAGGATCGGCCCTGGGTAGGTATCCCAGAATCAAAAACCCCTATCCCTAAGTTTTGGTCTTCAACAGCCATACCGTCATGTCAAAGACTGGAAAATAGGATAGAGAATTTGACCCTTTAACTGTAAAACTGGCAGATTTGGAAGAGCCCACAGCTCATCCGCCAAGAGCTCAATGATGTTTGCATACAATGGTCTTCCTGGCCAGAATCACCAGATTGCCCTCCACCTTTATCCTGCATGACAGGCAAGAAAGAAGCTGAAGTGAAGGAAAAGCATAGATCCGGGAGTCACACCACGGCATCTAGTGCAGAAGCACATGGATCCCTGGTTCAGGACACAAACATGTCTAGTCTGTTGTTGAAACCGGATACCAAGAGATCCAAATCTGATGTGTCTGTGGAGAGGTGAAAGGCAACTCCACAAACTGGTAGTAATCTTCTACTGCAACTCACAGAAACAGTTGGTGAGGCCGGGGAAACGGGATGTATTATAGGTAGGCATCTTTGATATCCACCGACACCAAGAAATCTCCCATATAAAGCGAAACAACGACTGAACAGGTGGAATTACGTACTTTCAGAATATGGCCTTAATCCGGAATCATGTGACCGTATTTACCCTTTTCACACTACAGCAACTTGGGATCTGACTTGTCAGATCTCAAGTTGCCCCAAAGACATAAGAAATTCCGTTGAATTAGGGCTGTGGAAATTAAAGATGAATTCCTCAATCGTTAATTTTTTGACCAATCAAAATTATTTTGATCAGTACTAGTGGTGCAACTGATCGTAAATGATCCGTGATCCGAACGGGTCACCATATGCGGATCGACACACCATGTGATCCGCTGCTGCCTCGGCCATAAGAAAAGGCTGCGGCATCGGCCTAGCTCCCGGAGTGGTGGCCATCTTGGTCCACCCGGCAGCGGCCTAGGTGAGCCTAGAGCGGCACGCTGACTTCATCACCCGGTCTCAGCTGCTCGTGTTTGGCCGGCTTCTCTGGTAAGACTAAGCAAGCACTAATCTTTCTATACAGTGGGGGAGGTGTCTGTGGATATTACAGTGGGGGAGAGGTCTGTGGATATTACAGTGGGGGAGAGGTCTGTGGATATTACAGTGGGGGAGAGGTCTGTGGATATTACAGTGGGGGAGAGGTCTGTGGATATTACAGTGGGGGAGAGGTCTGTGGATATTACAGTGGGGGAGAGGTCTGTGGATATTACAGTGGGGGAGAGGTCTGTGGATATTACAGTGGGGGAGAGGTCTGTGGATATTACAGTGGGGGAGAGGTCTGTGGATATTACAGTGGGGGAGAGGTCTGTGGATATTACAGTGGGGGAGAGGTCTGTGGATATTACAGTGGGGACAGTGGGGGAGAGGTCTGTGGATATTACAGTGGGGACAGTGGGGGAGAGGTCTGTGGATATTACAGTGGGGGAGAGGTCTGGATATTACAGTGGGGATAGTGGTCTGTAGATATTACAGTGGGGGAGAGGTCTGTGGATATTACAGTGGGGACAGTGGGGGGAGAGGTCTGTGGATATTACAGTGGGGACTATATATGGTGGTGATCCAAAAAATATTTGTGCGCTATAATTAATCGATTAAAAAAAACAATCGATTAATTGAACACGAAAATTTTCATCAGTAATAGCCCTACATTGAAGTGAATGGAGCCGTCTTAATGTACACTACTGTCGCTCCGACTTCAGAAAAGGTTTCTGTACTACTTCAAGTGACTTCTAGGCAACTTGTACCTATAGATTTCAATGAAAGTTGCCCCTAAGTCAGATCTCCATCTATATTGAAGCGACTTTACAGGAAAATGAAAATAGTTTTTTTTTTTTACAGTAAAAGTTTTTTATTTTGAAGACAAAAAACACACACACACAAACCAATGACAGTAAAATGAAAATAGTTTACCCATGCAAACCCCTCCCTCCCACAGAGCTGATTATTCTGTGATTGGCCAAAGTCTCCTGTCCTGGGAGGCAACATTAAGTCGCATTGTAAGTTGCTCAAAGTCACGCTGTAAGTCGGGTTGCCCCTGTGTAAACCGGCACTCAGTGTGAACCTGGGCCAACTCTGACTTCTCCAAACAGTTGAAATAGATTGGCGGCTAGTGAAACTGCTTGCTGGCTTTTGCAATCAGATGATCAAATGATCAAAATACTGGTACTCAATCCCCATCTTAACCACTTAAGACCCGGACCTTTAGGCAGCTAAAGGACCCGGACAGTTTTTGCGATTCTGCACTGCGTCGCTTTAACTGACAATTGCGCGGTCGTGCGACGTGGCTCCCAAACAAAATTGGCGTCCTTTTTTTCCCACAAATAGAGCTTTCTTTTGGTGGTATTTGATCACCTCTGCGGTTTTTATTTTTTGCACTATAAACGAAAATAGAGCGACAATTTTGAAAAAAATGCAATATTTTTTACATTTTTCTATAATATATATCCCCCAAAAATATATAAAACATAATTTTTTTTTCTCAGTTTAGGCCGAAACGTATTCTTCTACCTATTTTTGGTAAAAAAAAAAATCGCAATAAGCGTTTATCGGTTGGTTTGCGCAAGTTTTATAGCGTTTACAAAAAAGGGGATAGTTTTATTGCATTTTTATTAATTATTTTTTACTACTAATGGCAGCGATCAGCGATTTTTTTCATGACTGACATTATGGAAGACACTTCGGACAATTTTGACACATTTTTGGGACCATTGTCATTTTCACAGCAAAAAATGCATTTAAGATGCATTGCTTACTGTGAAAATGACAGTTGCAGTTTGGGAGTTAACCACAAGGGGGCGCTGATGGAATTATGTATGACCTCATTTGTGTTTCTTTTTCTTTTTTTTCTTCAGAAGGGTTTAAGCTGGCAGTCCCATCACTATAACCCCACAATCTTAGGCCCCAAACCCAACCAAGCCAGTCACCACTAGACTTCTGAAGGAACCCCCCCCCAGTAAGGTTTGTCCCCATAGCATGAACCAGTCGACAGTGACCACACAGCTGTGCTGGGATGAATATGGGGGAGGTCACTCTGCCCCTGTCAGATATAAGACACACATCATGTGATGCGCCCTTGCCCAGTGACAGGGGGGCTCATTTGTGTTTCTAACTGTAGGGGGGTGTGGCTGTAGGTGTGACATCATCGATTGTGTCCCCTATAAAAGGGATCACACGATCGATGTCAGCGCCACAGTGAAAAATGGGGAAGCGGTGTTTACATACAGCTCGCCCCGTTCTTCAGCTCCGGGAACCGATCGCGGGACTTCAGCGGCGATCGGGTCCGCGAATCCCTTCGGCCACGGAGTTTCGGACCGGGTCGCGTGCACGACCCCACGGCTGGGCTTAAAGAGCCATGTACGTGGATGTGCCCAGCCGTGCCATTCGCCGACGTATATCGGCGTAAATGGGTCCTTAAGTGGTTAATATACATTTTCTAAGCCCCCTGTCAAGATGTGGCAGTCATATACAAAAGTTGTCATTTCACTCACCATCCACCCATTCATTCCACAAGTCCTTTATCCAAAGACATGCTGGTAGGTGAATTGGACCCTGGCCAAATTGGCTCAGTGTATATATGTATATATGTGTGTACGACTGTGTATCCCAAGCGTGTCAACATCCTATGGGGTAAAATGACCGCACCAGCCAGGAAGACACTGGTTGCAAAAAGCGCCTAGAGGCGATTCAGTTCGCATGTGTAGCGCTATACAAGTCATTCATTCATTCATTCATCCAATACACTCACTGTGCAGCAAATTGCTGAAGTAGATACATTTAAATTAATAAAACTTGCAATACCTTGAAAATAATTCAAACACCATCCATGTCTATCCGATTATTGGGCAGGGAACTAGTTCACTTTACGGGAAACAGAAAAATCACGCTTCTAGGCTTACCCATTTCAATCTTGCAGGCCACAAGGGAGTGCTGCTGATAAAAAATCCGTTCATAGTCATTTGGGTTGTGGAAAATATCCCAGAAGCCATCAAGCCTCATCCCTGCATAAAAGCTGTTACTTGTCATATTCGGCTTCCCAACCATCCAGTTTGAATATCTCACAGCGGTCTCATCATGCCAGAGAAGACGATTTCCTAGAGAAAGAAAAACGATGCCACATTCACAAATTTACATCAGAGAAATAACATGAATGACTTAGGCCGTGTACACACGGACGGACTGAAGGACCTTTTCATCGGTCCAAACCGATTGTGTGTGGGCCCCATCGGTCAGTTAGCCTTCGGTCAAAAATGTTAGAACTTGCTTTAAAATTGAACCGATGGACGCCTAACCGATAGGTCAAAACTGACGGTTAGTATGCAAAAGCATCGGTTAAAAATCCACGCATGCTCAGAATCAAGTCGACGCATGCTTGGAAGCATTGAACTTCATTTTTCTCTGCACGTCGTTGTGTTTTACGTCACCGCGTTGGACTCGAACGTTTCTTTAACTGATGGTGTGTATGTGTAGGCACATCAGACCATCAGTCAGCTTCATCGGTTAACCGATGAGAACGGTCCTTCGGACCGTTCTCATCGGATGGACTGACCGTGTTTACGCGGCCTTAGAAGTCCAGCTTAGATCTGCAACAGAAAGAAAAATAAACCGTGTAACATACAATCCTGCATCTTTGCACTATTTCTCCTGCATGCTTAAAGAAGAACTCCGGGGTAGGCAAAAAAAATCCCCCATTAGTACACCCCCCTACACAAAACACTAAACAGTTGAAACATTTGTGAAATTCCTTACCATTGAATTAGAATTCTTAGAAAGTGACCACTGTAATTCACAGCTACCAAGGAGGAGGTGTTACAGCCATCATTATATCATATCCTCGCCTCTCACTCTACAGGAAAAGGAACTACATTTTCCATGAACCTTTGGCAATTGCAGTGAATGATTGGGGGGTGGGAGGGTACTAGGCCTGTACATGTAGAGCCTCATACACACCATCGGACTTCAAACAAACTTTTCCATGGGTTTTTGTCCGAAGTGAGTTGGCCGAGCACACCCATAGCATACACACGGCTGGACTTTTCTGCAAACTTTCCCAACATCACGTGGTTTTTCTGCTCTTTACCGCCACCCTTTGGTCAACTTCTGCTATTGTTGGTTGATTTTAACATTGGTTCTGGGCATGCGTCTTTGTACTTCTTACAAAAGTCCGATGGATTTCTGTACACACGGTCAGACTTTTCACCATCGGACATTTGTTGCCGAAAAGTATGTCCGTTTGCAGAGCGAACTTTTGTCCGATGAAAACCGAAAAAGTTTGTCCGATGGAGTGTACACACGGTCAGATTTTTTCGGAAAACTTGCTCATTTTGAAGTTTGTTGGCAAAAAGTCCGACCGTATGTACAAGGCCTTAAACATGAACTTGCCCACTTCAAAACTAATCACACCCCCACAGTCTCCAGCCACACTGCTCAGCACACAGTAAAAGAAATGTAGAGCATGCATGTGCAAAATGTTTAGTTCATTCCATGTAGTCTACATTAGTTCAATATTTAATTCACTGTTTATAAAATTATGATTTGCAGCCTGAAACGAAGATGGACACTGTTTTTGTTTTATCCAGCTGTATTTACTAGTGCAACTTAAAAAATTCAAGTGAAAGATCTAACACCAACATGTCATCAAAAATTTCAAAAACAGAATCACTGAACAGGAAACCCCTGGGAATTGACGATTTAGTGTGAAAATCATCGGGTTATTTCAGAGCAACTACTGAGAAGATGGATGACATTTTCAGTGAAGGTAGGAGATCAGCAACAAGAACATGTAAAAGATACAGCCATGATCAGAAGACATGCATTTTTATTTATTTTTTGCAACAGTTCTCATTGCTGATCAGTACAAAGGAAATGGGAAGAGGCCCATTTTACAGATGGGGTTTGTCATATAGGTTAGGAATCACAGTTACCATGAACACTTATTTAGCAATTGCATTGCCTGATGTGCTTGGACATTCTTCAATTTAGAGAGAAAATCATTGTAAACATGGTGACTAGGGAAGGTAAACATTGAGCCCGGTTCTTTCAAATGATTAAAGTTACGGTATGTCATTCAGAAAATGACATAAGGGGTTTGGGTTGGGGTTAGGGTTTCCCATTGAAGAATATGGCTAGGACTCAGGAATTGGAACAGGGACCTCCCCCAGAGGTCAAAGGTCAGAAGGTGGGTTCCCAGAGGTCACAGGGCGTGGCTGACCCACCCCCACCAAAGTGTACCGCCTACCCCAAATAAGTCTGGGAATGAACAAGTCAGGGTAAGCTAACCCTAACCCCTAACTAAAGACTGCTGTATAAAAGTGTAATTGCCAAATCCACTTACTTTATCTGGCTTGTGCATCACATAGTAACACACAAAAACTTAAAGGAGAAGTTCACCGTAACACTAATATCGCTACATCTACAGGCATTCACGATCGAACCTATCTAGCCCTGTAAAGAAGAAATCACTATACATACCTTTTCTGAAGCTGCTCTGGTCCAGTCCAATGCTGTGTAGACAGGTGCAGAGGCGGCAGCCGACAACGGAAGCCCCATAGTAAGTCTACGGGTGACGTCACTTCCCATTCATTTCACAGCTGTTGGCCATCTCCTCTGCAGAGCTTCCACCACAGGAGACCAGACTGGAGCGGCTTAAAAAAAAGGTATTATAGCGATTACAGCGCTAGATAGGTTAGTCTTATATGGTGGATGCCTGTAGATGTAGAGATTTTTGTGTTAGAGTGAACTTCTCCTTTAATTTACCTTCCCTGACTAAGCCAATCCTCCTTCAGCTTATTGTCCTCCTTCAGCTTCAGTTTATAGTTCTAGCAAATGCCAACTCTCTGTGCCAACCTACATGCAACCAGTTTGCAATATACATTACATATACAAAGCATCTTACCATGTACATCATAACGCATTCCTAGCCAAACCCATTTGGCCAAGTCTATGTAGGGCTGCAGCTCATTAACTATAAACCGATTTTCCTCCTCATTTCGAATGATCAGGGCGTAAGCATCGGGATCTGCAAGACAAAGTGTTTTGTAATCGATGACAAAGCCAAATTTACGAATAGAGAATTCTAAGCGTTCTAATGCTATTCTCAGCGACGCCGACCAATCAGAACCCACGTAGCCCGTCCTGTCAGCAGGGAAGAAGATGCATGAATGCCAAGGGTATTTCTACGCCCTGGACCCCCCCCCCCCCGAGGCGGCTATACCAGGGCTCAGAATGGGAGATCGCTGCACAACAGGTCAGCGGGACTGGGAGGGGGTCTTGTGTAAGTTCACATTACAGATTCTTCTGTAAAGGTGAACTTAAACTTTAAGGGAATTCTTTTGGACAAAAAAATTCATTATATATATATATATATATATATATATATATATATATATATATATATATATATATATATATATATATACACACACACACACACACACACACATATATATATATATATATATATATATATACACACACACACACACACACACACATATACATACACACACATATATATACATTATATATATATATATATATACACATACACACACACACACACACACACACACACACACACACACACACACACAGTAGACCCCATTATTTGTGCCTTTACTGAATATAGCAGCTGTGTATGTAGATACCTTGTTAAGGGAAGACTACCCCCTCCCTCCCCCTGTCAGAATACACTGATCAGCGTTGCAGCCATTGCTGGTTTTCCAGCAGGACCGTTCATCAGAAGCCAGACCAACGACTTCTTTTGAACAGACAGGGTTACACACCTCATTGCTGAACTGAACGAATTTCAATGCTTGTATACCCAGAATTAGTGTTCAGAGTCTATTGTTGGTTTCCATTGTTTAGACTTTACAAGGAAAGTGGCAGAGTCACTTTAAAGCTGGGTTCCCACTTGTGCGATGCAAGACATTGCATGTGATTCGCGGTACACATCTCATGCGATGTCTGTGCCATGCAAATTCAGTCATACAAACTGTATGGCTGAAATCGTATCACATTCACACCAAAATGGTGCAGGACCTTTTTTAGGTTTACACTGGAATCGGTTTGTATGAGTGTTCACACCTATGTGAACTGATTCCTGCACCCTTTCACAGTTCACACTGCGATCTGGGGGTGTCATTAACTTTCTATTGACACCCGAAAGGTTCGCAGAGGGCCATCTGAACAGCCGGTGGGTGACATGCAATATGGGAATCCGTACTGGATTTGCATGCGGTCTCGCATCACAGCAGTGTGAACCGAGCTTAAAGCGGAGGTTCACACAAAAAGCGAACCTCTGCTTTTTGGAACCCTCCCCTTCTCCGGTGTCACATTTGGCACCTTTCGGGGGGGGGATTGCAGATACCTGTATAATATAGGTATTTGCACCCACTTCCGGGCAAAGATATCCGCAAAATCTGCGGATAATCTACGCCACGTCCTGTGTCCCCCCGCTGTCTTCTGGGAGATGGCAGACAGGAGGGACCACTTTAATAGCGCAGCGCAACTCGCGCATGCGCAGTAGGAAACCGGCTTTGCGGGCGCTGGACAGGTAAGTTTACATATTTTAAAAGTCAGCAGCTGCAGTACTTTTAGCTGCTGGCTTTTAAAAAAAAATTTTTTTCGGCGGACCGCCGCTTTAAATGTACATTTCAAATAAGAAAAGGTTCCAGTGCCCTAAAAAGCATGAGAGAAAAACTACCATCCGAGTGCGTTTTGCGGACAGGACTATGGGAGGTTTATTACATGTAATATAATAATTACGCTTACCTCCTTGCTGTCCTTTAAAGGGGTTACAAAGGTACAATTTTTTCCTAAATAGCTTCCTTTACCTTAGTGCAGTCCTCCTTCACTTACCTCATCCTTCCAGTTTGCTTTTAAATGTCCTTATTTCTTCTGAGAAATCCTCACTTCCTGTTCTTCTGTCTGTAACTCCACACAGTAATGTGAGGCTTTCTCCCTGGTGTGGAGTTTTGTGCTCGCCCCCTCCCTTGGACTACAGGAGAGTCAGGAAGCCCACTAACACACAGCTCCTTTCTCTATCTGCAATGTAGAGAGCATCCTGACTCTCCTGTAGTCCACGGGAGGGGGCAAGCACCACACTCCACACCAGGGAGAAAGCCTTGCATGACAGTGTGGAGTTACAGACAGAAGAACAGGAAGTGAGGATTTCTCAGAAGAAATAAGGACATTTAAAAGCAAAATGGAAGGATGAGGTAAGTGAAGGAGGACTGCACTAAGGTAAAGGAAGCTATTTAGGGAAAAATGCAACCCCTTTAAGTGTTAAAGCTCTCTAAAAACTGATGCAAGCTAGGCCAATATAATCAGCTGTCTATTCCAGTCCCTGCACATTATTCAAAAATAAAACAGTCGGTCAATCACACTTCTATAACCGCCACTGATTTTATTCAAATAATGGACAGGGAATGAGCGCAGTCGTCTGACTGTACCGCTGCACTTGTATCAGGGTTTTCAGAGAGCTGTATTATGGAACGCACAAAATGGAGAAAAGTATATATTACATGTACCTCCCACATTTCGATATTTTGGGTTCTCTTTTAAATGATTAAAAACAACAACAATAATAATAATAATAATAATAATAATAAATAAGAATACCACAATTATAAATAATACATGATCATAATAAATATTAATAATAAAAAAAGGCCTGGTTATAACATACGGAGGGAATGGCAGATGTATCGGTGTTCACTGGAGAGCCATCTTTTATGGTTCAACAGGAAAGCATAGCAGTTGTTTCGGTATGGGATCCACACTACATCTTGAAGTTTGTGAGGACAAGCGACGGTGTTGTCTTGCGGTTTCGTTTCGGACACATCTAAAAAATGCACACAGGACAATTGGTTGCTTAGTCTGTATAGCAGGTTATCCAATTTAAAATGTATACAACACGGATTCAGAGCAAAGACCGTTCTTCAAGACATTTTAAAACCTCTCTTTAACGATTTAACTTGACAGATCGTAACCAACGTTTAAAAACTTCAGTTTTGCTGCGTTTACATGCCGCGTTTGCAGTCAAAAATGGAAAAAACGCCTGTAAACGAAACGCCGCTAAAACGCGAGTTACCGTGTTTACAAGCCGTTACAGGCATTTGCCATTTTGGACCAACAGCTCTAATAAATACACTTTCCTAATAACTTCGTGATTACATGTAATGATAAAATTCAGTATTATGACCTTTTTTTTTTTTTACGGTGGGCGTGGGGACAAACTAATAACACTGCCAACTACACCAGCATTGATTATCCTTAATTACTTTGGTAAAACTTCTGTTTTTCAAAAATAGAATATTTAATTTGTAGGAATAAAATGTAACCTGCCACGCTATAGCTTGCTTCAACCCATCCCGATAAGAGGGCAACTTGACCCACACGTAAATGTCAAGAAAGACATAAAAGAAAAGTCAAATGGAATAATAAAAAAAAAAAATGTTCAAACTGTGAATTCTATCATTACACATACAGTGGAACCTCAGATTGCGAGTAACGCGGTTAACGAGCGTTTCGCAATACGAGCACTGTATTTTTTTAAATTCCAACTCTGTTTGCGAGCGTTGTCTTGCAAAACGAGCAGGATTCAATGCAAAGAGCTGTGCAGTACCGCGTTTGGCTTGAGGTGGGGGGGCAGGGAGCCGAGCGGAGACAAACGGCATAGATCGTGGGGGATCGGCGTCATTCGCAGCAGTTCGGCAATTAATCGGAAAGACTTAGAAATACGCCATTCCTGAGCCTTTCCAATGTTTGCCGAGGTCTTGTGTTCCTGAGGCTCTCCGGCGCCCCCCCCACCTCTGGCCGCATGCGGTATTGCATGCCATTGAAGTCAATGAGGAAAAAAATATTTTCGTTTCCATTGACTTCAATGGGGAAACTCGCTTTGATATGCGAGTGCTTTGGATTACAAGCATTCTCCTGGAACGGATTATGCTCGTAATCCAAGGTTCCACTAACTACAGAATATGAAGTTATCAGGAATGTTAGATAATCTTAACAATGGTCATATAGATGGAATTGAAAAAACAAAGTGGGAACAAAGTCTAAAAAAAAGAAAACAATCATTAGTTTTATTTTTACATTAGAAGATAATACTTGTTTGCTCTAGATTAGAAGTATCCTTAGTTAAAAAAAAATTAAAGTGACACCAAGGGCCAGTTCACACCAGACGCAGTTCCGTGAGCATTTTTTCTGCACAAAATGCATGCACAGTGTTTTCCATGTATTCCAATGGCTCTAGTTCACACCATGCACTCAATTTCCGGAGCAGAAAAAAAGCGCACGGAACTGAACAGAACTACATCCGGTGTGAACTGGCCCTGAGAGCCGGTTCACACAGGGGCGGCACGACTTCGGGGGCGACTCGGCCAGGCGACATCAAGACGACATCTAAGGCGCCTTGCAAAATGACTTCTGTATAGAAGTCAATGCGAGTCGCCCCCGAAGTAGTACAAGAACCTTTTGCGTCGCTCCTATTAGAACGGTTCTATTCACTAGAATGGGACGCGACTTGTCAGGCGGCTGAGTCGCCTGACGAGTCGCCCCAGTGTGAACCGGGTCTAAAAGGTTTTTATTTATTTATTTTTTTAAAACAAAACATGTCATACTTACCTCTACTGTGCAGTTCATTTTGTACAGAGTGGCCCCGATCCTCCTCTTATGGGGTCCCACGGCGGCTCTCCCCCATATTAAATAACCCCCTCTGGGAAGCATTTTCCCAGGGGGTTACCTTGCAGGCGTGCTCCCAAGTCATTCATTCGGCATTCATAGCGGCCGAATGCATGACTCGGCCTCTGCGCCCACGTCATTGGATTTGATTGACAGCGTGTGTCGTGCAAGCCAACAGGGACTCTCTGTGCTGCCCCCCTGCAAAGTGCTGCCCTAGGCCTGGGCCTTGTTGGCCTAGGCCAGGATACAGTGTTGGAAATGACACAGACTATGCAGAGGGAACACAGATAAGGGAGAGAGAAAAGCTATTTTTAGTGGTAAACTAATATTTTAAAGTCTTGTTTTTGGGTTTAGTTCCCCTTTAAAATTAGACAATGTCCTCAGACTATTCAGAGTAAAAAGGGGTTAGAGGAAAAAACAAGCAAGCAATTTTGGATAATAATTTGTGTTAAAAAAAAAACAAAAAAACACAATCTTACTTGTTGGTACATGACAAATAGCCCCAGGCAGTTCATCATCGCAACTCTTTGTTTTCCATGTGCCGTCGACATCTATGAAAACACAATCTTCATCCTCCTGCACACCCTCTGCCCACCGGTTCAGGGTAACTGTGCTCCCATCCTGCCATCTGTAGTGGACTCCATCCTGAGATAACATGGCAGACACAACAAAGGGACATATAAAACATAGCAACAAAAAAAACATAAAATAATTAACTTTGATCCCTTCCAATGGCAAAAAGAACCAGGTTGCAGTTTTATATTAAACGATATCATGCTATGGCCGTGCTTTCTTTCTGAGGAGGCGGAGTGTCCCCCAGGCATAATATACGGATTCCTCTAGTGGAGTGCCTCCCAGCCATACCTACTGATTCGTCCAACACTATAATCAGCCAAGCTTTACCTAACCTGCCTTTTTAGTTAAAGGGGTCACGGTCAGTTGGTAAGTAGGCTACTTACCTTACTCACCGGGTGTGCGTTTCCACAAAATCGTTCCCATGGTGACGGGTTAAAGTTTTCAACCACCTTAGACCCTCTATGGACTTTCATTGTGTTATATTCATCCTTGTACCCTTTATAGACTTTCATGCAGATTGTAGTCCCCAATTGCACTTTTGTTCACTTTAGAGTATTATACGCACTTTATAATTGCTGATTTTTATTGGAATGAATGCACTTTATAATTGCTGATTTTTATTCGATTAGCACGTTGTTCACTCATTGTTTATGCCATCTAAACCATAGCGTGTAACACTTGTTTTAGCGCCCTCTTATTTTTATACAATCCACGTCACAAAGTAAATTTATTGCACTATATATATTAGTATTTGTACATGCGGGGGTTCTTTTTCTCATATTTCACCTTGTCCCTGCTTTAAATGCTTAAAGTGGCTGTATCCCAAAGAAAAAAAGGAAAGAAAAAAGGCTTCTCTTTTATCCCCCTTCTGAATACGGCTTATCTTGAGAGTTTAAAGGCGCAGGAGCGCTGCTATTGATGGTGTATCCAGGGATGCTAATGTGAGTGGACTAACAGTTAATCAATGCTATATTTGACTGCCTGTAATGGGGGTCAAATAGTTCTGTTGAGTGAGCTGTGTGCTTTCATGTTGGTAAAGAGGAGACACTGAAGGCCCTGTTAGTGTGGATACATCTAGCTGTTGGTGGATACATATTTTTTAGAATTACTTAAAGGATTACTAAAGTAAATTTTTTTTTTTTAAACAAACATGTTATACTTACCTCCACTGTGCAGCTCGTTTTACACAGAGTGGCCCAGAACCTGGTCTTCTGGGGTCCCTCGGCAGCTGTCTCGGCTCCCCCCCCCGCAAGGACTCAACACCTGCATGCGAGTTCGCATTGGCGTTGCGTTCTTGCGGGCGCGCTCTCGTGATACAGCCGGCGCTGTATCACTCGGCCCCGGCATGCTGCGTCATTGGATGTGATTGACAGCAGCGCGAGCCAATGGCTGCGCTGCTTTTAATCAACTAATGAATGAGCTGGGAAGACGGCCGAGGAAGCCTGCGGGTTCACGGTGCAGAACTTTTGAGAGGTCAGGTAAGTAAAGGGGGGGTTCGGGGGGCCTCTAATCCGCAGATGTCTATGAATTAAGGTGAAAACTTTTACCTTTACAACCCCTTTAGGAACGAAGGCCTTAACTTTCCACCGGACTTTGTTTTTTATGTATTTTAATGTTTTATAATTTCGATGCAAACGAGAGCGTGGTTCATTAATGTATGATTCAACATATTTTTGGCTATACAACGAGCAGCTATCTCATCCATGTCTATATAGACCTTGCTTTGTTCACTGGTCCAAATCATTTGGTGGAGGGGGGATTATGGTGTGGGGTTGTTTTTCAGGGGTTGTTCTTGGCCCTTTAGTTCCAGTGAAGGGAACTCTTAAGGCGTCAGCATACCAAGACATTTTGGACAATTTCATTCTCCCAACTTTGTGGGAACCGTTTGGGGATGGCCCCTTCTTGTTCCAACATGACTGCACACCAGTGCACAAAGCAAGGTCCATAAAGACATGGATAAGCGAGTTTGGGGTGGAGGAACTTGCCTGACCGCAACCCGATAAAACACCTTTAGGATGAATTCGAGCGAAGACTGCGAGCCAGGCTTTCTTGTCCAACATCAGTGCCTGACCTCACAAATAGGCTTCTGGGAGAATGGTCAAACATTTCCATAGACACACTCCTAAACCTTGTGGACAGCCTTCCCAGAAGAGTTGAAGCTGTTATAGCTGCAAAGGACGGTCCAACTCAATTTTGAACCCTACGGGCTAAGACTGGGATGCCATTAAAGTGTCCCAATACTTATGGCGATATAGTGTATAGGCATTTTATCTATGTGTTTAATTGTTAGCCTTTTAAATAAATTATTAAATAACATTCAAATAATAAAAAGTAAATCTGTTATAGAAGTATGAGGGCTGCTATTGCTGGCTTCGGAAAATGTTCGTTTTCTGTCCTATATTTATTGTTGACCTTCTGGCTTTAGTCACATTGACATCACTGACTTGAATAAAGTAAAAAGATTGTGAGAAAACGTCAAATCCCTATCCACATGCTTGTTCAAAGTCAAGTATCTCAGAAGATATGAAGTAAAAGGGCCAGTATAACAGCCAGAGAACTAGCATTTTCAGATTTCTTTTACCAAGAATAAGCACTTACATCCCTGCTAGAGAGTCCAATCCAAAATGGCCGATCTGCCTGCTTAACAGTGACGACGAGAAAGGATAACTGGTATTGGTCGGTTATACCGACTAGTTCCATTTTTTTGCTTCTACATTCTTCTAAAGCCATGTACCAAGTCATGTTCTTCTGAAGGATTTTATATGCCTTCTTTTCGAAGCTAACATCTTCTAGAACCGTTGTTGGCACGTTGGTCCCATTATTATCTGGAATGTTTAAGAAAAAGAAAATGCTTAGTGGCTATAGAAATGTCTCCATCTCCTTCCTAGTAACCAATCAGCTTCTCCTTGCTGCTAGGGAAGGACAGAACATTGGAAGGCGACATTGATTGGTTAGAAGAGGGGGAACAAACTGGTTTTTAGTCGGGTATTTTCAGCAAAAGGACAAAATGCTTCAAGTGAATTAAAAAAAAAGTTACAGCCAGGTCCATAAATATTGGGACATCGACACAAACCTAATATTTTTGGCTCTATATACCACCACAATGGATTTGAAATGAAACAAACACGATGTGCTTTAACTGCAGACTTTCAGCTTTAATTTGAGGGCATTTACATCCAAATCAGGTGAACGGTGTAGGAATTACAACAGTTATTATATGTGCCTCACGCTTTTTAACCACTTCCCGACCTCCTCATGTACATTTACGTCGGCAGAATGGCACGGACAGGCACAATCACGTACCTGTACGTCCTCTGCTAGACGTGGGTGGGGGGTCCGATCGGGACCCCCCCCGGTACATGCGGAGGTCGGGTCCGCTCGGGGAGCGATCCGGGACGACGGCGCGGCTATTTGTTTTTAGCAGCTCCGTCGCGATCGCTCCCCAGAGCTGAAGAACGGGGAGCACCGTGTGTAAACACGGCTTCCCCGTGCTTCACTGAGGCGGCGCATCGATCGAGTGATCCCTTTTATAGG
This sequence comes from Rana temporaria, assembly GCF_905171775.1. Lineage (NCBI taxonomy): Eukaryota > Metazoa > Chordata > Amphibia > Anura > Ranidae > Rana > Rana temporaria. The sequence continues at coordinate 180,409,135 of NC_053494.1, read as the reverse complement.
GAAGACTCGATCGATGGTGTCAGTCCTACAGCCACACCCCCCTACACTAGTAAACACACACTAGGTGATCCCTAAATGTTACAGCGCCCCCTGTGGTTAACTCCCAAACTGCAACTGTCATTTTCACAATAAAGAATGCAATTTAAATGCATTTTTTGCTGTGAAAATGACAATGGTCCCAAAAATGTGTCAAAATTGTCCGAAGTGTCCGCCATAATGTCGCAGTCACGAAAAAAATCGCTGATCGTCGCCATTACTAGTAAAAAAAAATAAAAATAAATAAAAATGCAAAAAAACTATCCCCTATTTTGTAAACGCTATAAATTTTGCGCAAACCAACGGATAAAGGATTATTGCGATTTTTTTTACCAAAAATAGGTAGAAGAATACGTATCGGCCTAAACGGAGGGAAATTTTTTTTTTTATATATGTTTTTGGGGGATATTTATTACAGCAAAATGTAAAAAATATTGCATTTTTTTTTTAAATTGTCGCTCTATTTTTGTTTATCAAAAAATAAAAACTGCAGAGGTGATCAAATACCACCAAAATAAAGCTCTATTTGTGGGGAAAAAAGGACGCCAATTTTGTTTGGGAGCCACGTCGCACGACCGCGCAATTGTCTGTTAAAGCGACGCAGTCCCGAACTGTAAAAACCCCCTGGGTCTTTAGCCAACATATTGGTCCGAGGCTTAAGTGGTTAAAGGGACCAAAAGTAATGGGACAATTGGCTGCTCAGCTGTTCCATGTCCAGGTGTGTGTTATTCCCTCATTATCCCATTTACAAGGAGCAGATAAAAGGTCCAGAGTTCATTTCAAGTTTGCCATTTGCATTTGGAATCTGTTGCTGTCAATTCTCAATATGAGATCCAAAGAGCTGTCACCATCAGTGAAGCAAGCCATCGCCTTCACCATAGAGAGGATCCTGTGATCATTCACCACTTCCGTGGACATTAAGGCCTTTTTAAGTTGCCGAGCTCGCCAGTGCATTCTTCTTTCCTCAGAATGTACCAAACTGTTGATTTGGCCACTCCTAATGCTGCTGCCATCTTTCTGATGGATGTTTCCTTTTTGAAGTCTTACAATGGCCCGTTTCGCTTGCATGGAGAGCTCCTTGGAACGCATTATGTAGGTTCACAGCAATAAATTCCAAATGCAAATACCAATATTAGAATCAACTCCAGACCTTTTACCGGCTTAATTGATGAAGAAATAATAAAGGAGTAGCCCACACCTGGCCATGAAACAGCTTTTGATTCAATTACTTTTGGCCCCTTGAAAAAGCGGAGATGGCTATTAAGAGAGCTGTAATTCCTAAACCCTTCCTCCTGATTTGGATGTACATACTCTAAATTAAACCTGAGAGTGTGCACTTTCAGTCCATATCCATTATACAACTATAGCTTGATTGTGTTTTGCCAAATACCTGAAAAAAAAAAAAAAAAAAAAAAAGTGCATGTGTCCAAATATATATGGACCTAAGGCCCCTTTCACACTGGGGTGTTTTTCGGGCGTTATTCGAGCGTTTTAACCCCTTCCTGACCGCCGCATGTACATATACGTCGGCAGAATGGCACGTACAGGCACATTGGCGTACCTGTACGTCCCTGCCTAGACGTGGGTCGGGGGTCCGATCGGGACCCCCCCCCCCGCGACTTGCGGCGGTCGGGTCCCCTCGGGGAGCGATCCGGGACGACGGCGAGGCTATTTGTTTATAGCCGCTCCGTTGCGATCGCTCCCCGGAGCTGAAGAACGGGGAGAGCCGTGTGTAAACACGGCTTCCCCGTGCTTCACTATGGCGCTGCATCGATCGAGTGATCCCTTATATAGGGAGACTCGATCGATGACGTCATTCCTACAGCCACACCCCCCTACAGTTGTAAACACACACACAGTGTACACCAAATCCTACAGCGCCACCTGTGGTTAACTCCCAAACTGCAACTGTCATTTTCACAATAAAGAATGCAATTTAAATGCATTTTTTGCTGTGAAAATGACAAAAATCCCAAAAATGTGTCAAAATTGTCCGAAGTGTCCGCCATAATGTCGCAGTCACGAAAAAAAATCGCTGATCGCCGCCATTAGTAGTAAAAAATTTTTTTTTTATAAAAATGCAATAAAACTATCCCCTATTTTGTAAACGCTATAAATTTTGCGCAAACCAACAGATAAAGGATTATTGCGATTTTTTTTACCAAAAATAGGTAGAAGAATACGTATCGGCCTAAACTGAGGGAAATTTTTTTTTATATATATGTTTTTGGGGGATATTTATTATAGCAAAAAGTAAAAAATATTGCATTTTTTTTTTAAATTGTCGATCTATTTTTGTTTATCAAAAAATAAAAACCGCAGAGGTGATCAAATACCACCAAAAGAAAGCTCTATTTGTGGGGAAAAAAGGACGCCAATTTTGTTTGGGAGCCACGTCGCACGACCGCGCAATTGTCTGTTAAAGCGACGCAGTCCCGAACTGTAAAAACCCCCTGGGTCTTTAGCCAGCATATTGGTCCGGGGCTTAAGTGGTTAAAGGGACCAAAAGTAATGGGACAATTGGCTGCTCAGCTGTTCCATGTCCAGGTGTGTGTTATTCCCTCATTATCCCATTTACAAGGAGCAGATAAAAGGTCCAGAGTTAATTTCAAGTTTGCCATTTGCATTTGGAATCTGTTGCTGTCAACTCTCAATATGAGATCCAAAGAGCTGTCACCATCAGTGAAGCAAGCCATCATCTTTACCATAGAGAGGATCATGTGATCATTCACCACTTCTGTGGACGTCAAGGCCTTTTTATGTTGCCAAGCTCGCCAGTGCATTCTTCTTTCCTCAGAATGTACCAAACTGTTGATTTGGCCACTCCTAATGCTGCTGCCATCTTTCTGATGGATGTTTCCTTTTTGAAGTCTTACAATGGCCCGTTTCGCTTGCATTATGCATTATGTAGGTTCACAGCAATAAATTCCAAATGCAAATACCAATATTAGAATCAACTCCAGACCTTTTACCGGCTTAATTGATGAAGATATAATAAAGGAGTAGCCCACACCTGGCCATGAAACAGCTTTTTATTCAATTACTTTTGGCCCCTTGAAAAAGCGGAGATGGCTATTAAGAGAGCTGTAATTCCTAAACCCTTCCTCCTGATTTGGATGTACACACTCTAAATTAAACCTGAGAGTGTGCACTTTCAGTCCATATCCATTATACAACTATAGCTTGAATGTGTTGCTAAATACCTGAAAAAAAAATGTGCCTGTGTCCAAATATATATGGACCTAAGGCCCCTTTCACACTGGGGTGTTATTCGAGCGTTTTAAAAAAGCATGTAAAGTGCCTGAAAGAAGCCTCATCTGAAATTCCAATGTGAAAGACCGAGTGCTTTCAAAGCCCTTTCACACTGCCAGCGCCCGAAAAACGCTGGTAAAGCACCGCTAAGATCCTACCGTTTTAGGGCGGTTTTGCAGTGCCACAGTGTAAGGGTAAGGCGTTTTTACAGCGCTTTCAATTCATTTCAATGGAGAGGGGCGTTTTTGGAGCTTTTTTTTTTGCGTCCAAAAACCTGCTCCAAAGATGCTGCTTGCAGAACTCAGTGTGAAAGGGTCCATTGAGATGCATGGAGAGCGTTTTATGAGGGTTTTAATAGCGCTATTTTTAACACTAAAACGCTGTAAAAACACTTCAGTGTGAAAGAGGTATAACTGTATACAGTAAAACCTTGGTTCGCGAGCACAATTCGTACCAGAAACATGCTTGTAATCCAAAGCACTTGTATATCAAAGCATTTTTTTTACAGGGTATAAATAAGAGAGGCACTTCTAAGTTGCTAAATGTTGTACCTTCATTAAATGTAACCATATTTCTACACATAGAGGCTCCGCTCTTCTTTTTTATACTCAGTTATGACATGACGCTACTCTTATAGCAAGACATTGCTTGTATATCAAGTCAAGATTTATTAAAAAATTTGGCTCATCTTGCAAAATGCTCTCAAACCAAGCTACTTTCAAACCAAGGTTTTACTGTATCCCGTGAGGATCCTAACCTACACCGCACAGACTCCTGGGAATGTAGTGGGTGTAACTTTACTTTCCAGGAGTCTGTGCACTCCCCAGTCTCAAAGAATCATGTGACTTGGACAGCACAGGTGCTGAAACCTGATCTGACACTGCTTGTGCAGCACTGAGCATTTTCGAGATCTGCAAGGCTGAAATCCAGGAAGTCATACAGTCTGGCTTCATGATGCCCACACTTAAGATGGCCCCAGTCAATTTCTATTTTATAAAGTGTCTAAATGCTGTAACAACCTAACAAAACGGACCTTAGTTTACAGGCCAACTTTACTAGAATACATTAAGCTTGTGTATTACAGGGGTATTTATATTTAAAAAGTGAAATTGTGGGTGGAACTCCGCTTTAATCAATAAAATTCACATGTATACTCTATGCAATATCTGTCTGCAGTGACATCCCTCACTTAAAATCCCACAATTTTTTCCCTCTGTTTTTATATGTATACTAGAGATGGAGTTTTGTCATTGCGGTGGTGGTCAGGTCACACTGCTTATTTGTGTAAAATTCTTGGGTGGAAGACACCCGTTTCTCATAGTGACCTGCCATGCCATTTTACCAATTACCATACACATCCTTTCCACACGAATATCATATTGTACACCTACATTTTTACCTATACTGGGTCTCTATTGTTCTACATGAGCAATATCCTCATAGTGACTGGCACAAATCATGGATGGGGGGGCACTTGTACCTTGTCTGGATCCTGAGGCTGTGATGCATAGAGTATACATCTCCAAGTAATTTCGTACAATAGATTCTGTGGGCACGTGCCGATTAGCCAGAGGTGGAGCCAATCACCGGGTCCGATCGATGCAATGTCCGCTGGGACCCGCCGATTGTTCCCCAGAGAGGCAGAACAGTGATCTGCCTATGTAAACAAGGCAGATTACCATTCTGACAGGGAAATATACAAAGGTTGTGTGTTCCTGCTAAGCAGGAACACAAATCTGTGTTCTTCCAGTCAGTCCACCCCCCCCCCCCCACAGTTAGAAAGCACCCCCTAGGGACACACTTAACCCTTTGATAGCCCCTGATGTCAACCCTTTCCCTGCCAGTGTCATTAGTACAGTAACAGTGCATATTTTTAGCACTGTTTACTGTAAAATCACTGGTTCCTAAAAAAAAGTTTTAAAATACCAGTTAGGTGTTCGATTTTTCCGCCGTAATGTCACAGTGCTGCCAAAAATATGTAGCAGAATATATATTGGCCTAAATTCATGAAGAAATTCATTTAAAAAAAAAAAAAATTTATTGGATAGGTTTTATAGCAGAAAGTAAAAAATACTGGGCTGGATTCAAGAAGCAAATTGCGCCTGTGTAACCATAGTTACACAGCGCAATTGCTTACTTGCCCCGGCGTAACGAATGCTCCTGATTCAGGAACCTCGCTACGCCGACTGCAGCCTAAGATATGCGCGGCATAAGGCTCTTATGCCCTCATATCTTAGGCTGCATTCTAGCGATGGCCGCTAGGTGGCGTTCCCGTTGTGCTCAGCGTATAGTATGCAAATTGCATACTAACGCCGATTCACAACGTTACGCGAGCCCTGCGTACGCAGTTTACGTAGTTTCCGTACGGCGGTTTTCGCGTAAGGCTGCCCCTGCCATTAGCAGGGGCAGCCAATGTTACGTATACCTGTCGTTCCCGCATCGCGAAATTTTCAAATTTACGTAGTTTGCGTAAGTGATTCGTGAATGGCGCTGGACGCCATTCACGTTCACTTTGAAGCAAATGACGTCCTTGCGACGTCATTTGCCGCAATGCACGTCGGGATCGTTTCCCGACGGAGCATGCGCTCTACGATCGGAACGGGAACGCGCCTAATTTAAATGATTCCCGCCCCCTACGGGATCATTTAAATTGCGCGCGCTTACGCCGGGCATTTTGCCGGCGCGCCCACGCAATTTACGTGGGCTCCGTGAATCAAGGGCCGAATCTCAAAAATAAGGGGGTAAAACCTTCCAGGGCTGAAGTGGTTAAAAGAAAGCCAAAAGCGACAATCCTACCTCTGGTTGTCTGGCAGACTGTCACATACTGCTGGTCTGAGCAAGTTGTGAAATCCCATGTTCCAACAAATGATGACTTTGGATTATTCAGGAAAAACACGCACTGATATTTCTCCTTATTATAGGACTGCATGTAGGGGGAAAAAAATAGAATTATGTATAGCGAAGAAAAGCAGCCTTGATTAAAACAAAACCATCAATATAAAAACGTTCTACGTACACGAGCCTCAAACCTCCTTAATCTCCTCTCCAGAAGCGGGTTGAAATTTGTGTAAGAGACACCAGAGCCATCGACCCAGTTGTTTCGGGAGGTGTTCAAAATATACTGTAGACCAATCCAAATCTTTTCACTTGAACCTGAACTGAAGTAGGTCATGAAATCTGCAAAGAGAACAGAACCAAAAATTACAACCAAGATAAATTACATCCACGAGATTTGTTGTTAAATCTGGACTTTAAAATAAAAAAACACAACGGAATCTGTATAGGCAGCATGGCGGCTTCCATTAGTTGGAGGTACTGGGCTCAATAACCACCAGGAACACAACCTGCATGCAGGAATTATCCCATCGTGTATGTGGACTTTCCCTGGGTGTTCCATTTATGCATATGCAACTATTTTTGTATCCTTTATTTGTATATGTACAGCTTACTTTTAATTCCCTAAACAATCTTGAGGTTTGAAAACGTACTGTGGGAAGAACTTTTACTTCCTTTAATTCTGTGGCACGTAGTCACCATGCCCCTTGGGTAGGCACAGCTGTGTGTCACATTTCACAGACCCTGCCTTCTGAACTACAGAGGTGATAAGGAGGAGTTTCAGGGGTCAGAGTTTCAGGGGTCGGAGTTTCAGGGGGCGGAGTTTCAGGGGGCGGAGTTTCAGGGGGCGGAGTTTCAGGGCGCGGAGTTTCAGGGCGCGGAGTTTCAGGGCGCGGAGTTTCAGGGCGCGGAGTTTCAGGGCGCGGAGTTTCAGGGGGCGGAGTTTCAGGGGGCGGAGTTTCAGGGGGCGGAGTCCGTACAGTAATCTCTACCTGTATGCATCATGGTACCATGGGACATGTAGTCCTTAGAAACTGAAAGTAAACAGCCAAGGAGAAGCTGCAAAGCATGTAGGAAATCAAGGAAATTGTGGAAAGATGGCCAGCAGACAAGTAACACTCACAACATGAAAGAAGCTTATATTGCATTGTCACACAAAATCATTGTTTGCATTGCTATTTCCATGCTGATATTATAAAATGAAAGCATGTTTGACTTTAGATCTTGTTCAACATTAATGTGGCCATAGTGTTAAATTCATAGAAAAAAATATTAAAGGGATGAATATCCCTTAAATTACATTTTTTTAGGCAAGACTAAACTGGATTGTTAGAAATAAATATTACAATGTCATTGTTCTAAAATGAAAGTGTATGCTGTGACCAGAGATTTCCTTTAGGCTAGGTTCACACCATTGCAGGCTGTGCAGTCCGCAATTGCTCGGGCAAGGCAGCCCACCCATTTGAAAAGGGCTGCTTTCCCGCGTGAACTTCACAAAAAAGGCGCATGCACCTTTTTAAAAAAGTGGCCGCTGGGAAACCGCATGGTCTTTTTTGACCCTGCGGTTTCCGCACCCATGATCATGCTGCGGGCTGAGATGAATGGCAGCCCTGTGCGTATCGCAAGAGCACTGCGATTGCCGCACCTGCAAATGGAATGCACAGTGCGGGCTAGTGTGAACCTAGCCTTAGAGTGGAACTCTAGACAAAATTTTTTTGTTCATTTTGGGTAGAGTAGTGGAGGGTCATAACCCTTGTCAGTTTTGACATTTGTAACCCATTGGGGACATTTTCCTTCACTTCCTGTTTTGGCTATGGCGCAGGAAGCAAGAGGAAATCCCTGAAAATTAAGGGAATCCCTTGAGGACTCCCAGGTCACCAGAACTAGTGTCCCCATTGGTAGATTTCCCCTATAATACATTTTCTGCAGACAACCTGAATTTGGGGTTTTCTTTTCTCTTCACTTTCAATGATAATAGTTAACAGGACAAATATAGAGGGCAAATCTTCCTAATAGGGGCACAGACAGAAATACAAACTGCATCTCCACTCTGTACTTTAAGGGATGCATGCTGGGTACCCCCATGTGTCACCTGTGAGAAATAAGAACTTGTTTCTGTGACCTAAAAAGCTACATTGTGTTGTACTAAACAAAAAAAAGAAAAACGTTGGTTTGTGCCAAATGTCACCTTGCCAATCTCAAGGGTTTTAATTAGGTAGCATTGTTTTTTTTATTTGTCAAGCCTTGATTCGGAATTAAAAAATAAATACATTGCCAAGATACCATGTCACAAGCTGTGCAGTGACAAACAACTGCTATTATAAATATAAAAAGCTGCTCACTCTAAAGTGCTCAAGTCCAACCAATAACCTTTTTCTTGTTTTGGATAAAGGACTAGAATCCCTGGCATGCTTCTAAACCTGTCCAGGGCTCTGTAAAGAAAGACCCCCTGGTTGATTGTCACAGTAAGAAAGATTTCACTAGACAGGAAGTAAAAATCTGAAACAGACAGCAATAACTGCCAGGGGCTCTAGTATTCCCCTACACTACTTAAATACAAGCATATTGCTCTCTACTTTTGTTGCTGTTTGAATTTTTCCTTTAACCACTTGCTGCCGGCCGTACGACTTTGTATGGCCGAAGTGTGGATCCCAATCGCCGGGAGGTCGTCTATATACGGCCTCCAGCCACTGGGGGGCGAGCAAGCACCGCCGGCGTTTGCCCGCCGCATCACTGGAATGCCGATGCGCGTGCCTGGCGGCCGCGATGTCCGCCAGGCACCCGCGATTGGCGGTTACACAGACAAGGACGTGGATCTGTGTGTGTAAACACACAGATCCACAAAACACACAGATCCATGTCCTGTCAGGGAGAGAGGAGACCGATGCTGTGTCCCTTGTACATAGGGACACAGATGGGTCACCTTCCCCAGTCAATCCCCTTCCCCCACAGTTAGAAACGATGCAGGGTACACATTTAACCCCTTCCTCGCCCCCTAGTGTTAACCCCTTCCCTGCCAGTCACATTTATACAGTAATTAGTGCATATTTATAGCACTGATCACAGTATAAATGTGAATGGTGCCAAAAATGTGTCAAAAGTGTCTGATGTGTCCGCCATAATGTCACAGTCCCAATAAAAATCGCAGATCGCCGCCATTACTAGTAAAAAAAATAAATAAAAAAAATAAATAATTCTGTCCCCTATTTTGTAGGCGCTATAACTTTTGCGATTTTTTTTTTTTTTACCAAAAATATGTAGAAGAATACGTATCGGCCTAGACTGAGGAAAATTTTTATTAATTTTTTTTAAAAATTGGGCTATTAATTATAGAAACAAGTAAAAAATATTGATTTTTTTTTTCAAAATTGTCGCTCTTTTTGTGGGGGAAAAAAGGACGTCAATTTTGTTTGGGAGCCACGTCGCACGACTGCGCAATTGTCAGTTAAAGCGACGCAGTGCCGGAAGCTAAAATTTCATCTGGGCAGGAGGGGGGTATATGTGCCCAGTAAGCAAGTGGTTAATTTCCGGCCAGGCGAAGCCATTGTCAAAAGGAACAGTGAACAAAGGAAAATTTGGTTGCACCACTTAATTATTTTTCCTACCACTTCAATACCGGACATTTCACCCCCTTCCTGCCCAGACCAAATTTTCAGATTTCAGCACTTGTCACACTTCAAATGACAATTACTCAATCATGCAACACTGTACCCAAACTACTTTTTTTATCATTTATCATACAGAAATGTAATAAAAGATAATTATCTAAATGTCCGATTTATAGGAGGTATGCAAGTCACCTCCCACCCAACCACCCATATATTGTTCCGCAATTGTGGTTGGAGATTGTAGCCATATGTTCCAAATTTTGTCAAATCTACTCGGGCATCCACGGGCAAAGCTGTATCCTGGCCTAGGGCAGCACTTTGCAGGGGGGCAGCAGGGAAAGAGTCCCTGCCGGCTTGTGCTACACTGTTAGTGTAACGACAGTCTTATGGGATGGACTGGGCTGAGAGGCAAATTAGTATAGCGCCCCCATAAAGCGGCCGCACTGCTCCTGGTATGCGGGCGGGCGGCCGGCATTCCGCAACTGTGGGTGGGGCGGGGGGGGGTCGCTGCTTCTAATTTTGACTGTCCTATCATCCTGGACCACAAACCTTTCTCACTGTGCTATATGTTTTCTGCTGCACCATTGGCATGGTTATATCTTCTTAGTCCTCTCCACAAAATTATCAGAAATTTGTGCTTAAAGTAAAACGTTAACTTTTTTTTTTCCCCGTTTTGGATAGAGTAAGTAAGGGAGGGTTATAGGCTCTGTCAGTTTATTTTTTTACCATCCCTGTCCCATTGCAGAGATTTCCCTTCACTTCCTGCCCCATAGCCAAACAGGAAGTGAGAGGAAATCTATGCAAATTAAGGGAATCCAATGCCCTCCCCCCCAGGCCCTCAGAACTAGTGTCCCCACTCGAAAATTTCAGGGCGGCTCTTAAACAGAAAGGGGTGTGGCCTTGACAGGATGGGGAGGGTCATATTTAAATTATGGGGTGCACGAGTTTAGTCTAGGGCAGCACAAAACCTAAATACACTACTGTCCACGGGAAAGACGAGTTGCTTTGTATAGAGGTACAGCTAAATTAACTAAGGACTAGAGCTGCACATTTAATCGTTAAAAAAAATTGTGATCTCGATTCAACCCCCCAGACATCTCCAATGCAGAGTTTGCTGATTCTTTCATATAACAAGTGGAGAGACTTTATCTACTCATTCAGCTGTCAAAAGAAAATATCTGCCAAGTTCTTAACAGGAAACATTGTAACTAATGCTTCCTTCTTAGATCAAAGGGATAAACTTCTTTGTGTAAAGAAAAAATCCAGGCAGTCTGACAAGTTTGTAATAACATGAAACATTGTAACCAACTTCCTTCTTAGAGCAAACTTCTGTGTGTAAATGCAGGAAGTTTAACCACTTAAAGTCCAAATCTTTTTCTGACACTTGTTTCTTAAAGGGGAGTTCCAGCCTTTTTTTTTGTTTATTAAAAGCTAGCAGCTATGCTTTTTGTAGCTGCTGACTTTTAATAAACATACACTTACCTGCTCCACTGTCCAGCGACGTGCCGCCCGGAGCTCCACTCCGCTCCTCTTCTCTCTCCCCCCTCTCCGCCGGCGCCTCCATTCTAACTGTGGGCACACGGCCGTGACAGCTTTCGGCTTCACTGCGCATGCAGCACTACCTGAATGGACAGGCGATAGCCTGGGACCTGTCACGTGTCCCAGGTGATCGCTTACAGGGAGGGGCCGCCAAAAGGCGATATGATGCATTGCCTAAGCGGTCCCTGGGCGGAAGGAGGAAGTGGGAAAGGAAGTCCCACTCCTACTGAAGCCCCCACTCCCCCCCAAAAAAGGACATGCCAAATGTGGCATGTAAGGAGGCGAGGAGTGGTGTAAGCGAAAGTTCCAATTTTGGGTGGAACTCCGCTTTAAGTTAAAATCAATATTTTTTGCTAGAAAATTACTTGGAACCACCAAACATATTTTTTTTATCAGAGACCCTAGGGCAGTGGTGTCCAAACTGCGGCCCGAGGGCCGGAAGTGGCCCTTTGCTTGCCTTTTTCCGGCCCCTCTGATGCTTTTCCTCCCACTGATACAAGACACTGTTCCTCCCACTGACACCAATGATGGGGAACTATGTTTCCCACTGTCACCACCGATGGGGGCACTATCCCTCAAATTGAAATTAACCATGGGCACTGTTCCTCCCTGCAATGTTTACTCCCACTGATGCAGGGCAATTTCTACCCCCAACGACCACAGTCCGGCCCCCCTAAAGTCTGAAGGACAGTAAACTGGCCCTTTGTTTAGAAAGTTTGGAGACCCCTGCCCTAGGGAATAAAATGGCAATTGCTGCAATATTATATGTCACACTGTATTTGCCCAGCGGTCTTTCAAATGCAATTTTTTGGGGAAAAAATACACTTCAATTAATAAAATAAAAAAAAAAAACCAAGCCCAGTAAACAAACTGTTTGGGGGATTGTAATAGTGGTTTGAGAAGTTATGAACTGAATAAGTGTACCCCGGAAAGATTGCAGATTGGGGCAGGACCATAGCATATGACGAAAGTCTGTATCATTGCTGCCCACATCGGCCAGAGGCCCCTGGATAGATTTTACTAAATTTAAGGGGAGTTAAATAAATGCGATGAAGCAACTTATACTGAAAAAGACGGTCTCGAACTGCAAATAATTGTAAAAAGGGGTACTCTTAGACATCCTCCCAGTCCTCTGTGTCCAGTTCTGGATAATCCTGATTATCAAATTTCTTGAGGCTGAAAATACCAGGACAGTACAAATACCCCCCAAATTACTCCTTTTTGCAAAGTAGACAGTACATGGTATTTAACCACTTCATGCATGCCATATAGCAGAATGACGTTCGGAAAGTGGTTGCATTATCCTGACTGGGCATCATACGACGTCCAGCAGAATAATCTGCTTGCACGGACCACCGGCAAACGGGCGCAGCGCGATGATCAGAGGTGTGGTGTGCCGAGCTGAGGCACTGCATCTCCAATCTAGGTAAAGAGCCTCTGACATAGGCTCTGTACCACGTGATCAGCTGTGTCGAATCACAGTGGTAACTAAGAAGTGCCGTTTATTGGTTTCCTCCATTTGCACTGACAAGGCGTGGGTAGAGGAGAGCCGATCGGTGGTTCTCCTGACAGGGGGGGGTCTGCACTGATAATCAGCGCATTGATCATTAGTGCAAACCTATCAAATTCTCACCAATGCCTGCCAGTGATGCCCATCAGTGCCCCACCAGTGATGCCCATCTGTATGCCAATCAGTGCCCACCTCTACCCACATCATATGCCAATCAGTGCCCATAAAGTATGCCAATCAGTGGCCATTAGTAATGCCTGTCATTGACTCATCAGTGCTGCCTATCAGTGCCATCTGTCAGTGCCCATCATTGTCACCCATCAGTGCTGCATATTAGTGCCTCCTCATCAGCGTCCATCAGTGCCACCTCATCTATGCTGCCTCGTCAGTGCCTGTCAGTACTGCCTCATCAGTGCCCGTCGGTGAAGGAGAGAACGTACTTATTTACACAATTTTACAACAGAAACGAGAAATGTTTGTTTTTCAAAATTTGGTGTTTTTTTTTATTTGTAGCACAAAAAATTAAAAATAAACAAGCCAGTGGTGATCAAATGCCACCAAAAGAAAGCTCTATTTGTGGGGGGAAAAAAACGATGAAACATTTCATACGCAATTGTCATTCAAAATGCAACAGTGCTGAAAGCTGGAAATTGGCCTGGACAGAAAGGGGGTAAATGTGCCCTGTATTGAATAGGTTAATAAGAGAAATGTTTTTTTTCCAAGTTGTAATTTAAAAAAAATAAAATAAACACATTTTTTCCCCTCGATTTTTTTTAATTTTTTTTTTACATAAGGTCACCAGAGCATTACAGCATCATCACATAATTGGTGTGGCGGTGGTCAGGGTCACCGACTGGTGAAAGTATGTTAAAAATATATATATATATTTTTTTTTACATACTGTGACCAGAGCAATACAGCGTTATTATAGTGACACTGTACTACTCTGGGGAAGTGATCAGGATTATTTTCTTTTTTGTTTACACTGATTGCTTACAAAGTAATCGTTTTTATGAATGATATCTATGCATTCATTGTGTAATATTGTGAAGCTGGGATTGGCCGCAGCTATCACATGGTACATGTGCACTGTGATTGGCCCTGTCTGTGCTATATCACAGTGATTAACACAACAGTACACAATGAATGGCTATGAATGAAAGCCATTAATTATGTAAAAATTTCATGTCATTGGTCACAACGGTCACATGGCACCGGCCCGGTACAGTGACCGGTCAACTGTTGTGTCCGGTTGACAGAATGCGATGTAGCGCGAGCTCTAGGGCACACATGGAACCTGGAAGGACATCATACAATGTCCACCCAGGATGGGAGAGCTCCCACTCGGCTGTCATATGACAGTTGGCCGGGCAGGAAGCAGTTAAATGCCGTCTCATGATTGCTAATATTAATTTTACCCCAGAGAAACCATTTTACCCCAGAGAAACCCCTAAAATAACTGACAGGTTTGAGGGAACACTTAGAAAATCAATTCATTGGAGGACAATCAGGGCTGGGATAAGGGGTGGGCAGGAGAGGCAGCCACTCAGGGTGCAGGAGTAGGGGAGGGTGCCCCCTCTACACATGCAAGCTTTAGATCAGTGGCTAGCAACTAGTGGGCTGCAGATTCTTGTCTGCTCTGAAAGTTACTGTTGCCACAAACATACCCACTCTCCACCCACAGCTGACACAAAAACACGCCATGCATGTGCAACTACTTTCTAGCCACAAGAAAACAAGCAACTGGCCACATGGGGGCAAGTGCACACTCCATACCATTCATGGACAGCCAGAGCAAGGGGGCAAAGAATGGTCACAAGGTGGTATACCCATTCTACAGCATGTATTAGAAGAGGGGCACAGTGCTACATCCTTTCCTGGGTGCTGTACCAACCCGTCCCAATACTGGGGTCAATTGCAAAATGCCTAAAAAAGGGGGGGAGAGTTGAGACTTTGAACGAGATGCGTTTTTAGCAGTATGCGATTAAATATATATAAGGAATATAAAAAATGTTTCCATAATAGGTAGGGGCGGGTTTAGGTTACCACCTGCCCCCTATCTATTGATTAGCACGCCTGTGCTCCTTATTAGGAGGCTTTAAAATCATAGCTAGGACTGCAGTACACGGAGTGCCTTGACGTTGGCCTGCAGCTTAAACAGGTATTTGCAAATACATGCAACTAAACCTCTGTTTTCATATTTAGGGGGGGCACATGGGGGGACAGGGACAAAAGTAGGGGGCCAACTATAAAATGCAATTATATATATATATATATATATATATATATCTCCTGGGGCCTCTTACTACGATCCCACAACGGGCCCTTTTACATGTTCTGCAGTGAGCTCCCTTCCTACTATACTGGGGCCCCCCAGGGTGGCAGAAAACAAGAGATATAGGTCACCAGCACACCAAGAAAATATAAGGATCCAAAGCAGTGGGAGAACTTTCAGGGTTGCAAAGGTTGTCTTGCCACCGGGGCCTGGTGTTCTGCCCCTGTGAGGTTCCCCAGCTGTCCTGTCCCTGCTATTTACAGCGCTGGTCTGGCATCTGTCTCCTTGGCAGCGGCGGCAGTCTATTAGGACCTAGTGCTGGTGACATTATGGGTGCATGCAGGGGAAGGCTGGCACTATTGGTTATAGAGAGCTGAGCCCCCAGCTGGTCACCTAGCAGCAGTAATGCTGTATAACCTTCTCTGTTGACATGCTGATCGGGATGTGATCCAGGTAATGCTCCCAGTCAGATCTAATAAACACAGTATTTATTAGCATCAAGAGTACAACCACATATATATATACAGTGAGGAAAATAAGTATTTGAACACCCTGCTATTTTGCAAGTTCTCCCACTTGGAAATCATGGAGGGGTCTGAAATTGTCATCGTAGGTGCATGTCCACTGTGAGAGACATAATCAAAAAAAAAATTCCAGAAATCACAATTTATGATTTTTTAACTATTTATTTGTATGATACAGCTGCAAATAAGTATTTGAACACCTGTCTATCAGCTAGAATTCTGGCCCTCAAAGACCTGTTAGTCTGCCTTTAAAATGTCCACCTCCACTCCATTTATTATCCTAAATTAGATGCACCTGTTTGAGGTCATTAGCTGCATAAAGACACCTGTCCACCCCATACAATCAGTAAGAATCCAACTACTAACATGGCCAAGACCAAAGAGCTGTCCAAAGACACTAGAGACAAAATTGTACACCTCCACAAGGCTGGAAAGGGCTACGGGGAAATTGCCAAGCAGCTTGGTGAAAAAAGGTCCACTGTTGGAGCAATCATTAGAAAATGGAAGAAGCTAAACATGACTGTCAATCTCCCTCGGACTGGGGCTCCATGCAAAATCTCACCTCGTGGGGTCTCAATGATCCTAAGAAAGGTGAGAAATCAGCCCAGGACTACACGGGAGGAGCTGGTCAATGACCTGAAAAGAGCTGGGACCACCGTTTCCAAGGTTACTGTTGGTAATACACTAAGACGTCATGGTTTGAAATCATGCATGGCACGGAAGGTTCCCCTGCTTAAACCAGCACATGTCAAGGCCCGTCTTAAGTTTGCCAATGACCATTTGGATGATCCAGAGGAGTCATGGGAGAAAGTCATGTGGTCAGATGAGACCAAAATAGAACTCTTTGGTCATAATTCCACTAACCGTGTTTGGAGGAAGAAGAATGATGAGTACCATCCCAAGAACACCATCCCTACTGTGAAGCATGGGGGTGGTAGCATCATGCTTTGGGGGTGTTTTTCTGCACATGGGACAGGGCGACTGCACTGTATTAAGGAGAGGATGACCGGGGCCATGTATTGCGAGATTTTGGGCAACAACCTCCTTCCCTCAGTTAGAGCTTTGAAGATGGGTCGAGGCTGGGTCTTCCAACATGACAATGACCCGAAGTACACAGCCAGGATAACTAAGGAGTGGCTCTGTAAGAAGCATATCAAGGTTCTGGCGTGGCCTAGCCAGTCTCCAGACCTAAACCCAATAGAGAATCTTTGGAGGGAGCTCAAACTCCGTGTTTCTCCGCGACAGCCCAGAAACCTGACTGATCTAGAGAAGATCTGTGTGGAGGAGTGGGCCAAAATCCCTCCTCCAGTGTGTGCAAACCTGGTGAAAAACTACAAGAAACGTTTGACCTCTGTAATTGCAAACAAAGGCTACTGTACCAAATATTAACATTGATTTTCTCAGGTGTTCAAATACTTATTTGCAGCTGTATCATACAAACAAATAGTTAAAAAAAATCATACATTGTGATTTCTGGATTTTTTTTTTTTTGATTATGTCTCTCACAGTGGACATGCACCTACGATAACAATTTCAGACCCCTCCATGATTTCCAAGTGGGAGAACTTGCAAAATAGCAGGGTGTTCAAATACTTATTTTCATCACTGTGTATATATATATATATATATATATATATATATATATATATATATATATATATATATATATATATATATATATATATATATATAATCAAACGTATGTTCCGCAGCCATGTGGGCTCTATGCCTGTAAAGTGTGGGCTTTGATCAATAAAATCTCTAATATTTAACATTAGGATTTGACTGGGAGCATCACCTGGATTGCATCCCGATCAGCATGTCAGAGAAGGCTCCACTGCTGCTAAGCAATGTGCAGGGAGCTCAACTGTCTACAACCAATAGAGATGGGCTCGGGTGTGTTTGAAATCCCACATGCCCAATCCCGCCAGGAAGCCAACACTCCACAGTGCTAATCACAGGCAGTGAGACATTTCCTGATCTGTACAGCAGCGGACCGTGAAATCTCTCACTGCCTGTGATTAGCGCTGTGCAGTGCGGGCTTCCTGGCAGGCTCTGGCATGTGGAATTTTGAACATGCCCAGCCCATCTCTAACAACAAATTGTGCTGGCCCTCCTGTACATCAGCCCCATAAAGTAACCAGCTCTGGGTTCCAATGTGCTGCCGCCGCTGCCATGGAGACAGAGACCAGCGCTGTGAATAGCCGGGACAGGACAGCAACTCTGGTTTTTCCAGCACTGGTCCACACTGGCAGGATTCCCCCATCCACCTATAATGTGCAGATGGGGGAATTGGATAATTTTTTTTTTTTTTTCATTCAACATAATAGTTGAATGAAAAAAAGTGATCAATGTATGGGCTGCCTAAGAGCTAAGACCAGCCATAGACCGTTTAAATCTCAGCTGGTTCAGCAGGAACTGGCTGAGATTTGAACCATTAATGAGCAGATTCTCTTAGGATTATCACTAGTGGTTGCTGTATAGCCACTAGTGATAATCACTGTTTGTCGGGAGAATACAATTGTTGGGCAGGAGGGATATTCCCGTCAGCACTGTCTGTGTTGATGGGGGAATCATGCAAGTTTCTTTCCTGCAATCTGTGGATGTAGGAAAGAAATTTGCACCGTATATTATCTGCCTAACTGAAAGTGAAAGTGTAACAGAATGGCCCATGACACCCAGAGACTTTTGAAGGATGGGGGTACTCCTGTGCCAGCGTCACTAATGACTCTTGGGTCTAGGGTCATCTTGTGCCCCTTTTGGGCATAGGGTGACTGAGAAATGATAATGATAAATTACATGCGATGGGACATTACTGATAATTCATGTTTTGCAGGATATCTTGAAATATTACAAGTTGTTAAAGTCTGCCTCCGACAGGTCAATAGAGTGTTTTCATTCAATGTGGGGACACATGCTTTTGAGGTGTTAATTGAATCTGCTCCTAGACATTCCTTTGTGTGATGCGAATACTGTTTTGTGTCCATTGTGCTAATTAGGTCTGTTCCTAAGACCTGTTCATTGTGTATGCTAATCACACTGTTAAGATGTGGAATGTGACTTGTCAAGCTGTAGTAATTAACCCCTCTAAATGCGGAGCCAGACCGTCTGGGTAATGAGTAGTAATTAACTCATCGGAATGTCATTATCTAAAAGAATGTGTATGAAGCCCCCCATTGTGTGATGTGTGGGTGGAGTGTGTCTTTGTCCCGGTGATTAACTGTAACATGCTTGTACTGTATATAACAAAGCTAAGTTACCATTAAAGGATTCATTCATTCATTTTGGAACCAGTACCAGAGCTTGTTTTGTCTCGGTTATTCTGGGAAATGAAATGGGTCGTGTCTGATGTCTTTTAGACTGTCGGATAAGCTGTCGTGGGGCGATGGAATGGAATATCGTAAACGGTGGTGACCATTACAGAAAGTAAATTGTGAATGTCTTGAAAGAACAGGAGAGGGGGAGGGAGACAGATGGGGGAGAGAAGGGATGGAGATAATGCAGTTCAGTGATTACAGTGTACTGCAGTCTGCAGTGCACACACTTACCCACGGTCCAGGCTAGAATCTCAGGCATCATTCACACACATGCTGCTGATTTTCATATTTCCTGAACACACATCCCCTCTCTTCAGATACAGCACACCAAGATAGTGTGGGCGGGACTGAAAGGAGGAGGAGGAGCTGTATTCCTCCCTGCTCGTATGTGAGGAGAGTGGGGGGGGGGTGGCTGGACTCGCTGGGCTGTAAAAGAGTGTCATAGACTGACACTCGGCTCAGCTTGCAGTCACCACTCTCGGAATTTACAGGCTGGTTCTCCTGTCCTAAGGACGGGAGAAATCAGTCTGTTTTTTCAGTAACTGAGATGAAGGCTTGGGCCCCCCCCTCCCCCACAGTGCTCATGGAGTCCTTTCTGCAACTCGCTCCGTGCCAATGAGGATGCAGGGGAAGGAGCAGATCGGGCGGCTGTGGTTGTGTGAACGCTCGCATTATGCAGTGTCAGTGAGCAGAGGGAGGGGGGAGGAATGCCCCGCAGAGCTGACTGGGGACACTCTCCCTCTCAGGAGAGACTGTTACTCCAGCGACGGCCTGTCGCTGGTGGGGCACAGCATACTGTTGGGGGGGTCAGGGCCCCCTCTGGCCCCCCTAGAGTCGCCTCTGCATACAGTTAGACAGATTAATATGGTTTAGTGCTTTTTTGGTTGGCAACTTTGAGCCTGGCTATTATGGAAACATTTTTCATATTCCATATATATATTTAATCGCATACTGCTAAAAACGCATCTCAAAGTCCCAACTCTCCCCCTTTTTTTATACATTTACAGGGATGGAGGCCTGTGGTAGTGTCTATCATATGCCTCATTCAAAGTCCCAACCCTATCCCCCCTTTTTAATGGCAAAATGCCTTACATTGGTGGTCAATAGGAAGAATGCAACCCTTACAGTGGTGGTCAGAGAGCCATCTTTCCAGACAGCTAAAACAAATTGGTGTCATGAAGCTGGCTCTGCCAAGTGGTGTTGGCCCTGGAACTTTCCAGGGACCATCAAATTGAAAGTCAATCAGTTACAACTCAAAGAATCTCTAGCAAGCTCTGAAGGAACCCTAGGTGGAATAGCTGCTCTAGAGTCGAACATCAACAATTATGATACACTCCTAACTTACTGCCCATCAAATAATGGAGTAGAAGTTATTGTATTTTTTCAAAAACAAAATCTTTATATATTTTTCGAATTAGAATATAGAGATCTCCTCAGCAATTTGAAGGTAGCCATATACAGAGAAACAGTAGCATTATATGAATATCAGCATAACAGACAAAGCAGACAAGATGTGGTAGGAAATAAATGTCTCCCCAAAGGAAATGTTGTGGTCACTCAGAACTTAAAAAGTCTGACGAGGAGGGATTCGAAAAATCATAACATCAAAGATAGTAAATGCATCAAACAAGTACAATTTACCCTGGTCATGTTGGCTTGAAATTGAAGGAAGTTTTCCCCCATATTTTTGGCAGTGATCATTTGCAGCAGAGAATTCCAAATATTTTGGAGAGACTCTTAAAAAACACTAAAAATGGAAAGAAGACCAATACAGGTTATACAACCACAGTGCCACATATAAAGACTAAATATAAACTTTTCATATCAGATACTTATTGGCAGCAAAACAGCTTACGCTCTAGAGTTATTATCATTATACAGGATTTATATGAAATGCCAACAGAACAGTAAAACCTTGGTTTGAGAGTAACTTGGTTTGAGAGCGTTTTGCAAGACAAACAAAATGTTTTAATAATTTTTGCCTTGATATACAAGAAGCCTCATGTCACAACTGAGTATAAAAAAAAAGAGAGGAGCCTCCAAGTGTAGCAATATGGTTACATTTAATGAAGGTACAACATTTAGCAACTTATTGCTACACTGAGGTGCCTCTCTTCTCTTTTATACCCTTTAAAAAAATGCTTTGATATACAAGTGCTTTGGATTACAAGCATGTTTCTGGAACGAATTATGCTCGCAAACCAAGGTTTTACTGTATTATAAAATAAATAGAAAAAAATAAGTATTCTTGTTATATTTTCTAATATCCGTATCTGTCAGTACTTTTAATAAATGTTAGGCCTCGTACACACAACCAGACTTGTCCGATGAAAACGGTCCGCGGACCGTTTTCATCGGACAGGTCTGCTGGGATTTTTTTGGTCTGTGTACACACCATCAGACCAAAATCCCCGCGGACAGAGAACGCGGTGACGTAGAAGACACCGACGTTCTCCAACGAGTAAGTTCAATGCTTCTACGCATTCGTCGAATCAATTCGACGCATGCGTGGGATTTCGGGCCAGCGGACATGTCCGATGAGTCGTACTAACCATCGGACATGGCCGACGGACAGGCTTCCAGCAGACAAGTTTCTTAGCATGCTAAGAAACTTTTGTCCGCTGGAAATCTGTCCGCTAGGCCGGAAAACTGTCCGGTAGGCCCTACACACGGTCGGACATGTCCGCGGAAACTGGTCCGCGGACCAGTTTCAGCGGACATGTTCGGTCGTGTGTACAAGGCCTTATACTTATAAGTATTTGTGTGATTTCTTTGCTCATATTGAATACAACCCCAAAAACGTAAACTATCACATATCCCTGTGATACAATAGAGGGGAGACTGCTCTTTATCGTTATGGTGTCCTATGAAAGAGGAAGTCACTTACCTTAGATCGAAGCCCCCGAAGTCCTCCTCCGTACTGTCCACCGCCGCCGCCATGTCCCCTGGAGCTTGTCGCTGTTTTCGTCAATCACTGCGCCGGAGCGGCGATGATGTCACTCCCACGCATTCGCGCGGGACCGGCAGATCCCCACGAATGCACGAAAACACGGCATTAACACGAATAATGCCATTCACAAAAACGTCACGCTCAGTGCACCTGCGCCGTAAACATTGATGCCCGTTTTTGTGAAAATATCTCCTTAACCGTGTAGGTTAAGGAAATATTTCTTGCACCTACAGGTAAGCCTAATCTAGGCTTACCTGTAGGTGCAAGTTGTGTGGTTGGCTTTACAACCACTTTAAATAGTTAAAAAAAAAATACATACTTATAGAATGTTTAGCAGGTATACCGACTCCTATTCCCCCCCCCCCCCCCCCCCACACACACACCACACCATTTTTAAAGTAATGCACATATTTCATACCTTGTTTTCAAATGCAGTCCAGTTTGTGGGGCAACTTCCAGTATATTTGTTCAGTTTTGGGGTCTCTATTTCAAGTAAAGAGATGTTTTGGCTTTTGCATACAAATGGGAGCGTTTCGTGGCAGTTAATACCCTGGAAATAGTCTGCAGGAAGCAGAATTCTAAATTAAACACAGATTATAAAATTGATTATCGGGTAATTTTTATAAATCTGAGAATTAAACCACCACAAAGTGGGAATCATACCTGGAAAATGGGTCATTGCCGAAACAAAAGAACAATCACCATAACGTCTCCCAAGGACACGGTGAAGTATAAATCTGAGAAGGAGACAGTACAAGTTAGAGGATTTTAGAGCATTATTTTTTTAGTTTTCAAAGAAAAAAATGTGTGTGTATGTGTGTGTGTATATATATATATATATATATATATATATATATATATATATATATATATATATATATATATATATTTTTTTTTTTTTTTCAGGTTTCTGTGATGTAAAAAAAATAGACAAATTTAAATCATTTCCACCCTTAATGTGACCTATAAACTGTACAACTCAATTGAAAAAACAAAACTGAAATCTTTTTTTTTTTTGGGGGGGGGGGGGGGGGGGGGGTAAAAAAACGAAAATAATGTGGTTGCATAAGTGTGCACACCCTCTTATAACTGGGAATATAACTGTGTTCGGAATTAAGCAATCACATTCAAACTCATGTTAAATAGAAGTCAGTACACACCTTCCATCATTTAAAGTGCCTCTGAAATACCAAAAAGAAAGCTCGATTTGTGGTGAAAAAATGTTGTTTGGGTGCAACGTCGCACGACCGCATAATTGTCAGTTAAAGCGAAGCAGTGCCGAATTGCAAAAAGTCCTCTGGTCTTTGGCCAGGCAAATGGTCCTAGGCTCAAGTGGTTAAAGTGTTTGTAAACCCCCCCCCAAAAAAGAAGAAGATCATGGTCCTTTAAAGCAGATTAAACAGCACGGTGCTTGTGCAGTCTAATCTGTCCCTTTCTAAACTGTAAAAAAAAACCTGGCTGATCCTGCCACTTACTGTGTCCCCCTATGTAAGCGTACGGCGATAATCAGGGCTGCTGAGCCATGGCTACAGTGGTTAGCGTATGTCCCTCCGTCATATGCAGCTCCTCTCCACCTTAAACCCCCCCCCCCCCCCCCCGTCAGCTCCTGTCTGTGTCTTTGTCTCTGCCCCCCCCAACGCTATTAGAAAAATAATATTAAAAAATCGTCACTGCCAGCCCTTCTATTATAGCTAGGCATACCATGCTGTATAAGTCTTTTATTAAAATGAGGCATGCAAATACTGTTTTAGAGCCATCTTCAGGCCAGTCATGTGACTCACGGCTAATCTACACCTCCGATATAGGGTTACAGGCTACTGCGATAGGGGCTGTGCATCCTCGTGACTTCAAAGGGAGAATTCGGCCCCTCCTGCAGTAGCCCTGAGTTGAAGGTGTAAAGGAGCCACGAGTCACGTGACCAGCCCTAAAACGGTATTTACATGCCTTGTTTTATAAAACACTTATACAATGTGATATGCCTAGCTATAACAGAAGGGCTGGCAGTGGGTTACAGGTTTGGGGTAACAACCACTTTAAGTAGTGAATGTGTATGGATTATTTTTGTACAATAAAGATGATGTTTAGTGTCAATTTAATTTAAAGTTTAGGTAACGTGTCACAATCTGTTGGCAGAGTTTTCATTCGATTTTCAAAGATTTGGGGAACTGCTGTGCAGCTCCAGGCAGACAAGTATATTTTGCTTTAAAAGTACTTTGGAAGGGGGAAAGAGTGCAGTAAAAGTTTACTTCCCTATTAATATGGCTAAAAATAAAGTACATTAAAACTGCCCGATTACATTACATTTACACAGTGATTTATGGCTGAGACCTGCTGATCGGCTGTAGCCAATCACAGCAGAGTCCTGGGTTTACAAACACACAGGACTCTGTACAAAAACAGCCAGATCCGTTAGTAAATGATAGGTAGAGAGGAGGAAAGTCTTCCCTGAGGGTAAAGACCTGCTTAAAAATGGATTTGACTAACAAATTAGGCCAAACTAAAGCTAACAATGGTAAGCCATTACAGCAACAGTTTTTTCCTTTTGGAATAAAGGTTTTACATGAATAAATGGTGACTGTTGTAAGCACCCCAGTCAGTGGGAATGGCTTGTCCCTACACTCTAACTACCAATTTTGCTAGACCGCTTGGTCTGTTAAAAAAAAAAAAAAAACACTGGCTGGATCAACAGGTGAAGAAGGCAAAAGAAAAAGCCTAAATGCTGGCCATACACACAAATCGTCCGAACGAACTTTCAAAAAAACGAAATTTCGGCCGCGAGCGCAAACGATAGTGCCATCATGTAATGACCGATAAATTGTTCGGTGGACATAAAAAAATAAAAATAAAAAATTGGTTCGTTTTTTTTTACATATACCTAGTGCAGAAAGTTTGGACGGGAAACACATTGGGCCAAATCCTCAAAATCCTAGCCTAACTTAATTTTTCCCATTTAAGTTACACTGGCGGGAAATTTCTACCTAAGTGCCCGATCCACAAAGCACTTACCTAGAAATTTCTCGCAGTGTAACCTAAATTCTCCCGGCGCAAGGCGGTCCTCTTCTGCAGGGGGCGATGACAATTTAAATGAGGCGCGCTCCCGCGCCGGCCGTACTGCGCATGCTTGTGACGTCATTTTCCCGACGGGCAGCGCGCAAAATTACGTTACGTCGGGCTTTGTGGATTGCGACGGGACAATAAAGTTGCGTCGGGTAAAAAAAAAAGTTACGCGCGGAAAAATAAAATTCAAAATTTAAAAAAAAACGCGGCGATCGAAAAAAAGGTCTGTTTTTACAAGGTGTAACTAGTTTACACCTTGTAAAAGCATCCCTAATTTTACGTATGCAAACGTAAACTTACGCAGAAAACACAAAGCTGAAAAGCTTTGTGGATCTCCGTAAGTCCTCATTTGCATACACGAAGCGGCATTTCGACTCGAAATGCCCCCAGCGGCGGAAGCGGTACTGCATCCTAAGATCCGACAGTGTAAGTCTCTTACAGATGTCGGATCTTCTGCCTATCTTTGGAAAACTGCTTCTGAGGATCAGTTCCAAAGATAGGCACAGGGATACGCAGGCTGAACAGCAGTTCCGCCTGCGTATCCCTTTTGAGGATTTGGCCCAATAACCTTTCGATTTATCGTTCATTCGGCAGAAAATTTCCAAACTTGTCCTTTGTTTTTTTGGCTCAAAAACGTCCCAAACGATTATCGATTTTGTGCCCATTAACTGTTCAAAAAACGAGCAAACTGTCTGAACGACCGAATTTCGGCTAATTTTTCGTATAGTGTATGGCCAGCATAAGAAAATAAAGCTAATCCAGCCACCACATCTAAAAATTGGGAATGCAATATAACACATTTTAAGTCATAAGAAATTCAATAAAGTGAACTTACTCGTGGCGACTTCTAACATTTGCATATTTTACCCACCACCGTTGCAATAGGGTCGACATCTGTAGAAATAAAACAAAATAATGCAGTTTGCAATCTTCTCTGAAAAGCAAAAAGGAGGCCGATGTATAAAATCACATTCAAACCTGTTGGCAGTAACACTTGCCCCAGATGTGTTTTGCAGTGGGAAAGTAATCTGTGCCCTGTGTTACACATCTGTTAAGAAGGTATCAGCATAAATGGAAAAGATCACCTACTGTTTTTGCAGTATTTGACTTGGCAATAAAAAAAGTAGTATGGCCAAAGCTTTTTTGGCAAACTAGTCTTGAGGATCACAAGTGGGCTAAAGCCCACTGGTGGCTGACATCCCAGAACACCAGACTCTGGAAGGATCCCGAAAACAAATGTCAGGCTCCACGCAGATTTCCGATTGGCAGCTGGTTAAGCCTTTTAGCATGCTGCTGAGAGCCTGAGCCAGCTGCTCCCAACTGCTCTTCTGCCCTGCGCTCTAGTGAGCACTAGAAGGGCAGAGCAGAGACCGGCGCATAATATACGCGGTTTGCGTAAGTCGTACATCCGGCGTAAAGTTATTCCCCCATCTATGAGGCGCAACCCATGCAAAGGTATGGACAAGGGAACACAAGCCGCCGTATTTTACGGTGTTTACGTAGTACGTGAATAGGGCTGGGCGTAGGTTCCGTTCACGCCGTAGCCAGTGATTCGACGCACTGCGCACTGGGATACGTCCACGGGACGGCGCGTGCGCCGTTCGTTTTAAGTACTTGTCTGGCACTCGGCCCAGCATTTGCATGGGGTCACGCCTCATTAGCATGGCTCACGCCCACTTCCACCTACCCCGGCTTAGCCGAGGAAACCCAGCACAATTTGGGAGGCAAGTGCTTTGTGAATTCTGTGCTTGCCTCTCTGCGCTGCGTCGGCGTAGCGTATATTAGATACACTACGGCGGCATAAATATGCGCCAATGTATGTGAATCCGGGCCAATATCTCTGGATACTGTCTTGGGGGGTCTAAACGAGGGAGGAAATCAAAAATCTTCCTCCTTCCCCCGGGATTCTCTCTTCACTCCCCGATTCATCACCTCTGATCTGCTGAATCGGGGAGAGTGAATTCTGACACAGATCGCCAGTGAAGTGCTGAGATCGCAGCTTCATAATCTATCCGTTTCTGTGTCAGTCAATCACACCTTCTCAGTGTGTGGAGATTATCTCTATTTCATAAAACGTTAATGGACTGATCAGCGGCGATCCTAGGGATCATCGCTGTTCACAGTTTCATAAACAGACACCAGAGTGGAGATCCAAAGTATTACAAAATTTCCATCCCCTAATTTAATTATATAGATTGGAAAAATGTTACATTCATTGCACTTTAGTAAAAATAGGAAGCTGTTCAGTGCAAATTTGTAGCAATAACTTACCTGTTTTTCACCTAGTGTCCCCATGTAATTCTGTATAGCAATCAAAGCATCATAGGAGTCAATAACTGCCAATTCACTGCCATTCACAGCACAATAGAGTTCGGCTTGTTTGTGGGAAAGCCTTGGCTCCGACACAAACCAGTACTCTGAGCCGTCAATAACAGATGCAGAGCCCGGTTTCTTCCATTCTAGAGAAACAAAAGCAAGAGAGTTTTTAGAAATGGCACCTAACAATATCCTGAGATGGATGCACGGGAACAAGGGCAACACCAAGCTAATTTAACCACTTCTCTACTTTGGGTGTTTTTCAGATTTGGTGTTTACAAGACTAAAACAGTTTTTTTGCTAGAAAATTACTTAAAACCCACAAACATTATATATTTATTGTTTCTAATACCCTAGAGAATAAAATGGCGATCATTGCAATACTTTTTGTCACACCATATTTGCGCAGCGGTCCTACAAGCGCACTTTTTTTGAAAAAAAAAAAACACTTTTTTGCATTAAAAAATAAGACAGCAATAAATTTGGCCCATTTTTTTTATATATTGTGAAAGATAATGTTACGCCGAGTAAAATGGTACCCAACATGTCATGCTTACAAATTGCGCCTGCTCATGGCATGGCGTCAAACTTTTACCCTTAAAAATCTCGATAGGCGATGTTTAAAAAATTCTATAGGTTGCATTTTTTGAGTTACAGAGTAGGTCTAGGGCTATAATTATTGCTCTCGCTCTAACGATCGCGGCGATACCTCACTTGTGTCGTTTGAACACCGTTTTCATATGCGGGCGCTACTCGCGTATGCGTTCGCTTCTGCGCACGAGCTCGTCGGGACGGGGCGCTTTAAAAAAATTTTATTTTTTTTTCTTATTTATTTTTATTTATTTTATTATTTTTTACACTGGAAAAAAAATAAAAAATAAAATGATCACTTTTATTCCTATTACAAGGAATGTTAACATCCCTTGTAATAGAAAAAAGCATGACAGGTCCTCTTAAATATGAGATCTGGGGTCAAAAAGACCTCAGATCTCATATTTAGGCTTAAATGCAAAAAAAAAAAAAAAAAAAATTTGAAAATGTCATTTTTTCAAATGACAAAAAAAAAAAATGTTTCTTTAAGAGAGAATCCGCCGCGGAGACCGCCGTTATCGTGTACCGGACCGCTGACACTAAAGATAGATACCTCGGTTGTGGCAGCAGCTGCTGCCGTTACCGAGATATCTATCTTTAAAGTTAGGCCGTATAAAGACGTACAGCGGTCTGGAAGTGGTTAAATAACTTCTTTCCAAATCCACGTTAGAGCTTACTAAAAATTGGATTCACAGCATTTGGTGGACACAAGCATTTAGAGACTGCAGCCTCTTGCCAGACATGCTACAGTGGAGGTGTGAATAATTATTCTGAAAGAACAGATTGGCCAAAATGCACAGGTAGAGTTTGTTGCTGTGACATAGAACACTAAAATAAAGAACACTAAAATAAAGAGTTGGAGGATGTTCAGGTGCGACTTGCATAGACCATTTTTGTAGCACCTAAAGTAGTACTGCTTTGAAATCATGCTACTTCAAGTGAAGGAAAAGATTTCAATGTAGCAATCAGTGTGACCGAGGCTAAGGTCGCTTTAAAGGGCGCATTCACACAGCTGTTCCTGGCCATAAACTTCCCAGATCAGCATATTTCTCAAGCAGGTACAAACATGTGTTTCTGATTAACTGCAGCAGCTCTGCCTTTACAAATTGACGACAGGCTGTCCACATGTAATTTCACATGGAGCAATTACCTGCATTTGGGGAGACATGAGAGGCCCTAGACAGAAACAGTCTGTGCACAGGGTCGGTCATCTGTCCCTATCAGCATGAAATCGCTCCTTAATCAATTACATGTAAACAGTCATGGACAGTGGCAGCCAGGTTTCCTGTTAGCAGCCATTTAAAACAAACAAAAAAAAATGGCTGTATGATCAACAGAAATACACTGATCTGGGTGGTGTATTGACATGTGAATGAGCCCAAAGCACTGATACGAATTCCATTCCCTGTAATGATCAAACAAGGGAGCATTTACAAATCTCTATAGGGAGTGCAATAATCGAAATATGGAAAAGTAAATAAAATAAGAAAACCAAAAGGAAAAAATCCTTTCGGGTAAATTAGGCCCATTTCACACAGGCTTTTTAATCAGGTCCGCCTGCAATTTTTTTTCAGACAGACCTCTTAGGAAGGTCCATGGAACCCTATGGAGAGGCGGATGTATATCGAACTTGTTTAAACTCACCTACTTATGGGTCAGTCCAGGTCCAGCAAACAAAAAAAGGACTGCGACCTTTTCCTCCTATGCAGACTGGATCAGAGGCAGGGCTGGACTGGGACAAAAATTTGGCCCTGGACTTCATCCAGACCGACGCACTTAAATTTTGAGTGTCCCCATCAGCAGCCCCCTTACATCAGTGTCCCCATCAGCAGCCCCTTGCATCAGAGTGTGCCCCCTCTCCTCCCCTTCCCACGCGTACTCACAGTTCTGAAGGCAGCTTCTCTTTTTCCTCTCTCTTCAGTCATGTGATAAGTGATAAGGGAGAGAAGAAGGAAAGTCTACCGGCTGTCTATCTCCCCCTGCAGACTGGAGAGAGCAGTAAGCCTAATCCTCTCTCCAGCAAGTGTTGGCAGCTGCTCCTCCCGACAGGAGTGAAATCGCGATCACTCACTGTAAGAGAGGAGTGACTCCAGGGCTGCACCTGACTGGCCCACTGAGCCATAGGCCCATCGGGAAACTCCCAGTAGTCCCGATGGCCAGTACATGCCTGATCAGAGGTAGCCTGGACAGCAGGGTCCATTTACACCAGGACCCATAGAAATTACAGGGGTCTTCCAGCTAGGTTTTCAACAGGCACAGATGTGATCAGCAGAGGATCTACTTACAGCATCCCTGCTGGCTGAAAAGAGCCCAACAGTTCTCTTTACTTACAGAAAACATTTTCTCTTTACACATTGCATCTATTTATTGGGCTGTTATTGTAACTTTGTATTTGAAGAATAAAATCTAAGCCACATCTGTACAACATAATAAAGGAAAAAAAAAAAACACATTAGTTACCTGGCTGATACCACTGTGGAGTTTTTGGGACGACACCTAGAAAAGTTGAAGCAATGTATATTACATCATTTAATCTTGTGAACCTAAACCACACCATACAAATGTTCTCCAAAAGCATTAGGACATTGTTGCTCATCCTTCTATGTAGTAACACATAAGCACTATTATCCTCTAACATCTCCCTCAGGACCCTGACCCAGTAAGGCAGGCAAAAGGAGTGATTGCAACAACCGACAGTCGGGAAGACATTTGCCTTTCTCTTTAGCAGATATTGCGATTCATTTTATTCAAATGTACAGCATGTTGTTGCAAAACTGAAGGCTTGTTAAAATTACTGAAATATAGCAATTTTACATTTTCTCTTTCATTTTACACACTGTACTGCGGCTGCTTAAAAGCAATATCCAGTGGTGCCGATTTCTCCATCCACACTGTTTGACTTGGATGTAGGAAGCTATTGATGTTATATTGTTCAGCACAAGGGCTGAATGAGAGCAATCTAGCCATGTATAGCATAAGGAGAGGGGTAGTTACACATAGGAGTTAAAGGGGTTGTAAAGCTTCCTGTTTTTTCACCCAAATGCATCCTATGCGTTAAGGTGAAAAAACACCTTGCTACGTCCAGCCCCCGTTTTACTTACCTGAGCCCCGTATTTCCATGGGCGAGATCCTGCGTCGCTCTCCCAATGGCTTTGCGGCTCTTCGTTGGATAGATTGATAGCAGCGCAGCCATTGGTTCCGCTGCTATCAAATTCAATGACGCGCAAGCCGAGGGCGGAGCCAAGTCATAAACTCGGCGGCTATGGACACGGGACACGGGAGCGTGCCCACAAGGCAACCCCTTTGGGGAGAGAGCTTTCCAGGTGGGTTATCTATAGCGGGGAGTCGTCGCAGGAGCCGCCGTGGGACCACAGAAGAGAAAATCAGGGCCACTCTGTGCAAAACAAACCGCACAGTGGAGGCAAGTATGACATATTTGTTATTTAAAAAAACAAACAAACAAAAAAACTGAACCTATAGTATCACTTTAAAACGTATATGTAAACCACAACGATGAACTGCTCTTATTTGGTAACTTTTAGGCCCCTTTCACACTGGGGCAGGAGGTGCGGTGGCGGTATAGTGCCGCTATTTTTAGCAGCGCTATACCATCGGAATTGCGGCGGTATTCGGCCACTAGCGGTGAGGTTTTAACCACCGCTAGCGGCCGAAAAAGGGTCAATACCGCCGGCAATGCGCCTTGCGGTTTCCCATTGCTTTCAAAGGGAAAAAGCGGTGGAAGAGTGGTAAACACACCGCTCCAAAGATGCTGCTATCAGGACTTTTGGAGAGGTCCTGCTAGCGCACTGCTCCAGTGTGAAAGCCCTCTGGGCTTTCACACTGGAGAAACAGCAGAGCCACTGTTTAGGGTCGGTTTGCAAGCGCTATTTTTAGCGCAATAGCACCTGAAAACTGCATCAGTGTGGAAGGGGCCTTAATCTGTTAAACATACTACTAAAAAGGGTTTTGTTATACAAAAAAACATCAGATGACCTTGCCAGAAATCTTCTGAGCTGATAAATTCCTGTGCTCTCTGTTTTGAGGACTTACGATTACATTGTTATTACTGAACACTACGGACCCATATAATAGAGGGGAGGGTATCCATAATCTTGTTTTTGTTCTCCTGATACAGAAAGATGATTCAGTGTTGTCACCATAGAAGTGTGCTCCTGGCAAAATTTCCAGGTAAAATAAAGGGAAAAAAAGAAAACCAATGCAGCCACCTCATCTAAAGACTGGAAAGCTTGTAATATATTATATTTACTTTCTGGGGTTAGATATACTTTAAAATCCCAATTTATGCTCAGTGTTTCTGCACACACTAGGGTTGCAACACCGATACGGGTTCCCAGTATCGGATTCAAATGCTCCGATACCTAAAACCCATACCTTTGAGGTGCCATTTGAGCCCATCCAAAATGAATGGGCTCAGATCGCATGCGATTTGAACAGGAATGCGGTGTGATCCCTTTTGGAATCACATGCGGTTTCCTGCACCGCTCCTGTGTGAACCCAAACTTTTAATAGGGACTTCGGCCTGGATTCCACAAAAGCGGTGTGGAAGACCGCATGCAATTTGGAGAGGAATCACATCTCTATTCAAATTGCATTTGATTCTTTGCAGTGCAATTTAATCCAATTCATTTTGGTAAGTGTCCATACTATTATTAACCTATACATGTATCAGGAGAAGCATGGCTATCAATGTGTATATTCTGCTCACCTTTGGCAATCTGGCACACCCATTCCAGTTGGGCTTCACAGTGGAATGGATGCAGGTTGTACTCCAGTTGCTGCAACACTTCAAAATGCCATGTCCACACATTCCTGTGCATTGGTGCATTAATCTGTTTATTCAAAAAAACAGAACAGATGGGCATGTTTGCACCTCTTACTTATCAGGTTACTACAGTAAATGCCACACAATGACATGCTGTAATAATTATATTCACATTTTAACATTTAAAGCAGAAATGTACTCACTGTACTCACCTGCTCCTCAAGTCCTGTCCTGCGGCGTCACGGTCTGCCAGCTTCAACAGTCTTCTGTGTCCCACGTTGGTCATCTCTGCCCATTGGGCGACTGCTTATATTGTTTATGGCATCCAGCTGCATTCTTGGCATCTTACAGATGCTGGGAACAAGCCAGATTGTAAACTCTCCTATGCCACAGGCAGTGTATCTGGTTTCTACAACTGCTGGGAAAGATGGCAGATTTTTTTTAGCAGAAGAGACATGCAAAGTCCAAGCAATAAACACCCTCAAGGTTCTGCTTTTAAAGCGATTGCAAAGTCTTCTTTTAAAAATGTTATTTTAAATGTGATACTTACCTCCTCTGTGTGTTTTGCACAGAGCAGTCCGGATCCTCCTCTTCTCAAGTCCCTCTTCGTTGCTCCTGGCCCTTCCCTCCTATCGAGTGCCCCCTCAGCCAACAGCTTGCTATGGTGGCACCCAAGCCAAATCAGAGCTCTGTGAACCATTCAGACACGGAGCCATGGTTCAGCCCCCTCTCTCTCCTGCTTGGCTAACTGAGTTTGACAGCAGCGGGAGCCAATGGCACCACTGCTGTGTCTCAGCCAATCAGGAGGAGTGTCCCGGACGCGGCTTAGACATTCGTGGACATCGCTGGAGAGAGTAGGGGCCCAGGTAAGTAATTAGGGGGTGCTGCTACACACAGTTTTTTTTATCTTCATGCATAGAATGCATGGAGATTCAAAACCTGCCTTTTGTCAAATTCCTGCTTAAATTGTAAACTTGGCAAATGCTTATTGCCCCAATTTATATATTGGATTGTGTGTGAAGCTCATTTCTTTCATTTTATTTTGGTGTATTACCTACTGATATTAGGTGGTTTCTCATCTCACCTCCAATGCAGCGCAGTCTCGGAGGAAGTAGTCGTCTTCCTGAAATTCATCCAGTATAGTTGAAGAGATCTTTGGAAAGAAGAACGTTTATTAGTAAGCAAACATATTTGAAAGCGTTGTTATAAAAAATGTCTTGTGGAGCTGCCGAC
Source organism: Rana temporaria (assembly GCF_905171775.1). Classification (NCBI taxonomy): domain Eukaryota; kingdom Metazoa; phylum Chordata; class Amphibia; order Anura; family Ranidae; genus Rana; species Rana temporaria. The sequence continues at coordinate 180,375,309 of NC_053494.1, read as the reverse complement.
CAAAGCCACAATGAAACCAATTGACGCAGTCATACTTGTTCTACACTCTCCAGCATAGAAGTTGATTTTTTTTTTTAAATAGTATTTTTTGTACTCACCGTAAAATCCCTTTCTCTGTCGTCCATGGACGGACACAGCTCCTTAAATCTTGACTTGTGGGTTATGTTTCTGTTCTATAGGAACCCACAAGTCAAGATTTAAGGAGCCGTTTCCGTCCATGGACGAACAGAGAAAGTACATTTTTTTTTTATACATGCTGTGTCCCCATAGGCACCTATAGGCAAGGTAAGCGCCAGTCTAGAGCGCACATGAGTCGGGGCATCGCTTTTACAGACAATTGCGGGGTCCTGCAACGATGTATCCAAACAAAAAATTTACATTCTTTTTCCCCCCACAAACAGAGTTTTCTTTTGGTGGTATTTGATCACCTCTGCGGTTTTTATTTTTTGCGCTATACACAAAAAAAAAAAAAGCGTAAATTATGGAAAAATAAATATTTTTTACAATACATTTTCCCCCCAAAAAGTATTAAAAAAAATATGTCTTCCTCAGTTTAGGGCGATATGTATTCTTCTACATCTCTTTAGTAAAAAATAAATAAATATATAAGCTTATATTGATTGGTTTGCGCAAAATAGTCTACAAAAAAGGGGACTTTTTTTACTGGGACTGCGACATTGCAGCAGAGAGATCGGACACTTTTTTGGGACCATTGACATTTATACAGCGTTCAGAGCTATAAATAGCCATTGATTACTTAAAAACAAAAATACATATAAGGAAGAGAAGAATTCTCCTCCAAATATAGGGATTTTTTAGGTGAGGTGCTATTCGTAATATTTAAGGTAAGCGCACAAAACACAATGGTTTTAGAAAAATATCAAAAGATTTAATTTTCATATAAAAATATCCATATAAAACAATTTACATGATATGACCACAATACATTATAGGAGAATGAAAAAGAGAGAATTATTAAATGGAGACTGCCGACTAGTTTTCGCACTGTTGTGCTTCGTCAGGGCTTGCAATTCATTATTTTTGAATATGGTGGTCAATTCCGTTTAAGAGACTGAGCCAGAGAAATTTTGCATAAATGTTAGCCAGTGAGTCCCAGCGGAGTGGGCCGGTGCAGCGATGCGCTTTGACCAGTGGAAGCCAGATCCACCTGGCCGTGGCAAGTGCGGGTAATGGGATGTTTAGGACTGACGGCAGGGTCCAGGGTTAGATCTTAGAACATATTATATCCTGATAGGAGTATTGGTAATGCTGCGCTTAGTAAGACGGTGACTCCCCCATTCAATTAGTCGTGATGTAGAGATTGCACTGGATATGAAGGTGGTAGGAAGCGCTATGTCAAGAGGCAGATCCCAGCATCCAAAAATGTCTCCACCGCTGGCCGCGTGTCCCGTCACTCAGGGGATGGGACTGCCTGGAGCAGGAGATCAATCATTGTTCATACTTAGTATGAACAACAGATCTGTCTCCCCCCCCCGACAGAACGGAGATCTGTCTATTTACATTGACAGATCTCCGGTCTGTCTCTCTCAGGAGCGATCACAGGTGCCCGGCGGCCACCGGGCATGCGCATTGGCTCCGTTGTCACACACGCCACCTAGTGGTCTTAAAGTGACCGACATATAGATATGGCCATTTGCCAGGGAGAGCTAACCTGCCGCAGTATAACTGTGGCGGCTGGTCCTCTAGTGGTTAACTACTTGCCGACCAGCGGCGGCAGGTCGGCTCTCCTGGGCGAGAGCACGTAGTATAACGTCAGCTCTCTGAGCGCCCACTAGGGGCGCGTGCGCCCCCCGCTCGCCCCCGACTCCCGTGCCCGGCGGGCGCGATCGCCGCCGGGCACACGCGATCGCTCGTTACAGAGCGGGGACCGGGAGCTGTGTGTGTAAACACACAGCTCCCGGTCCTGTCAGCAGGGGAAATGCTGATCTTCTGTTCATACAATGTATGAACAGAGGATCAGTGTTTCCCCTAGTGAGGCCACCCCCCCCCCCACAGTAAGAACACACCCAGGCACATACTTAACCCCTTCCCCGCCCTAGTGTTAACCCCTTCACTGCCAGTGGCATTTTTATAGTAATCCAATGCATTTTTATAGCACTGATCGCTATAAAAATGCCACTGGTCCCAAAAATGTGTCAAAAGTGTCCGCCATAATGTCGCAGTACCGAAAAAAAATTGCTGATCGCCGCCATTACTAGTAAAAAAAAATATATTAATAAAAATTACATAAAAATACCCCCTATTTTGTAAACGCTATAACTTTTGCGCAAACCAATCAATAAACGCTTATTGCGATTTTTTTTACGAAAAATACGTAGAAGAATACGTCTCGGCCTAAACTGAGGAAAAAAATGTTTTTTTATATATTTTTGGGGGATATTTATTACAGCAAAAAGTAAAAAATATTCATTTTTTTCAAAATTGTCGCTATATTTTTGTTTATAGCGCAAAAAATAAAAACCGCAGAGGTGATCAAATACCACCAAAAGAAAGCTCTATTTGTGGGAAAAAAAGGACACCAATTTTGTTTGGGAGCCACGTCGCACGACCGCGCAATTGTCAGTTAAAGCGACGCAGTCCCGAATCGCAAAAAGTGCTCTGGTCTTTGACCAGCAATATGGTCCGGGGGGTAAGTGGTTAAGGGGTGCTGATCAGTGGCAGTCGCTACAGGGGGGGCTCATTCACACCATAGTCGCCACTGGTGCTGATATTATGGTGACTGAAGGGACAGGATTGCTTAAAACTGCAATGAAAATACTCACCTACCTGATCTTTATCACCGATTGAAAGGCTACAGAATGCACCTTGCCATTAAGAGAAGACTAATGTCTCCTACATCCAGCCAGTGAGGGAGTAACAAATGGACTTTCTCCACCCGGTTTAGTGGTCCTATTCTGGCAAACACTCACCAGCAACAGGGTTTCTTGTGTGATATGGCCCTAAAGGGGTGATGAAGAATTATATCTGATAAATGTATTTTTACAGAAGGTTAACTTACGGGACGCCCGTCACTCCACTCCCAGCTTCCCAAGTTTCTTTTATTCAAGCCGACCCAAATCCATCGCTTTTCACTACAGGAAAAAAAAAAAAGAAGACGATCATAATATAATATTTAGATGCCTAGGTTAACAAATTCACATACTGCTAATTAATCATCTTAAGGTAAGGAACTTTTCAAAAAGGAAAATATATACCGCAAGCTTGATTTTAAGAACATGTGAAAGTCTTTCATTTCCTGTATATGAGCAAAACTAGCAAGATGGCCCCCAAACTCCTCACAGATTCCTTCAGCTTCCTCCCAGGTTCTTTGCCTCAGTAACCTCTCTTTGCTGAAAACCTGACAAAACAAAAAACATGCATACAGCTCAACCACTTCAAAAACAGATTCTGACATTTCTCACATACATGTAAAAACCTGCATTTGCATTGCTAGAAAAGGACTTTGAACCCCCCAAACATTTTTGTCTAAGCAGAGGCCCTGGAGAATAAAAGGGTGGTTGTTGAAATTCTTTAAGTCACACAGAAAATTTATGAACACAAACACAATATAATACCCATATTTTGGTAAAAAATAAATATAATATCTCTCTATCTCATCTTTTTGTTGAAATAGATACAAAACATATCACTCTTTAAATCTACGCACGCCCGTGAAATATCGACAAACTATGGTACATTAAAATTTTAAATCCTTTACCCCCTTTCCCCCCATTCCAGTACACGCCATGTCCGGTAAGTTGTATGAGGTCCCATGATTTCTAACAGCAGCCTAGCTCAAGGCCATAGGCCTAGTGTGTTGTGGAGATTTCCAGCTTGTACTAGGCACCACAATCTGCAGACACTGGGGATCGGAGAGATTCGGTCAATTGGTGAATTGTTTGTAGGATCACAGGGACAAGTCATCGTGCCATCATCTGCATTTTTTCATGGTATTTAAAAGCTGACAGATCAGACAGGCAGAAGATCAATCCTATGGAAGATCTAAAATGTATACATTACATCCCTGTCCTAATCACCTGGTGATTGCAGATCACGGCTCCAACCAATTATGTCCCATTGATTCCTACGACTAGAACTGCCTTAAATGGATACCAGACCGCATCCGAACTTACCGCCAGCCCAACCTGGACTGTCAGCTTTCATCTGCTGGCCACGATCCCTTTGTCAGCTGGCCGGCAGTGCTCCTCTACCCACACAACACTACAGTAGCCCACCTCCCAGCCCCGAGCCTGCCTGAGCAGATGTCAATCAAATGACAAAAGGCAGATCTCTCATCAACTGTCACTACAAATGAGAAACATGCGTATCCGCCTTGATGACTGTCCTCCCTTCCACACATGCTCATCTACCTTTTGCTCCCCTGACACTTTATTCACTTTTATTTTACTTTTATACAGCATACTTCCCTTACTTCCATGGTACAGCATTGAATACCTGAGCTGCTAATCACCAGATCCCATCGTAGCATCATGGGGGTGATGACAGAGTCCGGTGTTCTATGTATGCTCTAACAAAGTGTTTTCACTCTCAGGGGGGTTAGCAGGTACCTGGTTTTGAAAGGTACATGCTCCTATTGCCCGATCTTAACCGGAAAATTACCTGCCCCCCCCCCTCTTCTTTCTTTTGGGTTACATCACAGGTCCCAGAAGACTACAGAACAACTCACAAGGTGCAAAGCTTCACGTTACTAGAGAGGCTGGAGCTTGCACCCATAACCGCCTGAAGAAATGGTTCAGGTGAGGACATCACTGGATCCCTGGACAAGCAAGTGTCCTTATATTAAAAGTCAGCAGCTACAGTATTTGTAGCTGCTGACTTAATTTTGGGGGGGGGGGGGGGGCAGAGCCCGGAGCGCCTTAAATTCAAACATGCATTCTTATTTTTTTTTTATGCAATATACTAAGCTATAATCAAGCTCAGGGTAAAATCTTTGCTGCTTGACCTCTCAAGAGCTGCCCAGTCTCTGCCTGGTCTCTTCATAAATATTCCCAATCCTCCCACACATTCCTCCTGCACAATGTAGTTTGTACAACACAGTCTTGAATACAAAGTCTGGCATAAAGTTGGTTTCCATGAAGTCTGGATCACAAAAACACACAGGATTATATGCAGGGTAGGGAAGACTCTGGAAGAAAGGCTGGGCAGCTCCTGTGAGGATGTTCAGCAGAGATGGTATACGTAGGTATATTGAATTTAAATATAGTATAAGACAATAGGGGAAGATTGAAACATTGAAACATATTAGATAACAAAAGTGCTCAGTATGAGGAAGAGAGACCACTTAGCATAAGTGCAATTAAAGAATCATATAAACGTGCGAATACAAAATGCATACTTTGTAGCAATACATTCCTGATCCAGAAAACCAGCCATCAGGACAAGTGGTGACATTGGGTTTTGGAATATCTTCCTCTTGGGCAGATCCAATTCCTCTCTTACATATAGACCGAGCTTTAAAACTCTTACAGTCTTTGACCTCCCATTTTCCGAGAGAGTCTCCTCCTCCAGACATTGCGACACATCCTCCAGAAAAAGCTGAAAAACAGGGATAAAAACGAATCGCACAAAAAAAATATTAATGCTTTTTTTCCCCCTTTCACGTACGTGTCAAAATGCATTTTTGGCCTAAAGAATAATCCTACCCACAAAACATATATAGCAAATATATATTTTTATGAAAATATACACATGAAATACATGCATACACATTCATACACTTTTTCTGGAGACCAGATCCAGAATCTTCCAGTGGATCAGTTCTAAGGGACCATTCATAGCATATGTGTTAAGCTGGGCAGGGGTGCCCAATGCAGTCCCATACATAAACAAAGCAATTTGCCTTATGTCCAATTGTTTACACCAACATTGGTCTGCATTGGTCTGTGCTTGAAAAAAAAAAAAAAAAAGTAGTAAAATATTCTGCATTTACACCGCGCAGTGTGCCGTGACGCAACACATTACAATAAGACACGCTTTTGTGCCTAAAGCTTCATGAAATGCCATTTGTGATATTTTAATAAACGTAAAAAATAAGTTAAATAGTGCAATGCTATTAGTGTTTTCTAGACAACACACATCAATGGGCAAGTGCTATACAGAGCATAACGAACAGGCTCAGGTGTGAATGGGCCTTAATAGTCATCTATTGCTGAATGCAGAAGAGATATAGAGAGATTATATATATATATATATATATATATATATATATATATATATATATATATATATATATATATATATATATATATATATATATATATATATATATAATCACTGATAGCACTGCTGTAGTGAGAGAAGGTTGAAATAGCTCTGCCAGAGCCTCCGCACAGTAGTGACTACACTGCTTATATAGTTTCAATTATTCACATTGGGACAAATAGACGCTGTTACTGAGCCGTTTCAAAACAGGCCACGGTTGAAAGAAGCTCAGGACTGCTATTGCTGCAATGAGGATATGATCTTTTTTGTCGCCATTTTGAATAGGGGAATAGTTAAAGCAGAACTAAAGTCCCAGATTCAAAGAATATGTAAAAACTCAACATTTCATATTCACTCTGCCGATTGAGGACAGTCGTAAACGGTCCTGCTGGCTGCTCTTTCTGGCGTGTCCAACTTCAATGTGCTTCAGCGGCTGCGGACCTTCAATATCAGCACACTATAATCCCTCCACGCTCGAGTTGCATCCTTGCCTTTGGTGTAAGTGTGGATTTGTTTGTCAATAAATGTTAAAGTGTGTGCCCTTGGCTACTTTGTTTTCTCTGCATGTTCCTTTGATCTCTCCCTGATCCGTCTGTGCTGAGGAGCTGCGGACGTTATCCATTTATTCATGATGTGATCCATCCAACGATCCATCAATCCAACGATCCATCCCTGTTTCATCACATCTGTTGACTTTTTTCTAAAGTCTATCTTATGGACCATAACACTGATTCTACCCAGTTTATTGGGCCTTCCAACTCAACGTATCGCCTTGTTCCTGTTAGCTACCACTTCCTTCATACTAATTGGACTCTTGCTACAATAAAGTCAAAGTAAACCCTCCTATAGTTTGCAGCCAAGGAAGCTGCCATCTTGGCCTCTGTTTAATCTACAACTGCTCTGATGCTGCATGTGTGATTAGTTAGGACACCAGCCATTGGATGGTTTGACAGTCTGGTTGAGAGCACAACCAATGAGAGGGTTACATTCCAAAAGTAACTTATTTGAAACGGATGGGTTTACTTCCATTTTATGGGCCCCTTCACACAGCTCTGTAGCAAAATTACAATTTTGCTGTGGTTCAGATGCGTTTCCTGTGCATTTTTAGGTTGCCCGCACCTGTGAAAAATTGACATGCGACTCAAAAATGCAACAAAAACGCAAATTGCGGTGCATTTTTACCATGATTTTGCAGCGATTTCCATTCATTTCAATGGAGAGCTGCATTTTTGGTGTGGTTTTCAAAAACACGCAAAAGATGCAGCATGCAGGACTTTTAAAAACGCACCCTACCCACAGCACAGTGGTGTAAAAAGTCCCATAAGGCCCCGTACACACGACCGAACATGTCTGCTGAAACTGGTCCGCGGACCAGTTTCAGCAGACATGTTCGGTCGTGTGTACGGCCGACCGGACAGGTTTAAAGTGGACATTTGTCCAGCCGACCGTTTTCCAGCGGACAAATGTTTCTTAGCATGCTAAGAAACATGTCCGCTGGAAGCCTGTCCGTCGGACATGTTCGGTCGTCTGTACAGACTCACTGTACATGTCCGCTCGGCCGCCATCCCTCGCATGCGTTGAAGTGATTCGACGCATGCGTGGAAGCATTGACCTTCCAGGGCCGCGCACGTCTCCGCGTAATCATCGTGGCCACATCACCGCGTATCGTGTACGCGCGGATTTGTCTGATGGTGTGTACAACCATCAGACGGACATGTCCGCTGAAAACGGTCCGGCGGACAGATTTCAGTGGACAGTCCGTCCGTGTGTACGAGGCCTAAGAGTTAAAAGGGCAACCGTATCATTGTGACAGGGGCCTTAGACTGAGCGATGAGAACCAAGCATTTCAATTCTAGGCCAATTTTTCTTCGTTCATCTACTCGCTGATTTTTGTCTTTTTCTCCCTCCTTTATTATTTATGCTCCCCTCGCCAGAACATCCGGGCTATTTTGTCACAAAGCGCTTTGGCACCACCGACCGGTGGTATATGCGCACTTCACAAACAAATAGTAATAAATAAATAAATAAATAAATAAACTGCTATAGTTTTTTTGAGATTATACTTTAAAAACTATACTGGAGAAAAAAGGCAAAAACAAAGCCATGTTAAAAAGGACCTCCAACAGAATGTTAGTCTTCTCTATAGGATAAATAGTCAGGGCAAGATTTTATTTTCTGTAGCCCTTCATAAAAAAATTAAACAGTGGATTTAGAATGCAACCTATTCACCATCAGTGGCGGCCAGTCTACATGGGGCGCAGGTGAACCGAACGCCCGCCCCCGCCCCCCCCACCAGCCCGCATCATCTGTGTGGCCGTGTACTGCGAGAGGTGCCGGACCAGCAGGTCTCTAGCAGGTCTGTCACCCCCCCTCACAATCACGTGACCACAGCCAGAGGCCCCATTGACCCTCCTGCCCTGGCCATTCAGTACAGGAGGCTGAAGACTGGGTCAACACAGAAGCATGGCGTCAGGGGCACCAGGGAAGCCGTAACTGCTGGAGGGCTCCACCCTAAGGGTAAGTGCAGACCTGGAGAGGCCCACCTGCTCCCCCCAAAATCCTCCAGCAGCAGCCACCACTGTTCACTAATAGGGAAGGATTAAAACCTCTAAGTTTTTCACTTTCAGTTGTTTTTATCAGAAAGATTTGTGACAGTTTCAGAATCACATTTTGATCACATTTTTGCTTTCGGTGTCCTGTTATGTAGATTTTTCCTCATTTGCTATGCCTACGACAGTTGGTCAAAGGGACAGGATATAAACCCAATGGGGACACAGATATAAAGATCTGACCAAGGATTTAATGCTTCCCCAAAAATAAATGACTACAGCTCCAATATAAAGCAACTTGGTGGTCACTTTACCTGGCTCATGAGTGTTCCAGTTGGAATAGGAGAGGTCTTTTTTCCTGCTTGCAGTTTGCCAATAATAATCTCCGGACTTATTAGTGTCTATTAAATTTGTCCAGAAGTATCGCCCCTCAGAATTGGCTTGTTCTCTCATTAAGCTGTTCAGGAAATCCTGTTCGAATCTAAAAACAGTGATAATAAAACATGTCAAATCAGAGAAGAGTATGGATAACTGAATACCCAAACGATTATACAGGAGGAGACATTGGGGGTTGTCAATGAGGAATGTAAGTGCTATGTAATAGGGGCCCCATACCTTCCTTTACATAATACACTCACAAGAGATATATATATATATATATATATATATATATATATATATATATATATATATATATATATATATATATATATATATATATATATATATATATATATATATATATATATATTTATTACACACACACACACACACACACACACACACACACACACACACTATACAGTGGGGATCAAAGTTTGGGCACCCCAGGTAAAAATTTGTATTAATGTGCATAACGAAGCCAAGGAAAGATGGAAAAATATCCAAAAGGCATCAAATTACAGATTAGACATTCTTATAATATGTCAATAAAAGTTAGATTTTATTTCCATCATTTACACTTTCAAAATGACAGAAAACAAAAAAATGGCGTCTGCAAAAGTTTGGGCACCCTGCAGAGTTAATAGCTTGTACTGCCCCCTTTGGCAAGTATCACAGCTTGTAAACGCTTTTTGTAGCCAGCCAAGAGTCTTTCAATTCTTGTTTGAGGTATCTTTGCCCATTCTTCCTTACAAAAGTCTTCCAGTTCTTTGAGATTTCTGGGCTGTCTGTCACGTACTGCTCTTTTAAGGTCTATCCATAGATTTTCAATTATGTTTAGGTCAGGAGATTGTGAAGGCCATGGCAAAACCTTCAGTTTACGCCTCTTGATGTAATCCCCAGTGGAATTTGGGGTGTGTTTAGGATCATTATCCATTTGTAGAAGCCATCCTCTCTTTAACTTCAGCTTTTTCACAGATGGCATCAAGTTACCATCCAAAATTTGCTGAAATTTTATTGAATCCATTTTCCCTTCTACTCGTGAAATGTTCTCTGTGCCACTGGCTGCAATACAACCCAAAGCATGATTGATCCACCCCCATGTTTAACAGTTGGGGACAGAGGTTCTTTTCATTAAATTTTGTGCCCTTTCTTCTCCAAACGTTAAAAAATGTAGCATGTTCGAATTTTTTTTTGTCGTTTTTCAGAACCTGAAAAATTATGTGAAGCCCACACACGATCATTTTAAATGCCGAAAAATTATCGTGTGTACGCGGCATTATGGTTTCTTTCTGATTGTTGATGTACACCACCTGAATCTAGATCAGATTGCCCTCAAACAGGTTGGTCTAAGGAAGAGAAAGCCTTACCTAGAACCCGTTTCTTGGCCTTGTTGAGGGTCTCTCACCTACAAATGCTGTTATTCTATGCCAGGAAGGCTATTACTCATCATTGGAAAAAGCCTAGAGCTCCCTCAATTGATTTTTTTGGAGACAGCTGATCAATTCACAATTACCACTATACAAAGGCACACATATAAAACAAAGGATGTGCTCGCAAATTTAAGTGAGGGCAAAATGGCTGGAAGGCAGCGATATTGTATAAACACTGCAAGTGTCTTCTCAATGTCCCAAGGGCAAAGGGCTTTCTGGCAATTACTTGATTTATCCTGTACCTGGCTGGGGGCCGATGTGTGGGTATTATTACTGTCATTGCTATAGGCACATCAAGCCTTTTAGGACATACTTTTTAGGACACCTTGTGGTTCGCTTTGTGTAGTTTTTTTTTTCTTTTGTTTTTTCTTTTGGCGTTTTGTGCAGTCTTTTGCAGCCAAGTCTGTTCCTGCGTGTATCAGGCTGTATTTTGTTCTCTTTAACATTTTAAAACCAATAAAAAAAGATTGTTTACAAAAAATAAAAAGGAAGGGACAGCCAAATAACCCAAAGTTCCAGGATTGTTACATAAAGATGATATTCCTCCAACGACCCCTGCATCAAAAGAACTGCACCAGATCCCCCCACGCAGATTAACAGCTTGGTGCACCCATTATAAGAAGCTTCCAAAAAATACAGCAAGGGAGAAGGAAAAAGAAAGGACCCCCCCCAACTCCAGAGCCTAGAGCCATCAGGCCAGGGATAGCCTCATTCTCGGTGTGTTACCAAATTGGCCTGTCCAGAGACCAGAGTGATTTGTCCCATGATGGCAAAACACTGCAGTTGCAGAGGTCTGAAGTGGAATTGTTCAAAGGGGAACAGCCTCGAAGGAGACTGCCATCAACCACAAGACACTCATGCAAGAGCAGAGAGTTGAACAGCTTCTGAATTGAGAAGTTTGATCCTGAGACCAGAGAGTCTGAAGCATTTCCTGGAAAAGTATTTCTATGGCCTGCAATGTACCCGGCACCAGACCCAGATATGCCAAGTGAGAGGAAACCACTCTAATGTTAAGACACTCTAATGTTAAGAAAGACACACACTGCCAAACAAAGCCCTTTCCAACTGTTCTCTCTGCAGAAGCTATGTCACAATGGGGATTCCACTAGAGTAAAACATGGCCAATACTGGAGCAAACATCTTGGTGAGCACATAGGGTGCTGAAGCTGGGCCAACAGGCAGAGCCACAAACTGGTAATGTATTGGCCTTACACAGCAAACCTCAGCGCTGGGGTTCTGGAAAGATGGAGACATGTAAATTAGCATCTTTGATGTTCATGGAGCCAGAAAGTCTCCCTGATGAACAGAGGCATTGATGGATCTAGTTGGAATTGTGGACCAGAATGTAAACATGCAAGGCTTTGAGGTCTAAGATAGGGCAAATGCTGTCACTGGGTACTGGGAAAGTGAACAGGATGGTATAAAACCCCTGAGGCACGGGATCAAGAGGAGCACAAATCCCTTTTTATTTGGCATTTTGACCAATCAAACATGAACAAACAAATTAAAATCACAGCCAAAATTGAACGCAGAGAAGGACCCACCTGTGAGAATAGAGTTCTGATCATCCAGTAAACCGGTTTACCACCTGCAATATGTACAGTACATAATATTCCTCACTATGGTGGCCTTGATGAGGATACCGTAGTACACACCCTCTTTTTTACAGATAACAGCAGTTATTTTGTATAGTTACTAGCTGTCAAACCCAGCAATCACGGACACCTTTGATCCCCACTTACAAACAGGAAGCAAATCAGAGTGGTTTTCTGATCAAGTAAGTCATATATGACAGTGATCATATGCAAGCTGAAGGAAAAAAAAAAAAAAAAATTGTTTCACCTACCAGAAGCTGCTGAAACTGTGGATAGCAACATGCGTCTGTTGAAATTGTGTGACACAATTATAGATTTTTTTTTTTTTAGTCTGGCCTTTATCGACCCTTGCGTAAGGTAGATTTTTATATATATATATATATATATATATATATATATATATATATATATATATATATATATATATATATATATATATATACACACACACACACACACACACACACACACACACACACACACACACACACACATATATATATATATATATATATATATATATATATATATATATATATATATATATATATTACACACACACACACACACACACACACACACACATACACACACACACATATACATACACACACACACACACATATACACACACACTGTATAGATTTCTTTTATTACCGGTTTGTAATTGTAAGATTGCATTTTTCTTCAAACGGGACTTCACTCTTCTTGACGAAATAGCAGTATTCTCCGTGTCTTCTCCAATTCTACAGACAAAAAAATATATATATAATATGAAGAGTGCTTATAATACGCCAATCATAAAGTGTCCGCTATTACGTTTATTACCAAATCCTCTCATTTAATAAGTTCACCTTTTGGTACATGTTCCACCTGTATTTAGTAACATATTCCAGCAGCTGCAGCCAATCCCCCCTCCCCAGTGACAGCTGGTGGGCATCTTCACCAGGCACCTTCCGTCACCCTGAAAATACTGTGCCTTTGCGGGGCTCTTCCCGCATCACTCATTCACAGTCCTCTGTGAATGGGAAACTACAAGTCCTGACAACCATTGCGGCCAGTGGCTTGTAGTTCTCAATGAACTACCACGGCACTGTTGAGCGCTGTGGTAGTTCATTCATTCCCGTCAGTGAGTATCTGCTTGCCCATACGAGGTACAGGCACACAGATACACTGACAGGTCTGCAGGAGTCCGGCATGGTACCAACAATCTGCTGATAGCTGTTGCATTGATTTACAGGCTTCAAAACAAAAAATAGTAAATGCACATTGTTTTATCTGCAAAAAAAAAAAAAATGTGCATTTATTATTTTTTGTTAAAAGGTGAACTTATCCTTTAAGGATAGCTCCATGGGACTTGATCATAAAAGTTAGCGGCCTATGCAGATGATGTCCTACTGTTCCTTTCCAACCCGCTGATCACACTGCCCAACCTCCTAGCTGACTTCCAAACATTCAAGACCCTCTCCAACCTTCAGATAAACTTCAGTAAGTCCACAGCGCTGAATATATCCCTGCCTAGAAACCTGGTCGAACAATGTAAGCAGAACTTCCCCTTTAAGTGGGAGCCCCATGACGTTACCTACTTGGGCATCAAGCTGCCCACGCGACTTTAAGAGCTCTATACTAAAAACTTTCTGCCAGCCTTACAAGCGATTAAAGGGGACTAAACCAACTGGAACAAGGGGACCTTCTCATGGTTCGGCCGAGCGGCAATACTGAAAATGAACGTTCTTCCGCGCTTACTATACTTACTGCAAGCCATTCCGATAAGGCTTCCTCCGGCCTTTTTCGCCTCGTTTAAGTCCATCTGCAGATCCTTTTTGTGGGCAGACGGTCCCGCCAGATTGGGGTGGGATAGGCTTACCTTACCTAAAAGACGGGGAGGTATTGGTTTACCGGACCTCTCGTTGTATTATAAGGCATGCCATTTGACGAGGGTGGTGGACTGGCACGTACACAAGGATACCAAGGATTGGGTGACGGTGGAGGAAGCCTTCTCGGGTACGCGCGTCTCCCATCTCCCTTGGATCACGCCCGGATCAACCCCCAAACTGTGCACAAATCACCCACTGATCGGTCCCTCCCTCTCCATCCTGCGGGCAACTTATAAAGCCAGGGGGGTTACACCCTCACCGGGCCCCATGACTCCACTGACCCAGAACCCTGACTTTCCGGCGGATATTCAAGTCTCTACGGGCACCACACGCCAGGGAGACCCCACGATCCGGGCCCATCTCTTCTTCGACAATAGCTCACTCCTCTCACACTCCGACATGACTTCTAAAATCCCAGGTGCGATCATACCCCTGTACAAATTTTTTCAAATTAGGCATTTCTTTGACAGTGCTCCCTCACTCTCGCTTTGGTATAGAGAAATGACGCCTCTCGAACACCTATGCTGTCAGACAGAACCCCAGACGCACCTGATATCGGCTCTATACGCGCTCCTCATTTCCAGAGCCAAACCTAACGCTGATATCCATCGACGGTGGGAATCGGACCTCTCCGCATCCCTGTCTGATGAAGACTGGGAGGCGGTGTGGCTGCACGTCCACAAAGGATCAATCAATGTGTCAGCCCAGGAGAACAGGTTTAAGATCTATTCTCGATGGTACAGGACCCCGGACAAGCTCCACAAAATCTACCCTCACGTCCCGTCTACGTGTTGGAGGTGTTCCTCGGCCGAGGGCACCCTCCTACACATATGGTGGGAATGCCCGATGATCCAACCATTCTGGAAAGGGGTTCATGACCTTATCTCTAGCATATCCGACTACTCGCCGGCACAATACTTACTCCACCACACCTCCCTGCCTAAATCGGTTTATCACAAATCCCTGATCTTGCACCTCATAAATGCCGCTAAACAATGCATACCTACCAAATGGAAAGACCCTCTCCCCCCCACCCTGGACGACTGGCGGTCTAGGGTCAACAGAATCGAAGAGATGGAGAAGATTATTCACCAAGCCAAGGATACACAAGAAAAGTTTAGGCACACGTGGTCCTGCTGGACGCACTACAAAGACACCCTTTGTCCTGTGGCCTCTCCTGCATCCCCTGCCACACAATAGCTCCCACATACGGTCGGAAGCGCACTCTCCCAAACACTCTCACGGCCACATCCACCCTGACCTGCCCTCCCCCCCACTTTTCTCCCTCCCTGATCTGCTGAGCCCCTTTCTGTCCTACTGAAATGTGCTACTGCATACTCGACTAGCCCTTAGATACCTTACCCTGTTGGATCTCTCCCTCCTTGGCCCAAGCCGATCTTTAGCTGAACACCTGTGAGGGCTGCTACTGCCCCTTTGCTTGCGCTCTCTACAGACTCAGAGTAAGAGGACTTGTACCATAACGGTCCTGGTTGGATACCCACCTGGGTGTAGCTCCACAGGCACCCTCCTGCCCACAGTTTGATCCCTATCGGGGTGGGCAGCAGAGGTGCCGACGCACACAGGTCCATTACCCTGTTGATCCAGCAGTAGGGTCACCTACGCACCCTATCCCCCCCCTCCCCTCGTTGTTCTTGGCTATCTGACAGACACGGTTAACCCAGTGAATTTGTAAAACTGGTTACGAAACAAGGAATACTGATTCTACACTCTTAATGTTATTGATAGTTTTCATGTTAACCTGTATCGACTTCCTCATGCTGTTACAACATACTGACTGTAAACTGCTTACTATTTCCATTCCCTGTATGTTATTGATGAAAATTTTCAATAAAATCTTTTGGAAAAAAAATAAATAAAAAATAAATAAAAGTTAGCCCAGTAGTCTAGAACTCTATTAAAGGAAATGCAAATAAGAGGGCCACAGAAACGGGTTTTCTGTGTAAAAGACACCCAGCAGTCCTGTTTAAAGCGGAGTTCCAACCACAATTAGCATTTTTTATAATATAAATCCGGTCACTTACTATTTTACAATCCACCGCCGATCCGCATAGATATTCAAAAAAGATCGTTTATAAAACTATGTCTACACCGTTGTCATTTTGCTTGTGGGCATTGTGAAGCCTACAAGCACTTACTTCATGGAAGTCTTGGATGGGGAGTGATAATTGGACAGCGCACTGCATCCTGGGAAATGATGACACACATTTCCCAGGAGCATTAGAGGGAGATGTCAGAATCCTAGGTGGTTTCAAAGGCAGATTTCGAGTTGAGTTAAAAAAAAAAATTTAAATTTTTTTTTACTTTAGGTCTAATAAACACAATAATGAAAAAAAAAATTTGGGATGGAAACTCCACTTTAAGTAAATACTTTTAGGCTGCTTTTACACTAATCAGTATTTCTTCTGCTTTTGCTTAAAAAAAAAAAAAAAAACAAAATGGGAGAAAAACAAGAGACGATGTAATCCTATAGAACACACTGATCCACTGCAGGTCAGCTGCGTTTAGTAAAATCCTGCTGGCTGCATTTTTGGTGTGGTAAAAATACAGCGCTAAAAACACATCTACCCGTTGAAATGTACGCATCAAAAACACACCCAAGGTTGCATATTTGGTACCGTTTTTGAATCATGTGTCCTGTGAAAAACACACTGCAAGTATAGTTCAAAATCTAAAAACATATATGTGTTTATTACCGCAAGGATCAGTGTGAAAGTGCCCCTATTTTTCAAAGCTTAAAATAGCTGGCAAGGTAACTTTAGGCTGTGTATTGATAAGAGACTCTCTTTACTCTACTGAGGAACAGAAACAGCTTTCATGTTTACGTCCCTTGTAAGTGGAGAGTAGCACTAATAAAAATGTGCATTTAGTATTTTATTACATTGGAGCCTGTAAAGCATGGGTGTCCAAACTTTTTTCAAAGAGGGCATGATTTAATGACGTGAGGGCCGACCATTTTG
This sequence comes from Rana temporaria, assembly GCF_905171775.1. Classification (NCBI taxonomy): domain Eukaryota; kingdom Metazoa; phylum Chordata; class Amphibia; order Anura; family Ranidae; genus Rana; species Rana temporaria. The sequence goes on along the minus strand of NC_053494.1, from coordinate 180,358,274 downwards.
CCTGACATTGACCCATTAAACGTCGGACTAATAGCTGGATTCACGTAGATGGGCGTAACGTTAGGCAGGCGTAGCGTATCGCATATACGCTACGCCGCCGTAAGTTAAAGAGGCAAGTGCTGTATTCACAAAGCACTTGCGTCCTAAGTTACGGCGGCGTAGCGTAAATGTGCCGGCCTAAGCGCGCCTAATTCAAGTTGTGAAGAGGTGGGCGTGTTTTATGCTAATGAATCGTGACCCGACGTGATTGACGTTTTTTATGAACGGCGCATGCTCTGTCCGTGGACATATCCCAGTGCGCATGCTCCAAAATACGCTGCAAAGACTTATTGGTTTCGACGTGAATTTGACGCGGTTCCAACGTCCATGCGCAACATTAGGCCTGAAAACGCCTTACGTAAACGGCGTATCTTTACTGCGACGGGCAAACGTACGTTCGTCAATAGGTGTATCTCGCTGATTAAATCAGCGTTCACGCCCCTAGCGGGCGGCCTAAATAGAAAGCTAAGATACAACGGCGCAGGCTGTCGTATCTTAGCTAGATTTAAGTGTATCTCAATTTGAGAATACACTTAAATATACGACGGCTTAGATTTAGAGTTACGACGGCTTAACTCTTTCTGAATCTGGCTATAAAAAAGTGTTGGTCCGAGCACTAATACACAGCCCAACAAAATTTCTCTTGCCTTTGTGGCTGTGTGTGGTGAAGAGATGAGCTTGGGCATGTTATTTGTGTGTGTATAGATCTATAAATAGAGATCTCTCTCTCTCGTGGCCCCTAACGAATCCCTGAGCATCGCGTTATTTAGACATACCATATTTATCGACGTACAACATACACCTTTCACTTTACGGGGGGGAAGTTTCAGGCCCGTGGGGCTTTCACACTAGAGAGACAGCAGCGGCTGTTTCTGGGCGATTTGCCGGTGCTATTTTTAGCGTTATAGCGCCTGCAAAGCACCCCAGTGTGAAAGGGGTCTTACTGAATTGCAGGAAGAATTCTCACAGCTGCATTGAGAACTACAAGCTGTTGGCCGCGGTGGCCGACGGTACTTGTAGTTTATTCATTCATAGAACTCTGAATAAATTAAAAGGCCGAGTGGGTGGAGCCCTGCATGGCTGTGCCATTTTTAAATTCTGACAGCGGGTGTGGGGAGAAGAAGGGGGGGGGGTGATCAGTGGGAGAAGATGCAGGAGAAGGAACATGTTACATGTACCACAGTAAATACAGGTGGAACCTGTAACATGCCCCAAAGGTGAACTTTAACCTCTACACATTCCCCATTGTCAAAACCACTTTGTTTTTACTATTTGGCCAATAACACCATTTAGCGCAAAATTATCAGTCTTTTTAAAAGATATGAAAAAAAAAAAAAAAACACAAAACTCCAAAATCCAGAAAAACGAATTTGGAGAAGGATTACTGTAGTTTCACAATCTAGCAAAGTCTTTAAGATAACATGATAAAAATCTTTCAACTTTACAAAAAATATTTGGCAAGTGAAATGTCAGAATATACCTCCTCTTGTGGGCACCCAGAGTCAGACGTCATATTAGTCTTTGTTTTTCCAGGCCTCTTGCAAATAGAAGTCGATTTTTCTGTGCAGTTCCTAACATGCCATCGTCCAGTCTGGCAGAAAGTACAAAGGGATTGTTACCAAGCAATGTAAAATGTTTGTGCTCTTGGCAGTAGACAAACATTTCGTTTAGATGTGTTAGATTTCCACGTTGTCCCACAATTCTTTTATATGTACAAAGTTCTTGGGAATATCTACTATAAACCTACCAGACATTCCTTATCGAGGGTGGGCTTGGCCACACATTATCTATGGGCCAGATTCATCAATAATTACGGCGGCGTAACGTATCCCCTTTACGTTACGCCGCCGCAAGTGCTTGATTCACAAAGCACTTACGTGCAAACTTGCGGCGGCGTAGCGTAAAGCCGCCCGGCGCAAGCCCGCCTAATTCAAATGGGGCGTGTAACATTTAAATTAGGCGCGTTTCCAGATCCAGGTCTCTTGACAGGCAGGCCTCGGGCCTACTAAGGTTTGGTCATCGATTAATTGGGGAGAACTACACTCAGTGTTTTACCCTGGAGTATTTTATTATGCTTTTTGTTACGATGATGATGCCAAACAATATATGGTGTTATGTATTGGGATGGAGACCGTCGGTGTTTGTTAACACTTTTAGAATTTGTGGCGATGCTTCTGTGTTGTTGTAATATTCTTTTTCTTTCAATAAAAACTATTGGAAAATAAATTAGGTGCGTTCCTGCGGCGAACGTTCTGTGCATGCTCCATTAGGAAATTTCCCGCCCTGCTTTGCGCGAAATTACGGCACTCCAACTTGTTTTTTGAACGGCGACGTGCATAACGTACTTTCGTATTCCCGGACGTCTTACGCAAAAAAAAAAAAATTGAAATTCGACGCGGGAACGACGGCCATACTTTAACATGGTTGTTCTAAATGCAAGCCATGAAAAAGCAGGCTTAGTTTTGCGACGGGAAAAAGCGACTAGCGACGACGTAAGAGAATGCGACGAACGCACGTACCTTCGAGGATCGCCGCAATCAGCTAATTTGCATACCCGACGATGGAAAATGACGCGAACTCCACCCAGTGGCCACCGGAGAATTACACCTACGATCCGAAGGCGTACGAAGCCGTACGCCTGTCGGATCTTAGCCAAAAGCCGTTGTATCTTTGTTTGTGAATTACAAATAAAGATACGACGTGGCAAATTTGAAAGTACGCCGGAGTATCAGCATGTGAATCTGGCCCTATGTCTCTATCATTACTGCAATACAAACTGAAAAAACAATGTAAACAAGAAACTATATATAGAGGGGGCAATCTGAAAGCGGTTGTAAACCGCATAAACTTTTTTTTTTTTTTTTCAAACCTGCAAGGCAAAAGGCATAATCAGCTAGTATGCACCGCATACTGGCTGATTATGAAATACTTACTTCGGAACGAGGTGAAGAACACTTACCTGGTCCACGCCGAGCGAGATGTCATCTTGCTCCGGCGTGTCTTCCGGGTATCACCGCTCCAGCGCTGTGATTGGCTGGAGCGGCGATGACGTCACTCCCGCGCGTGCGCCCGGGAGATTTAAATTCGGCAAGGTCCGACGGCTGTTGGTCCTTTCTCCGTGGATACCCCCTGCACATGCGCCGCTGCAATCCGCAGCGCATTGCGAGGGGAATATCTCCTAAACCGTACAGGTTTAGGAGATATTCTTTATACCTACAGGTAAGCCTTATTATAGGCTTACCTGTAGGTAAAAGTGAAAAAGTGGGTTTACAACCACTTTAAAGGAAATCACAAGTAAAATGTGTGTGTTGCAACTGACAGATCAACAGAAAACGTACCGTCCCTGAGAAGGACACGCAGCTTGGGGTAACGTTGAATGGAGGAAGGGGCTCATTTTGATCCCAATATGTAAAATGTGCTTCTGTTCCATCAGACCAATTATACAGATGAGGGAATGACTCACTCTTAAAGCCCGACCACACATTTTCGTTTTCTATAAAAAAAAAAAATGTACAGGGGTAACAAATGAACAAAAGAGCAACAGAAAAACAGAACACTGACTACTTGGTATAGGTGTTAAAATCACCACCATGTCTTTGTGCCATTTGCACTATTAAAAAAATCACCACATGCCAGTTCTACTTTGCCGATTATGGTTCCGTTTTGGAGAGTGTGCAGATGTATAAGAACTAGGGCTGTTACTGATTAAAATTTTCGCGTTTGATTAATCAATTTTTTTTTATCGATTAATCGACTAATTTCGATTAATTATGGTTCAATAAGTATTTATTATAACTTTTCAGACAAGTATAACAGAAAAAAGAAAACGGATCAAGCGCCCGACAAAGGGCAGCCCGATCTGCAAATGAAAACATGTACATTTCCATACAATACAAACAAGTGTGTACAAATGGTTACCTCATGCTATAACTTTTGCGCAAATCAATAAACGCTTATTGCGATTTTTATTACCAAACATATGTAGAAGAATACATATCGGCCTAAACTGAGGAAAAAAATAAATGTTTTTTTATATATTTTTGGGGGATATTTATTATAGCAAGTAAAAAAATATTGCATTTTTTTTTTTCCAAAATTGACACGGCGATCAAATACCACCAAAAGAAAGCTCTATATGTGGGAGAAAAAAAAAAAGGGACGTCCATTTTGTTAGGGAGCCACGTCGCACGACCACGCAATTGTCAATTAAAGCAACGTCGTGCTGAATCCCAAAAAGGGGCCTGGTCCTTTAGCAACAAAATGGTCCGGGGCTTAAGTGGTTAATCTCAGTTATCTTGCTGTAGGATTTATAAACCTCTTAAAGCGGTGTTTCACCCTGCAGAACAACTTTTTAGCATAAAATTCGGCATAGTAGCGCGAGCTACAGTATGCCTGTCTTCATTTTTTTATCCCCGTACTCACTGTTATATCGTACATAGAAGATTCTGACTGCCCGCGGGGAATGGGCGTTCCTTTCAAGAGGGAGGGTGATTGACGGCCGGCTCTGGCACGTCACGCTCCCCGAAGACAGCTGGAGTAGGTCTCGGCTCTTCACTGCGCCTGCGCACAGACTATGCGCAGGCGCCGTGAAGAGCCAAGCCCATTTCGGCTATTTCCGGAGAAGCGTGACGCGCCAGAGCCGGCTGTCAATCACCTTCCGTCTGGATTGGAACGCCCATTCCCCGTGGGCAGTCAGAATCTTCTATGTACGATATAACAGTGAGTACGGGGATAAAAAAAATTAAGACGGGCATACTGTAGCTCGCGCTACTATGCCGAATTTTATGCTAGAAAAAAAAAAATGTTTTTTTTTTTTTTTTCTATAGGGTGAACCCCCGCTTTAAAGTGGATCCAATACAAATTACAACCTACTGGGATGCTTGAACTTTACTTGCAACACTGAACAAAATGACCACCGCCATGTTACATACCACTCTGAAACTTTGTGACCACTAACTCGACATCCGCAAGAGAGTGCAGACTGATTAAACTTCCATGTTCCTTTTGGCAAGAAAGTTCGGCACCCTCCCAAATGTCTGGCTGCTGTTGGAGGTAACAAAATCCATTGTAGGCTGTCCAGTTTCTGTCACATGTAGTCTCTGAGAAATGCCAATAATCTGCAGATTGTAGTAATAAAATGACAATTATATTCATGTGACATAACCAGCTGTTAAACCGTGTCAATGAAACGGTTATTAAAATGTTAAAAAAAGAAAAGAAAAGAAAAAGAAAAGAAAAACAGTAGCACAATCAGAACTCAAGTGGACAGCATTTATGAGCAGCACTGCGGTCATGAATAGGAACTCTAGTGATCACATGAGATGACACAGAAAAATTGAAGGTTAAAAGAATAAAAATGTTTTAAATAAATACATTTAATTATATGGGGGGGGGGGGCACTTGTAACCACTTTCTATATTTTACAGCAGCAGGTGTGTATGTCCATGTATGTTGGTGGAAAAAGTTCTGCCGTCTGTATGCAGAACAAGTTCACGGCCAACGCCCTTCACACAAAATTTCATGGATTTGTCCGATGGAAATCTGATGGTGTGTATGAGGCTTTAGAAGAAAGCCTTGCACTATCTTGCTTCCCGGGATTCCCTAGTGAAGACTTTGCTGTGTCATTTCTCAGATCGGGATCTAATGAGTCCCCCCCCCCCCCCCCCCCCCCCAGTCTGTTTTCTGCCCAGACACTGGGGTAGATTCAGGTACCGCTGCACACTTCTTACGGAGGCGCAGTGTACCGTTTTTACCCTGCGCCTACACAAATTATCTGCGCTACGCTTCATTCATGAAGCAGTAGCTACGTAATTTGCGCGGGCGCTCCTTAAAAATGCCCGGCGTAAGGGCGCGTAATTTAAATGATCCCGTAGAGGGCGTGGATCATTTAAATTAGGTGCGTTCCCGCGCCGAACGTAGTGTGCATGCTCCGTCTGGAAACTTTCCCGACGTGCATTGCGGCAAATGACGTCACAAGGACGTCATTTGCTTCAAAGTGAACGTAAATGGTGTCCAGCGCCATTCACGATTCACTTACGCAAACAACGTTAAATTTTAAATTCGCGACGCGGGGACGGGTATACGTAGCATTGGCTGCCCCTGCTAATAGCAGGAGCAGCCTTACGCGGAACCCGACGAACGGAAACTACGTAAACTGCGTACGCAGGGCTTGCGTAGGGTTGTGAATCAGCGTTAGTATGCAATTTGCATACTATACGCTGACCACTACGGGAACGCCACCTAGCGGCCAGCGTAAGAATGCAGCCTACGATACGATGGCATAAGAGCCTTATGCCAGTCATATCTTAGGCTGCAGTCGGCGTATCGAGCTCTCTGAATCAGGAGCACTCGATACGCCGGCGCAACTAAGCAATTGCGCTGCGTAACTATGGTTACGCAGACGCAATTGCTTTCTGAATCTACCCCACTGTTAGTAGGGAAACCTGTACTGTGAGATCTATGAAGACTGCTGTTACTGACTTCCTTCTGAATACACTGTATACACAATCGGATAATCTGACGGCACACATTTGTTGTCAGAAAATTTGAGAGCATGCTATCCAACATTTGTTGTCCATGTGTATTTGTGTAAAGGCAAAAAAAAAAAAAAAAGTCAAAAACGCAGCCAAACAAGCTTTTAGATTCCCCTTTAACCACTTAAGGACCAGCGCACGACTATATACGTCCTCTGTTCGAAGAGGGATATCTCGAAAACAGCTCCAGCTGCTGCCACAAC